>NC_047582.1:31265555-31586492 GCF_011004845.1 Esox lucius
GCTACTGTCAATCAACTCTTACATTTTGTTTTTATACAAAAAATGTATTATTCTGCATATATTAAATGAAATCTAAGTCTACATTTAATATCAAAGTTTTATTTGGTCACAGATTAAAATTGGCACGGTAGCAAAGTTCCTGTGAAGTACCACTACAGACTCATTCCTCCTACTCAGTGACAGTGCCATCTGAGGGAGAGATGAAAACTGTTTGATGTGTCGTGTTCCAGACTCCTGTTACACAGCTTGAAGCGCTTTGTTAAAGGGACATTAAATTGTCAGTTGAAGAGTACAGCTTTGACAGGTTTAAATGTGTGTGTGATTGCGTCTCTGCATGTCCATTTCTGTGTAGTACAGTCCATGTAGTACCATCGGTGCGTGTGTGTGTGTGTGTGCGCCTGTGTGTGTGTGTGTGCCTCTGTCTGTCTGTCTGTCTGTCTGTCTGTCTATCTAACCAGTGTACTCTGTGTCCCCAGACGGTTCGGGGAATGCTTGAGAACCCCACTGAGGCCGTCAGTGACCTGTCCTACTTCGACTGCATTGACAGTGTCATGGAGAACTCCAAGGTAGATTCCCGACTGAGTCCTGCTTGACAAATATCCCGCCTTTCCTCCAGCCTTTTCTCTCGTGCCTTCCCTTTTCCTGTCCCTCTCTGCTGCCACTCCTCTCTTCCTCGACTCTCATTCCCCCACATCTCCATTCCATTTTCATCCTTGGAGGAGAATGACATGTCACTCTATCCATTTAATGAGGTCTAGTGAACTGACTTGCCAGGAGTGCTCTTGAGATTCCTGAGTGGAATAAAAGAGAAGGAACTGCATGTCTCTGTATCTAGAGGATGTCTGACCTACAATACATCCGACCCCTTTCTTTTTTCTGTTGTGGTAGGAATGGAAAGAAAAAAAATATATAAATATATACACGGAATTTATTTAAATGTAAAGGAAGTACATTTAAAACGTATTTGTCTAATGTTTTATAGGTCCTGGGAGAAGCTATGGCTGGAATCTCCCACAACACCAAGAACAGCAACCTGCCTGAGTTTGGGGATTCTGTCAGCTCCGCCTCCAAGGCCCTGTGTGGTCTGACAGAGGCTGCCGCCCAGGTAACCCCGCCCCCGCCAACCTGTGGAACAGGGCCGGCCCAATTGGTGCCCCGTTCTGCTGATAGTGTGCTACTTTAGCCCAAGACCCTCTTGAGGGCCTGTTTTGGACTGGCACCACCCAAATGCCCTCTGGGAAATGCTGGATGATCCACGCTCTAATGCCCTGGCCCAGTTATTCCTTCCCTCGGCCAGCCAGATATCCTTACGCTTAGAACATTGGCTGGGAACATCTGGACCTAAGACTGCATATCAAATTGGGTGGAGGGGCGGGTGTGCCAAGCTCTTTTCAGCAGTCAGTTCTTGCTCTTTCACACACACACACACACACACACACACACACACACACACACACACACACACACACACACACACACACACACACACACACACACACACACACACACACACACACACACACACACACTCACACACACACACACTCACACACTCACTCACTCACTCACTCACTCACTCACTCACTCACTCACTCACTCACTCACTCTCTCTCTCTCTCTCTCTCTCTCTCTCTCTCTCTCTCTCTCTCTCTCTCTCTCTCTCTCTCTCTCTCTCTCTCTCTCTCTCTCTCTCTCTCTCTCTCTCTCTCTCTCTCTCTCTCTCTCTCTCTCTCTCTCTCTCTCTCTCTCTCTCTCTCTCTCTCTCTCTCTCTCTCTCTCTCTCTCTCTCTCTCTCTCTCTCTCTCTCTCTCTCTCTCTCTCTCTCTCTCTCTCTCTCTCTCTCTCTCTCTCTCTCTCTCTCTCTCTCTCTCTCTCTCTCTCTCTCTCTCTCTCTCTCTCTCTCTCTCTCTCTCTCTCTCTCTCTCTCTCTCTCTCTCTCTCTCTCTCTCTCTCTCTCTCTCTCTCTCTCTCTCTCTCTCTCTCTCTCTCTCTCTCTCTCTCTCTCTCTCTCTCTCTCTCTCTCTCTCTCTCTCTCTCTCTCTCTCTCTCTCTCTCTCTCTCTCTCTCTCTCTCTCTCTCTCTCTCTCTCTCTCTCTCTCTCTCTCTCTCTCTCTCTCTCTCTCTCTCTCTCTCTCTCTCTCTCTCTCTCTCTCTCTCTCTCTCTCTCTCTCTCTCTCTCTCTCTCTCTCTCTCTCTCTCTCTCTCTCTCTCTCTCTCTCTCTCTCTCTCTCTCTCTCTCTCTCTCTCTCTCTCTCTCTCTCTCTCTCTCTCTCTCTCTGGTAAACTGTGGTTCTGTCTGAGAGATCTAGGTCTCTTACTGCAGGATGTCTTGTTTTCCTGTGGTACTGTATTTGGTTGTGCTCTGAGAGTGGTTCTCTGGTCTAGTTAGTCATGATACCGTCCATACAAAATGTATCCACATTTTAGATTAAGGGCCATTGCTGATGGGTAGAAACTGAGCAGCGACCTGTGTTGACCTTACAGGGTGCCTACCTGGTTGGCGTGTCCGACTCAAACAGCCACGCGGGCCAGAAGGGTCTGGTGGACCCTGCCCAGTTTGCCCGGGCCAACCAGGCCATCCAGATGGCCTGCCAAAACCTGGTGGACCCTGCGTGTACCCAGTCCCAGGTAGATACCACACACACGTTTGTTTTTATAAACTCATGGGGCCCAGAAAAACTATATTGCATGCTCCCTTGCCCTAATCTTAACCCTAAACCTAACCCTAACCTTAACCTCAATAAAGGAACATTTATGCCTAAACTTTATCTGGATGTAATTCCTAAACTTAACCAACAACACCTGGACCTTAAATAACCCCCAATTCTAACTCAATTCTAACCCACATGGGGCCCTAAAAGATTTCCTGACGAGGCAGGTTAAAACCTTTTTCATGTTTTACTATACTTATGGGGACATTTTGTCTCCACAAGGTAATAAAAACAAGCGCGCAGACACTCCATAGCTCTCGTAGAACCAACTGATTGATTTAGTCACCTAACTGAACTTGCACGGCGTACCATGTCACTGTTCCCGGTGATGCGCTGTCAAAGATGGAGAAGAGCATGTCCATCAACCAGGATTGTTGTTCAGTCTCCTCAAATTCATTCTCTTTCCCCCCCCCCCCCCCAAGGTCCTCTCTGCCGCCACCATCGTCGCCAAGCATACTTCAGCCCTCTGCAATGCCTGTCGCGTAGCCTCCTCCAAAACGGCCAACCCGGTTGCCAAGCGGCAGTTCGTCCAGTCCGCCAAGGAGGTGGCCAACAGCACTGCCAACCTGGTCAAGTCCATCAAGGTCCGTGGCAGACAGTCATTCGTCTCATAGGGGACCTAGCTGTCAACGGATATCACAAGTTTGGGGCCTCGGCAAGGTTCTGTTGACAGCGCATCATGCTTGCAACCCCAGGATAGCGGGGTTCAATTACCGGGACCACCTACGCAAAAACTGGATGCATGCGTGACTTCAAGCTGCTTAAGTGAAAGCTCCTGCGAAATGACATAAACGTATTATAATGTGATTGGCTCATACAGTTGTACGTCATGAGACAAGTTCCATATCCACTTTTAACATCACAAACCGTCTGGTTCAAATCCCCAATGCTGCTTGGGTGAAAGGCCCGAGGGGGTGTGGTATACAGAGTGTTAGCAATAAGGCCCGAGGGGGTGTGGTATACAGAGTGTTATCAATAAGGCCTGAGGGGGTGATTGTTAGCATGACACATTCATTAAAAAATAAAATAAAACACACCCTCTTGTGCCTGTTTGAAATACATCATTAGTGATATGATTTAGTATTTATTTTGTGTGTGTGTGTGTGTGTGTGTGTGTGTGTGTGTGTGTGTGTGTGTGTGTGTGTGTGTGTGTGTGTGTGTGTGTGTAGGCCCTGGACGGAGCATTTAACCATGAGAACCGGGAGAAGTGTAAAGCTGCCACTGGCCCCCTGATAGAAGCTGTGGATAACCTTACTGCCTTCGCCTCCAACCCTGAGTTCGCCAGCGTCCCCGCTCAGATCAGCCCTGAGGTACAGCCTACACTGTCCCTGTACTAACCCCATCTCCCCCTACACCGTCCCTGTACTAACCCCATCTCCCCCTACACCGTCCCTGTACTAACCCCATCTCCCCCTACACCGTCCCTGTACTAACCCCATCTCCCCCTACACCCTCCCTGTACTAACCCCATCTCCCCCTACACCGTCCCTGTACTAACCCCATCTCCCCCTACACCGTCCCTGTACTAACCCCATCTCCCCCTACACCGTCCCTGTACTAACCCCATCTCCCCCTACACTGTCCCTGTACTAACCCCATCTCCCCCTACACTGTCCCTGTACTAACCCCATCTCCCCCTACACCGTCCCTGTACTAACCCCATCTCCCCCTACACTGTCCCTGTACTAACCCCATCTCCCCCTACACCGTCCCTGTACTAACCCCATCTCCCCCTACACCGTCCCTGTACTAACCCCATCTCCCCCTACACTGTCCCTGTACTAACCCCATCTCCCCCTACACTGTCCCTGTACTAACCCCATCTCCCCCTACACTGTCCCTGTACTAACCCCATCTCCCCCTACACCGTCCCTGTACTAACCCCATCTCCCCCTATACCGTCCCTGTACTAACCCCAGAAGTTTCACCATTTTCCTCATGCCAGTCAAATTCTCCCATCTCTATGAGTGCATATGGGCTTAGGGCCCAGTTTTGGGATTTGTCCAAGGATTCAGAGGTTTGCCGTAAGCTGTGCATTTCCATTATAGACAAACCCAATTTGTCATGTTTCATCTGTTATCTATGTTGACACATTTCTTTGACGTCAACATGTTGAATAACACCGCTTCAAAGCCGAGCCTGCGCCACAAGCCTTTCATGTGTCTAATGCATGCTAATTGATTTTATTCTGAGAGATTACATTCTCCACTGGAGTTTGGGACGCAAACCAAACCTGTAAACATCATTTTTCTTGCCACAAGTTCACAGGAGTTAATGACCCAGCTAAATGCTTCCTTGCTCATTGCTTTAAAAATGCAGTACAAACAGTAATATGATCAATAGTGAAATAAAAAGTAGAAGGTAGTATTCATTGCCTTAGCACTGTTTAGGGAAGAATGCAACAGGTGCGTACGATACGATCCTTTCTCAGGCATCAAGTACAGATATGATAGTGTGAAATATGTAATTAAGCGTGTGGTGGATGAGTGACCATGCTCTCCTGACACCCAGGGTCTGGCAGCCATGGAGCCCATCGTGGCAGCCGCCAAGACGATGTTGGAGAGCTCCACAGGTCTGATTCAGACTGCCCGCTCCCTGGCCGTCAACCCCAAAGACCCCCCCAAGTGGTCGGTGCTGGCCGGACACTCCAGGACCGTGTCTGACTCCATCAAGAAGCTCATCACCAGCATGAGGTAATGCTTGCCGGCTGCGGCCCGGACGAAGACTTGACTCACCAGGGGGTGGCGGGGGGGTGGGCGGTGTTGTTGTGACTAGGATTGAGAAAATCTGGAAACTTTTCCAAACTTCCCAGGTTACTGGTAAGAGCTGCTCAGTGGCTTGGTTTGCATTGTTTGATGTAATCATCTATTTCCCCATAACAATTTGATTGTCTAAGATAGGATGTTTTAAAACACGCACACCGTGTTTGTGGGGCCACTGTGCTGCAAAACGGTAAATTGGCATTACCAAAACCACTCCTTAAACTGTGTGTGTGTGTGTGTGTCTCTACAGAGATAAAGCCCCAGGGCAGAGGGAGTGTGATGAGGCCATTGAGGTGCTCAACAACTGTATCAGAGAGGTGGACCAAGCCTCCCTGGCTGCCATCAGTCAGCAACTGACTCCCAGAGATGACGTCTCCAACGAGGTGTCTGTTTTGTGCATGTCTACCTGCCTGCCTGTCTGAATATGTCTACCTGCCTGTCTGTCTGAATATGTCTACCTGCCTGTCTGTCTGAATATGTCTACCTGCCTGTCTGTCTGAATATGTCTACCTGCCTGTCTGTCTGAATATGTCTACCTGCCTGTCTGTCTGAATATGTCTACCTGCCTGTCTGAATGTTTCTGCCTGCCTGTCTGTCTGAATGTTTCTGCCTGCCTGTCTGTCTGAATGTGTCTACCTGCCTGTCTGTCTGAATATGTCTACCTGCCTGTCTGGATGTGTCTACCTGCCTGTCTGTCTCTCTGAAGGTCTACATGCCCGACTTTCTGTCTCACTGATCCTGTCTGTCTGCCTGAATATATGTATGTTTAGCCAAGTATCTTTCTGAATGTACTGTACCAGTCAAAGGTTTGGACTTACCCATTCACTTGAATCATTTAAATGGTTATGTCCAAACTTTATCCTGAATTTGTGAAAATGTCTACCTGCATAACTATATGTCTGAATATATGTCTACCAGCCTAACTCTGTGTGGTGTGTGTGTGTGTGTGTGTGTGTGTGTGTGTGTGTGTGTCAGGCTCTTCATGAGCAGATGGCTGCTTCTGTCCAGGAGATCAGCAATCTGATCGAGCCGGTTGCCATGGCAGCCCGTTCTGAAGCCTCTCACCTCGGTCACAAGGTAAGACAATCCCCGTAAATGACACCGTTCCCAACTGCTTACACTCTCGCCCATTAAATTACACCTGTGTTCTTACCTCATGCAACCTTTTATCTGAAATGGTTTGGTCGACCTGACTTTGTTTCAGACTGTGTCTTTGTATTCAAAAGAAAGGGTACGCACAGTCTGCAGAATAGACATAGTCCACACACGGTATCATTAAGCAGTAATGCCAGGGGAGGTGTTGTATTTGGCCAAAATGCCACGGCAAAAGACCTGTTCTTAGGCACAACGCCGTATACCTTAACGCTTAAAAATGCATTCTGGGATTTTGGGGCGAGTGGTCGTGAAGGTAGCACTGTTGAGCCGAAGCGGGTCCCCTGAAAATGGTATGTTGCGATAGGGGCCACATGTCACCCAGACCACTCGCTTTCAAAAACTGTGAAAGCCTTGGCTAACCGAAGGATGATAGTGAATCTACTAACAGATTCTAAACACGCATAAACAACATACCACACACCCCCCCGCCCCGCCCCGCCCCTCTCTCTCGCTCAGGTGTCTCAGATGGTGAGCTACTTTGAGCCCCTGGTCATGGCTGCAATCGGCACGGCCAGTAAGCTCCAGAGCAACCAGCAGCAGATGGCAGTGTTGGACCAGACCAAGACACTGGCCGAGTCGGCCCTGCAGATGCTCTACACGGCCAAGGAGGCAGGAGGAAACCCCAAGGTAACACCCACACGGCTAGCTCTGTTTTGCTGAGCACTGCGCCTGCAGTTCCGGGACGGTGGGTTGCGTTCCCTGGGCCGCCGTCGGCTTCGATCCAGCAGAACACAGCAGATTCCATTTCATCGGGGCGCCAATGTTCCTGTTTCCTAATGAAAGACCAAGTTAGGTCGGCCATATTTTACCGTTTCCAATACCCTGTTAAACAAACACAACGTGGTCGCCGTGGGGATGGCGGTCAGTGCGCATCTCTCCCCGTCAGCTTCCCGGGGCCCGGCAGGTCGTGGGCGCTGTTCCTCTGAGCTGGTCTGTGTTGTTTCAGGCGGCCCACACCCAGGAGGCCCTGGAGGAGTCCGTCCAGATGATGAAGGAGGCCGTGGACGACCTGGGAGCCACCCTGTCGGAGACGGCCAGCGCGGCGGGCGCCGTGGGCAGCATGGTGGACTCCATCACCGCCGCCATCAACAAGATGGAGGAGGGCCCGGCCGGCGAGCCCGAGGGCACCTTCGTGGACTACCAGACCACCATGGTGAAGACGGCCAAGGCCGTCGCCGTCACGGTCCAGGAGATGGTGAGGGGGGGTGCCGGTTGTGAACATGCGGGGGGTCACGGCCGTGTGGTGTCGTTTTGGGCAGAGAGGTCCAGTCTGCGTCAGTCATACGAGAGGTCGTCAGACTAAACGTCTTCTCTTTCAGGTGACGAAGTCCAACACCAACCCGGATGAGCTGGGAGGTCTGGCCAGCGAACTGACCAACGAGTTTGGTGACCTGGCAACCGAGGCCAAATACGCTGCCATCACTGCCGAGAACGACGAGGTATCTGACAATGGCTGTTAATGTCATGAATATGACACACGCTAATTACAAAATGAATGCACATACTCAGTGCTGCTATGATAATGCTGTGAGAATCTGGTTCATTAGCGTGATAATTCTCACAGATTGTGTCTCGGTTAAACAGAAAGATTACATATTGTACAATGCTGTAGAGATCCTAAAATTCACTTAGAGGTTTGTGAGGGATTAAATCTTCTTTAATTCTATTTACAGTAGCATGTTTTGCTGCAAATCAGTTACTGTTGATATTTGCACTGACTCAAGTAATTCTGGATTGGAGCAAAACAAAATTGTATTCCACTGTAAAGGAGCTTTCTGAAGAGTCCTGACTTTTCCTTTGCACAGATTGGATCACACATCAAGAAGCAGGTTGGGGAGCTGGGCTTCAACTGTACTTCCCTGGTCACCAGAGCAGGAGCCCTGCAGTGTAGCCCCAACGACTCCTTCACCAAGAAGGAACTTATTGAGAGTGCGCGCAAGGTCTCCGAGAAGGTGAGCCAAAAATGACCTCCTCTGTCTCTCCTCTGACCGAGATAAGTGCTTTCTTTCTACATTTTACGTTTTGTGGCGACGTCTTTATTTTGGCCTAATGTGTTCTGTTTTATAAACCAAAAATTACCTCACGGGGACAAAATGTCTGCATTGAATCGCCCAACCTTTTTCCCCTGAGAATTGACAAGGAAGCCTGGCTATTTTGACTGGGGCTGAACATTGCAGAAATTTGGAGGATTTCCTTAATTTTGTAACCACTATTTGTGAAAAGTAGATGCCTGTCCTTGCCAATAAATAGTCCTGGTTCCCTGTCCAGTTAGTTCACAGTTGAACACAAGACGTGATCTGTCTTGGGTTCTCATGTACATGCTGATTCGTTTTAGTGACCAAACAGGATTATTATCGACAATTTGGCATGACTTCTCTCTCCCCCCCCACCCCCCCCTTCAGGTGTCCCACGTGCTGGCTGCCCTCCAGGCTGGTAACCGTGGCACCCAGGCCTGCATCACAGCCGCCAGTGCCGTGTCGGGGATCATCGCCGACCTGGACACCACCATCATGTTCGCCACCGCCGGCACGCTGAACCGCGAGAACTCTGAGACCTTCGCGGACCACAGGTACTGTCCAGTGTCTGGTGGAACTCATTAGATTTTAAAGCAGGTTATTTATTTTTTGTCATGCAACAGAAAGTCTAGATTTTTGTTAAATGTTTTACACCATATTTTTTTTTTGGAAAGAAAAATGAAATGTTTTTATTTGGCACACTATTTTGAATTAAAGTACTTCAACACGACGGTGCCATGTTTCCCGAATGCACGGCACATAAACGGCCACTGACGGTGATTTGTGTGTCCTGTAGAGAGAACATTCTGAAGACGGCCAAGGCTCTGGTGGAGGACACCAAGCTGTTGGTGTCCGGCGCCGGGGCCAGCCAAGAGAGACTGGCCCAGGCCGCCCAGTCCTCCGTCACCACCATCACCAAACTTGCCGACGTGGTCAAACTGGGCGCTGCCAGCCTGGGAGCCGAGGACCCGGAGACGCAGGTACTGTTGTATGGGCGTGGCTGTCCCGTCTTGTGCCGGTCTAAATAAGGGATCCGGTTTAAGTGAGCAAGCTCCTAGGAAATCTAGTTAGTGTTTCGCCTTAAAATGGAGAGGCGTATTAGGTTTTAACATTGTATTCAAAAGTCTTTTATTTCTCCTGGACTGTTCTTGATTTGAAAGTTTTAGTTTTTTAATTAAAAGAATCAAACATTATTTTGAGTACAAGTTGGTAGTCTTTGCTACTAGTTTTTAGTAGTTTATGTAGCTGGAAGATCTTGAAATGTATGAACGAATCTTTAATCGAGTGCTTTCTCTGCGCTTGCTTTTCTTGCTTCACTCTTACGGAAAAGGCTCTTTTTTCTTCCGAGGGACCCGATCTCTCTACGGATGTGGGTACTCTCCTCCCTGAACGTGAACTCACCCAAACTGTCTCCGTCTGTCTGTCTGTGCTCTTTGATATGCACTTGTCTGTCCGTGGATTCACTGTGGCAGAATCCAAGATGTCTCTGTTTGTTTGTGATCCGGCGTGCTTGGTCCTGCCAAGGCATTATGATGAAGAAAGACATTGGCAATGAGCCCAACTGGTTGGTGCCGATGCAGTTTTACTATTGCAGAGTGCTTTTTTTCCCCACCAGCCTTTTTCCACCTGTTACCATCCCAGCTAATTTGAATAAATACTGAATAGCTGTCTTCATCTCGCCAATGCTAAGCAGGGTAATGAACCTGTTACTGTTCAGGGGGGTGCCAATGTATTGGCCTGTAGTTTTGGCTGATGTCTCTTAAACTGATTGATGATTGGTTGATCATAGGTTTTAATCGCTCTTGTACATACTGCTCCAAGCTGCTAGCAACAGTACATGCTGCATTAGCCTCCAAATGCTTAAAGCCCGCAACAAACAAGAGCATTTCTAACAGTGTTGGAGCTGTTTTCTTTAGATAATCAGATTAAATTGTTTTAAGAAATAGAATTGGCTTCAAAAGGGTGCTTGAATTCTACTGAAGCTCTACTGAATTCAGTTTGTAGGTCTGATCACAAGTTAGCATAAGGGTCATTTCAGTTTTTAGCTAACAAAGTTAGCCAGGCTGGTATTGCCAAGAAAAACAACCCTCAGCGTTTGTGCAGTCTTTATTCATTCTGATTGTTTTGAAGGGTTTGCCCTCATGTCTCATAGTTACAGCATAATGTGAAATATTTGATTGGCTCATTTAAAGGATTGGCTCTGCCTTAATCCATGCCATATCCTGCCCCACAATGCATTTGTGAACACACTAATTTGAATGACAGGTTACCTTTTTCCCAACATGCAGTGATTAGTACCTTTATTTTTGAATTGTTAGTAGCTTTTATAGAACAATTGATCTTCTAAAATCCTTTCGTTTTTTTTTTGTTGAGAGGAAATAAATGATCTGGTGGTCCACGTTTAACTGTTTAGATTGATGTGCTCTGCTTCTGTCTAGCAGTCTGCCTACTGTAGTTTGAATAAGACACTTGTTATATCTCAGGTAAATGTGTTTCTATAACCCGGTGGTCCTTGGTCATCCCATTCCATCATTTGAACCATAAGGACATTCCTTGTCCTGTGATTGGTCCTCAGATTGCGTGTTGGTGTGTGTGTGTGTTGGTGTGTATGTGTGTGTGTGTTGGTGTGCGCGTGCATCCGCATACTGTACGTGTACACACACACACACACGTCCCCGCTGAACGTCCATTCACCTTTCTCTCTTGGTACTGCGCCCTCTACAGGTCGTCCTGATCAACGCAGTCAAAGACGTGGCCAAGGCCCTCGGTGACCTCATCACTGCGACCAAGGCAGCGGCGGGCAAGCCTCACGATGACCCCGCCATGCTGCAGCTGAAGAACTCCGCCAAGGTGCGTGTGAAAGCAACCGGCGCCGCTCCCGACCCGAGTCCCCGCGGAGCCGTTCAGGCACCTGCCCTCGCAGCACGTTCACTTGCTTGCCCTCTGAGGGATCGGGTCCTCACTCGAGTTCTGGTCGCGCTGCGTTCCCTCCATCCATCTAGTCCTGTCAGTGAACCTGTGGATATGTAGTGGGTCTGTAAAATAGGGCTGATCACTCTGCCCTGTGTGACCACCTCAAAGGTGGTAATGTCACTCGCATATGTTGGGTTTTTACAGGGACTCCAATCTCCCCCCCCCCCACCCCGACACAACAAAGACATACGATAGAGAGTATATATAGCCCTTTTCCATCTACACGCCCCCCCCCCCCTTGACCACACAGCTGTCATTAAAATATTTGGATGTTACATTACAGCCAAAACAGAAACACAAACCTCAACCCAGGGCTATAAATCATTCTGTCTCCAGGGTCATTTTAGGAGAAAATGAATAAATGTCACATTGGGTGTGAAGTGGGTGGGTTTGCACTAGCGCTCTGTGTTTTGCTGACTGTCAGCTCGTTAGGCAGCCCGCTACCCCAGTTCTGCTTAAGACCACAGCGAAGGCCGACCTTTCTCTAGCCAGGTCCTGCCTTTGTTTGAGCTGTAACAGGAATCCGTTATGGGCACTGACCAGAGGACAGTGTTGTAGAAATAATAATAACAAGTATTCAGAATAGTTATACCGTTTAGCGGACGCTTTCATCCAAAGCGACCCATGGCCATGTGTTCTTCAAGGCCGTTTGTCAGTGATAAATCATCTGAGTCTGAACTGAAGAGTCTGTCGACAGCTGGGGGCGGGGGGGGGTGTAACTGAAGACTCCAACCCCCCCCCCCCCAACCCTCCTCCATCTGCTACCACAAAACGGGGCAGTGTCACACCGGAGCACTCACTGAGAGTCGTGCCTTGAAACCACCTTCTCCCTCAACCCCATGTCCTATAATCTAGTCCCAATGTAGAGGACCGGTCAGGGTGCAGGGGGTCACAGGTCATGAAGTGTGTTTCTGTTCATGGAGGTAAAGGTAGCAGATTAATAAACTGTAGCAGCAGCGATGTGCAGTAGTGTGTTACAGGAATAATATGGATGATGGTGGTTAAATCAGGGCATTTCAGGGACCCAAAGTCACTTTAGTCTTCCCATTTCGGCCCAGTCTCTCCCCCTTCCGTTTCTCTTCTTCGTCACCACTCTCCCGCTCACACACGCCCTCCTCTTCGTCCATCCACCGTACCTGACTGTGAATGCACCTGTGAGGCGGAGGCCTCTGGACCGATCAGGGAACGGGGCCGTTGGCGTCTAATGCCTTTCGTGGTGTGACTGTGTCCTCCAGGTGATGGTGACCAATGTGACGTCCCTCCTGAAGACGGTGAAGGCGGTGGAAGACGAGGCCACCAAGGGCACGCGGGGGTTAGAGGCCACCATCGAACACATCAAGCAGGAACTGGCCGTGAGTGGCTCCGACACACACACACACTAATTCCTCCTCAGGTCTCCGGTCTGTTCTGGTTGTATTCCCGTGCCGTTCCCGCCAGAGGTCTGGCCTGTTGAACAAGTGTCACCAACGGCCAAAGTCTCCACGTCTCCACTGGAATGTGACCAATTTTAGTTTTGTCTCTGTCATAAATAAACGGTCAATGTGAGACGTGTGCTTCCTGTTTCTACTCACAATGTGATCTGGTCACTCATCACGCACATCAGTGCTGTAATACTACAAAAACTGGTCTTAACATCAATACATCATGATCTTGTGCTATGGTCTTTTCGCTCACAAAGCGCATATGTATCATCACAGTAAGCTGAGTCCACCTGTAAAATGTATTTTGATATAAATATAACCTCTTGTGAGTGTAATTATGGGCCGGTTTTACCCGGTGTTTAAGTGTTGTATCTACCCACAGGCTAAGTGTTGTGTTGATGTTTGGTCTGTCAGGTGTTCAGCAGTGCCGATCCTCCACCCAAAACATCCACTCCGGAGGACTTCATCCGCATGACCAAAGGCATCACCCTGGCAACGGCCAAAGCAGTGGCCGCCGGGAACTCGTGTCGCCAGGAGGACGTCATCGCCACGGCCAACCTGAGCAGGAGAGCCATCGCCGACATGCTGCACTCGTGCAAGGTACCGCCCTTTGACCTAAGGAGAGACCCCCCCCCCCCCCCCTCGCTGATCTTAGGGTTAAACGCCCTGGTTGAACCATACTGCGTATTTGCGTTAGCAACACTCCTCCACGTCTCAGACCAGTGTGTCTGTATTCCTCCACAGCAAGCAGCTTACCACCCCGAGGTCAGCAGGGACGTCCAGAGCCGGGCCCTACGTTACGGCAAGGAGTGTGCCGTGGGATACCTGGGCCTGCTGGAGCACGTTCTAGTGGTGAGACTGGACTCAAACTCTTTCTTTTTATGTTATTGGAAATGGTGGGCGTTTGGTCGGCAAGCGTACGAACGCTTTCTTTCTGATGTTTGGTAAAATAGAAATGACTGGACGCTGAAATGTTATCTTGGCCTGGGTTCGACAGAGCTGACGTTAGTCACTGTTATTAGCAGTTTGGGACCAACACTGTAAAGGCCGGGGGCATGAGTGGTGGTCTTACTGGTTGGCAGGGGGAGTCCTTTAGGCCTGGGGTGGGAAGAGTCACTCTTGTTTGGGATATCGGGTAACATGTCAACTAGGAATTAGGTCTCCCTGGTGAACACAGTCCACCAGAGGATTCAGCCAGTGGTTACCTCAGGACGCGGAGGTACTGGAAGTTTAAATAAATGGTCATGTTATTTCTACATAAAAATGGTCCAATAAATGGGCAGAGCTCTTTCTTGAACCTCCTTGACTCGGACAGACTCACTCGGACATGACGAGAGACGGATTTAGGAAAATGTGTGTGACGTGTGCACAGATCTCCGGATATAATCCCACCATGATTAAATGTATCACTGTCAACATGAAAATATCAACACTTTCTCTACTGTGAATTGGAATTTTCGTTAAAATGTGGCTGAAGGGTGTTGATGAGTTTCCCCTCCATTCACCCCCACCCCCCTCCTCGCCCCCATGTTCACCAACGTTCTGGGTCTCACTGTTGACGGTTTACGTAGCCGGTGAGTATTAATACGGCTGTCTGACTGCGTGAGTGTGGAGCTTGGGACTTAACATACGTACGCCTCCATAACACGTCCTGGACCAGAGCTACACAGCACCTCTCCTGGCTCTGTCAATATGAATCATTTCTGGTGGATGTTTGTCCTGTCAGGTAACGCTAACGTTACATTACCTCCCCTGCACCGTTTAAACCCGGGCCCAGTTTAGTTTACGCGAGTTCAGTGACACCTTACACAAGACCGCACAAGACTACCCTAACGTGTTGCAGAGCCACCCCCCCCCCCCCCCCAAACACACACACACACACACATATTGTATTACCTCAGACCAGGTCCACACACGCACACCATATGTACACAGCGTACCTGGCGTCGCAAGCACCCCCCGAGTGAGCTTCACAGGACGCAGGATGTAATGTGTGTGTGATTTTAGCAGGTTGACCCATTCGGGAACACAGCCGAGTACACAGTGACACTAAACACGCAACTAATGTTCTCTTGTTGCATGGCGACGTGTGTTTGTCGCGGATAATGCGCGTCCAGGGATGGTGTGCCTAACGTGTCTGTGCCTGTGTGTGTTTGAACCCCTGTCTGAGTGCGCAGCAGACCATACGCGCATCTGATACGCGCCTTCACTGCCCGTTTTGATACGCTGGTTACAATTCCCAGTCGTAGTCAGCCTTTCTCTCGCTCAGCTTAATGCGCGGGTGCGCGTTACGCCACCGCATCGACCTACGTGTACCACGCATCTGCTGTCAGCGAGCAGCCAGAACGCAAATCCCTCATGGTGCATTTGTCTTTTCTTAGTGGCGCATTTGAACGGGCGTGCCTCGGGGCAGTGGGTCCCAAGGGCTCGGAGAACACTGTCACTGCCCAGCACCTGTCCAGCCTGGCCAGGGCCTCCTCACTGGAGACACTCTGAGGACACTGGCACACATTCAGTTAGGGGGTGTGGCCTGGGGCTGGCTAAAGTCAGATAGCGTGTTAAGGGCTCAATGCGATCAAACCCGTGGTGCAGTGTTCACACTGTAGGTCTGGTCTTGGGTACTGGAAGAAAAACTACCGTGGTGGTTTCTACCTCACAGTTGTGCGGTCACATCTCTAAACTGTGCGTGTGCGCTCCAGATAAATATATTGTAAGTAAATGTTTTTTTTTTTTATGAATCTCGGTTAGACTATCATGTTGGTGTTCCCACTACCAACTGGCAAGCTCATCCCACATGACAGCCCATGCCCACATTCAGTTGGATTAAAATGCAATAGAAAATTCCTTCCCGGGCAAAGTTCAAATTCTCCAAGTCCTTGACTTCAGGAAATCGTTCAGTAGTTTCTGAATGTTATAGAGACCCAGGATATTTTCACGGGTCCCGTTGTCCTTTGGCATTTTAGCACTTTTTTCTAAAGAAAAAATGTAATGTTTATTGTGTCAGAACAGATAATACCAATAATAAATCACCTCAAATGAAGGTCTGGTGGCATGGAAAGTCCCCCTAGATAGGAACCCCTGGTCAATGTTTTTCCAGTGACAGAAAATAACTTTGGAGCACATTTAGATTTATTGCAAATAGCCTGATTTTATTTGTATCTTCAGTTTGTCTGCCCGACTGTAAATGCATGAGTTCACAGTAGCATGGTGGTGCCTTCACATGATGACAGATATGAAAGACACTGCAGTTTTAGACTGAACTGTGTCAGTGGACCTGCAGTGTATTTGTCAGTGTAGCCGGAGTCTGTGTCAGTGGGCATGCTGGACCCGTGTCCCCCGTCCCCCGTCCTCACCCCCCGTCCTCACCCCCCGTCCTCACCCCCCGTCCTCACCCCCCGTCCTCACCCCCCTGTCCCTTTGAACACTTCTTAACCATATTAGAGGATGATGTCCCTTCTGTAGGTGTTTGGTTTTGAGGGGCGAGTATTCAAGGAAAGATACATCGAGTAAGAGCCCTTGTCTTTAGCTGCAGTGTCGGAGACCTTAATGGTGAGTGAGATGATGGAGAAAGAGTCTAACGGTTGACCCCCCCCCCCCCCCCCCCCCTTCCCATTGCAGATCATCCAGAAGCCGACACACGAGCTCAAGCAGCAGCTGGCTAACTACTCCAAGCGCGTCGCCGGCTCTGTCACTGAACTCATCCAGGCCGCGGAGGCCATGAAAGGTATCTTGACCTCTCACCGCTACACTGGGCTACGAACCCCACGTGTCACTCTTCCGATTGTCCCCTCCGTAGCCACGACGGCTTCCCAGGGCAAGATGGGTTCCCAGGGCTGAAGTTTGAGTAGGAATGTTGTCCCCTCTCTCTGTAGTCAGGCCCTAAGTCTCTGGCCAGATCTGATGTGAAGGTGTCAGCAGTACGGCCGAAACCGGGCAGAGGTGCTGCATACACCTGAGTGTAGTCCTGTCTGTTTTGATAAGGGGGGGCTGGGCGGCTGTCCCACCAGCGTCGACAGAGTAATTTACAGCACTGCCACTAAGCCCCCACCAGGGCCCGTCTCCCCTTTCACACACCCACCTCCTGTCCACGTCCTGGAGGTGTCAAGTACGAGCCGAGTTTCGCCACCGCCGAAATACAACGTGATGAGAACTTTGGGCCAATGATTTAAAGGGGAACCCCCCCCCACCACCGCCCCCGACTTGAGTTTCTTTAAAGAGCAATCTTCTCCTTCCCCGGTTAGAGATGTTCTAGCGTGAAAGGGGATCCATGCCGATGTCTTGGTGATAATACCACGTCTTGATTTAACAGATGGTAGGAGAGGACGTGTGTCTCCTCCAGGGGGTGATTGATGTGGCAGGCAGGAAGGGCTAACGGGCCCGCTGAGAGGGTCTCCGTCACCTCAGCAGTATGAATGTAGTGTCAGCGTCAGTGCGAACACTGTTTCAGTCAGACCTATTGAAATAGTGCAGTAACTCCACCCCTGCCTGCCGCCACAACATATTCAGCCAATCAGGAGTAGAACTGACTGGACACAAACGGGGACAGCATATCTACCTTTGAAAGACATTCATCACATACAAATCCTGAATGCTGATTGGCTGATAGTTGTGGTATATGAGACCATATACCCTCGGGTATGATATTTCATACCTCATGTACATACAATATACATGAATATTAAACATCTGTCATAGGGCGCTACCAACATTTATTTGTTGAAGAAAAAAAATAGGTTTTCGAAAACTCTCTAACGCCAATTGGATAATTTTTCCTACATGAGTTTGAGACCTCTAAGTCATCAAGCACTCAACTGTGAGAAAGAGCGAGTTTTAAAAATGTAAACTTAGACACACCCATGTATTACCCGCTGTGGTTGAAAATGTTTTCAAACGGGAAATTACGGTATCACCAATGTACCAGGGCGAAGCGTTGTGTCCCGGCACTAGGCAATGCCTCACCCCTGAGAACAGCTCTCAGCCGTCGTGGTATACAGCCGCAAAATGAACGCGTACCGTGGTCTAACTCTGAGGCGCATTTGCAGTGCGTGGCTAGAAACGCACGCGAAAGCAAGTGTGTGACGCACGGCTCCAGTCCTGTGGCCTTCAAGAGCGTTGTGGTGTGTCGACAGGGATGGAGTGGGTGGACCCCGAGGACCCCACCGTCATCGCCGAGAACGAGCTCCTGGGTGCCGCCGCCGCCATTGAAGCGGCCGCCAGGAAACTGGAGCTGCTGAGGCCGCGCACCAAGCCCAAGGTGAGGAGGCTTTTTCCGCCCGCGTCAGGGTCTCCCCGTGCCTCACACGTTCCAGTCCAGCGGGTGGTGGTGGGGGGGGGGAGAGAGACAACCTTCCCATTACAGATCACGATGTGTTAGGGGTACTACAGGGGTACTACAGGGGTACTACAGGGGTACTACAGGGGTACTACACTACACACGTGGGTGAAGGGTCGAACACACATGACCCAGAGGTCTTAGCTGTCCACTTTAGACACTCCTGACCCCCACCTCCACCAGCATCTATTCATACATCTATTTAGTTGTTCGTCTTCATGTTGTGGACTTTAGTTACCTTGCTGTAGTTGACAACCTCTGTCCAAAAGGCAGTGTTGTAGTCTCACACAAAGCATGTCCTCACTCGCTAAAGTCAATATGGTGTGTTTCACCTGCTTACGGACTCTAAAGTCTCCCGTCTTTGGAAACAGGAAGCGGACGAGAGCCTGAACTTCGAGGAGCAGATCCTGGAGGCGGCCAAGTCGATTGCAGCCGCCACCAGCGCTCTGGTCAAAGCTGCCTCTGCCGCCCAGCGGGAGCTCGTCGCCCAGGGGAAGGTAAGCACTCTGAAATTCCACTAGTACAAACCGAAACTGGTTGAAATTGTGTAGTCGCTATTGTGTTTCACTGAACACTGTCACCTTTCGCTCAGGTCGGTGCCTGTCCAGCCAATGCCGTGGATGACGGGCAGTGGTCTCAAGGTCTCATTTCGGCCGTAAGTCTCACTCTTACTCCTGAACCACTCGATGAGATATCGGAACAGATGAATAAAAACACCCTTAACTGGCACGCCGATTAAGGAACGTCACCTGCTCAGACTGACCACACTGACATCACGGGAAGCAGGATAAACATACGCTTTCTGTTCCCTCCCTGTCTCTGGCAGGCCCGGATGGTTGCTGCGGCGACAAACAACCTGTGCGAGGCGGCCAACTCGGCGGTGCAGGGCCACGCCAGCGAGGAGAAGCTGGTCAGCTCTGCCAAGCAGGTGTCGGCCTCCACCGCTCAGCTCCTGGTGGCCTGCAAGGTCAAGGCTGACCAGGACTCCCAGACCATGAAGAGATTACAGGTCAGAGTGCAGTTGTACTAGCAGGAGCTTCCCCTACTGTGACAGGATGCGAGTATGCCTGCTGGTCTCTGAACAGTCGAGGGCCGGTCTGTTGTTCGTCTCTACCTCTGAGGTTTTTGGTCAGCACAACTGCGTTCTTGCATTGGCGTCCTCCCGGATTTGGTCTCCGACTTGGTGTTTTACACGCTAGCATTGTTTCAGGGCTGTGGTAACTGTTAGTCTACTCCAGTGGGTCCCAGCACAGGTCCTTGAGGACCCTAAACAGTGCCCAGTTTTGTCGTAGCCAGTTAAACGCGCGGATGATTAGTTGAAGTTATCTATGATCCTATGTGGGTCCATAAATAGGCAGGGGTCTCAGTTTCTATGGTTACACGTGGCTCCCCTGTGCGTGCAGCTGTCACATCAGGCTTAGGTCAGACAAACGTCACCGTCTAAATCTATGGCTGTATAAATGTATGGCTGTCTAACTGTGGTAATGTGTTGAGTGAGTATGTCCTCACACGCTTCGCATAGATGCTTAGGGGGAAGACCTTCCATGATCTTCAACTCTCTAAAGCCTGAGACGGGGCCTTGTGTACATGTGGATATCATAAAATTTGAGGAGGGAAGAAAAAAGAAAAATCAGGGTAAAAACATGCATACAATATATTTGTTAAATCAGTCACCTGGGAGAATTGTCAGCAGCAGTGTTTTTCAGCTATTCCAACACAGCCGAGGACCCAGCAGAAAAACTAATTCTAATCTCTTTTCATCAAATTATCTGTTACCTCTATCGTCATGGATATAAGAAAATCCACAGAACATATATAGAAGATAGGAAATTTAAAAGGACAGAGTGTTAAAGTTTTCCCTCCTTACCGGTGTGGTCAGGCCACAATCTGAAAATAGTCCATTCTGAGTACGGTATCTGCACTCAGCCTCATGCACACCATCCAGCCAACCGTCTCATATTCTCTGATCCCAATCAGCAGCGACTTATCTCCTCTGGTTCCGAGCTTGCAGCTGCTGCTGGGTAATTCCCATAGTTGTGCGCGGTGTCTGGCGAAACAACATACATTCCCTTGAAAATGGCAAAACCCCCAGCCATGGTCTTTGTTCACTGCAAAGACCATGGGCGGTTGTGGTCCAGGGCCTTCTGGGAGGTCATGTGGTCAGTTGACGGTTTATGTCCCATAAGATTGTTATTAACACGGAGAGGTTTGGGGTGCTGTGTGAGATCTAGCGTGTTTGGTAGCTGGCCAGGGGGTGTGAAGGTATTTCGGCTGACACTCGTATAATGAGAGGAAGGCAGCAGGTGACATCAGGACAGGGGGTAGGGAGGTTAAATTGGGAGTTAATAATATACTGCACATCCCCGACATACTCAACAAATGAGACGATGGAACGTTGACTTAGCGGCATTGACTGCTGTCTTATCAAAATGGTATTGAAGGAATACACCCCAGGAAAGGACTGCTTTTCTATTTCCCCCAATTTGAACTGGAAGAATAACATCAACATTATTTGGTTGTACGGATGTGTAGCATTGGTTATGTACTTCACATACAGTGGGTATAAAAACTCTACACACCCCTGTGAAAATGGCAGGTTTTTGTGATGTTATAAGAATGAGACAAAGATAAATCATGTCAGGACTTTTTCCACATTTAATGTGACCTATAATGTGAACAATTTGATTGAAAACCAAACCGAAAATCTTCGAGGGGGAAAAAAATTAAAACCTTACAAATAACCTGGTTGCGTAAGTGTGCACACCCTCTTATAACTGGGGATGTGGCTGTGTTCTGAATTAACCAATCACATTCAAACTCATGTTAAATAGAAGTCATTACACACCTGCCATAATTTAAAATGACTCTAATTAATCACAAATAAAGTTCAGCTGTTCTAGTAGGATTTTCCTGACATTTTCTTAGTTGTATCTCAGAGCAAAAGCCATGGTCCGCAGCAACATTACCGCAACATTAAAGGACCTGCAGGAATTTCTGGCAAGTACTGGCTGTGTGCTACATGTGACAACAATCTCCTGTTTTCTTCATATGAATGGGCTATGGGGTAGGGTGGCAAGACGAAAGCCTTTTCTTACAAAGACAACATCCAAGCCCGGCTGAAGTTTGCAAATACAAACATCAAGTCTCCCAAAAGCATGTGGGAAAATGTTTTATGGTCTGATGAAACTTTTTGGCCATAATTCCAAATGGTATGTTTGGCGCAAAAACAACACTGCACATCACCCTAAGAACACCATACCCACAGTGAAGCATGGTGGTGGCATCATCATGCTTTGGGGCTGTTTTTCTTCAGCTGGAACCAGGGCCTTAGTCAGGGTGGAGGGAATTATGAACAGTTCCAAATACCAGGCAATTATGGCACAAAACCTTCAGGCGTCCGTTAGAAAGATGAAGAGCAGGTTCACCTTTCAGCATGACAACGACCCAAAGCACACGTCCAAATTCACAAAAGCATGGCTTCACCAAAAGAAGATTAACGTTTTGGAATGGCTCAGCCAGAGCCCAGACCTGAATCCAATTGAACATCTGTGGGATGATCTGAAGAGGGCTGTGCACAGGAGATGTCCTCGCAATCTGACAGATTTGGAGCACTTTTGCTAAGAAGAGTGGGCAAACATTGTCACGTCAATATGTGCCATGCTAATAAACTCCTACCCAAAAAGACTGAGTGCTGCAATAAAATCAAAAGGTGCTTCAACAAAGTATTAGTTTAAGGTTGTGCACACTTGTGCAACCAGGTTATTGTGAGTATTTTTTATTTTTTAATCCCTCAAAGATTTCAGTTTGTTTTTCAATTGAATTTTTCAAGTTATAGGTCACATTAAAGGTGGAAAAAGTTCTGACATGATTTATCTTTGTTTCATTCTTTTACATCACAAGAACCTGCCATTTTAAAAGGGGTGTGTAGACTTTTTATAACTACTGTATACATTTAACAATAAACATTTCACACTAGTGAGTCCAAACCAAACTTTGCACAGTGCAGTTTTGAGTTGGCATGATGGTGTGTAAAGGAGTTTTTATGTTTCCACATCTTTTATTCCAATTTATCATCTTCTGCCTGCACACTGGTTTTCTCACTACCCTGAACACAAAGATGGTGTGTTTTACGAGAAAGCAGCCATTGTGGCTCTGACGGGAACAGTAACCTTCTGAACAAAGAGATAAATCGGTAAGGGGAGGGGGGGGGGGGGCAGGGAAACAGCAGAGGCTCTAGCTCTGTCCTTGCTAGCGGCATTGCGTCCCATCTCTCAGCGAAGCCTCAAAAGGAGAAGGGGGGGCATGGCTCCTTGTTTTTAATGGACTGCCAAGTAAGTCTTAGAGAGATGTATGTTTTGCTGAGTGAACTATGGCAAAAAGCTCTTCATTGCCTTTTAAAGCAATCTCCGAGGGAGGTGAGGGTGCGCTGTGTTTTGGTTCTCTTCACTAGCTCTGGCGGAGATCGACATTCCCTTTTCAGGGGCCACTGTTTATGAACAGTAGGGAGTGGAAAATAAATGTTCTTAACCGAAAGCTATGCACCAGTAAACTGCCAGTGCTCGACAACCTTTGAGAAACAATTTCCCTTCTCTGATTTTTTTTTGTCCGGAAAGTTTTTCCGGTCACAGACATGAAGAACTTAGCGGGTCTTTCAAAAGGCCTGTGCATGTTTTGTGTCCTGCTGACCTCACTGTCCATTCTGACCTTTCATAGGCTGCCGGAAACGCTGTCAAGAGGGCCTCAGATAGTCTGGTGAAGGCGGCACAGAAAGCAGCCTTTGACGCCCAAGACGAGCAGGCTGTTGTGGTCAAGAGCAAGATGGTGGGCGGCATTGCTCAGGTAAATGGTTTGACACCAACCTCCCGGAGGTTATCCCATTTCCAATTCAAGTCACTGGAACGAATACCTGCACACCTGTGCCTAATCTGTGTATTGGAGGGGAAGAGGGGGCGTTCCGTGAGTTAACCATTTTTGTTGTATCTGTTAGATCATCGCTGCCCAGGAGGAGATGTTGAGGAAGGAGAGAGAACTGGATGAGGCCAGGAAGAAGCTGGCCACCATCCGACAGCAGCAGTATAAGTTCCTGCCCTCCGAACTCCGGGAAGATGGACAGGAGCAGTGAGGAAACTCATACACACATATATGCAGCGAAGACAAATCAGATGGTCTGGGCCTACACCCGGGCTTGTAGCGGTGAAAAGAGGAAGAGGAGGTATTATGCTTAAATAGAAGCAATTATGGGGCAAGATAATTAAAAACAAAATAAAAGGGGTAAAAAGTGAAAGTTCTATCAGGATGTTTATTTTTAAATTTTATTTTTCTCTTTTTGTGAACTTTCAAGAGCATTACAGCTCGACTGGTTGTTTTTGGATAATGCGAAAAAGTATCCAAGTCCTTGAAGTAACTGTGTTTTTAATAGTTTATATGTGATTCATTTAGCATTTAAACCCTTTAGGCTCGCTGTTTGTATCTAGATTGCATGTGTTCTTTGCGGCTACTTCAACTGCTTTTCTGTGTAATTTCACATCCACCTGCCGATAAATTATATTTGCCTTTCTTGCTCGAATGCTATTAAGAATGCTATTATTTTAGTGAGCACAATTAGTATCTTGTTTTGGAGGTCATTGTTATTGAATTACAAATATGCAGTCCCCAAAAGGCGGGCTTTCCCCATACACCACTGAGATCAGCTGGTGTTTGCCCTAAACATGTGGCTTTGGTCAAATTCCATAGAAACCACGGTTTTATGAGAATGTGCAGGGTTTCAGAAAGGCTGTTAATTTTTATCTGAACTAATGACATTGATCCGCATTTTGTTGCCAATTGGACCAGAGGTGGATTTCTTTTCTTTGCGATTAAACAATTCATGGAGAGAAAACATATCATTTTCTATTAGATAAATAAAGCTACGGTGTGTTACAAATGGTATATTCTATTAAATGTACATGTTAATAAAGTATCTGTATTTGTTTGTGTCTTTATATGGACTCGGATGTTGTTTTCTTTGAAGCTCATAAAGCCATACTTTTGTTCCTTCAGGACATTGTTTTGAATCATGGACGACGGGTCCTTTGGGTGCTATTGAGTGGTTTAAAAATGTTTTATCAGATATTAGAAACCATGTCATATGCATCTGATACCCCACGGTAACCAGCAGATTTTTAGAAACAAATTTAGTTGTAGATTTTGTGGTAATTTCCCATTACAATATAGTCCTGTGACAGCAATGGAAAAAAAACGATATGTGTTCATATCCAGCTGTTATTTACCCTGAACTGCCAGCCTATTTCACCTTGCTAGAGTTTTACCTCTTTTGTCTATCAACACATCAATGCATCAGAAAGTGCCTGCTTATATGTATTTTCAAACAAGTGTAATAATTAACTGTTAACGTCTCCCATTTTCAAGTGCACTTATTTGTTTAACTTAACAAAATGTCATAAATCCACTCTTTTACAACATTTATTTTCTCCATTCTGGTTTTTTCTTAATGAGAGTAGTTATGGAAAATGACTGTTGAGAAGCATATATTGTGTTGACCCCAAACACAACAAAAGCCTAACTTAAGTATTTTTCATTCTCTAACTGTTTTGTTGACCTTTTGATTTTGATACTATAATGTATTAACAGTACTATGGGATCACCACCTCTATGGCAATGTAAAAGAGATTTATGGTCAATAAAGTTGGTTTTCCCTGGAAAGAAAATGGTTTATCTTCAATACACATTCAACTGTATTAAAGTTATGTTATGCTTCATAATAAGGACGGCTGTGCTGATACAAAGTTAACGTAAGGATTGCTGATGGTAGGTTAACGTGAATATACTGCTGACTTCGCAAAAGCAACTTCCATTTAATGTATTAAAGACTACCGTCCACAGCCTAGTGTCACGCTTTCCTAATGGTGTCTCTACTGACATGTTCGCCATGTTGCATTTATAGGCCCAAACATAAGTCGTCTATCCCGTCCTTCCCTACAAGCACAAGGCATTCAAAATTCAGTCCAGTGGAAAGAACGTTAAACCGACTTCTTCCAAACGATCTTGAACAATGGGTTAAGTCAAAGGATACTTCCTCCAGTCATACATCCTTACAGTAGTTATACCAGTAACAAACGCACGCGCTGTTGATTTTCTGTTCTTTGTGACAGTTTGCATGCCGCATAGGCCTTTGGTTCCCAACCTGGGGTACTAGGCCCCCCAAGGGTACTTGGCCTTTCCACAGGGTGTACTTGAAAACACTCATGACACCAGAGGTTTACTAGTGAAATTAACATGAGGGGTACTTCAAGCAGTACAAAATCATTTTCGGGGTGGAGTAACTGAAAAGGTTGTGGAGCCACTGGCCTAGGCTATAAATCATTTAATAGGTCAACCTGTAGAAATGGCAATAAATAATAGTTATTTAGTTTCTGCTTGATAGACCCGAATTACAGCTAAATAGATGTTGTCCTGTGATAGACTAGGCATGGCTATGGACTACTTTTTTTGGAAATGCCATAACTGACGCCCGGAAGGTGGTAATTATCTGTTGTTGATGGAAGGGAGTTGATTGGCGTCCTACGGCCGAAGTCACCCACCTGGATTACACCTACCGAATTGGAATACATTCATATAAATACAATTAAATAGAACATAAATCTTTAGACGTCATCCGTTATTATATATTTCATTCGTTTTTTTTTGCTTCTTATCCAAAATACAGAAGCGCCATGCAGGATTATGTTTTTTAATTTAGGATGACTACTTCAGGCGACAAAACTAACAAAAAAATTGTTATAGCGTCATGTGTGCAACAGTTCTTCAATGCGGTCATAAATGAACTTGTTTTAGGAAAACATTCATACATAAAGTAGGTTAAAACTGCGTAATTGCTCCCTCAGTGCGCTCAAGACACGAACGGCACATTACATTATTAATGGCCAACTTTTTCATTATACGTTATTGGCACCTATCTCCGCCACTGCAGATATCTTACCGCTGAGATTCGAACATAAAAGGAAATCTCTGCTTCCCAAAGATGGACAAAAGTTGTGTCCTTAATTCCTACCCAATGCTCTGGAACGAATCACAAGCGCGCGACGTCACTCTCGCTCCGGTGATACTGAACTTTCCAAAATAAGTCGTGGACTCCTCTGAATTCCATCGTTCCTTCCTACCCAATCCAGACAATCTTTGTCTCATCATTCGGCTCGAGGTGCTGCTCCTGTGAACTTCAGTCCTCTGTCCTCTGCTTGTCTGAGGGACTCGTGCGCGTCCACAGAGAGTCCACACTCGCAATTTTCACTGGTATTAGGAGAAGAATACATCAGTAACCATGGAAGCCATCAAGAAGAAAATGCAAATGTTGAAACTGGATAAGGAGAATGCTATTGATCGGGCAGAACAAGCAGAAGTAGACAAAAAGGGGGCAGAGGACAAATGCAAACAGGTATGGGAGTATAACTGGTTAAGAGGGTATTCTCCACTTTTAAATATCTCTTGAGGGGCAACTTTATATATATAACATTGTTTTACACTGATTTCTTAAGTGGTTTGATTTACTTCTCACCTTAATATATGTCTGCTATGAGGTGTTTGTTGAAAGACAGTATATCATACAAATATTGTTAACCAATAGCTTATGGAAGTTCTCCATAAGCTGCTTCGAAAGTTGCGTCCGACTTTTGCAATCAGGACTTGGGTTTCTTTTAATTGGTAGAAGGCATTGGAGTTAAATACTGGATCAATTAGACAACATTAAATTCTAGTCCATTACAGTAAACAGAATACCAGAACTGATAAGCATTGCGGATACTGGAATTACAATTGGAATTGCAGTGCGGTCCCTGAATTGCCTGGAACTGAAATGGAATTAATCCCAACACGGACTACAGGCCATTAATGTTCCTGCCCATTTAAGGTTATTATTGGCAGTATTAAATTCCCCGAGTCAAGCGACTTTGATGAGGGCTGCTAGTTGACTTAAGGAGTACATAGCCTACTGTAATCTTACAGTTCAGGGAATAACCCTTGACTTGGAACTATTACGTCACTGCTGTACTGGATCAAATTTAACTCTCAGGAGGTTCAGGATGAGTTATGTAGATTATGACGAAAGTACATTTTACAAATTGTCCATGTTGACACATCCTCTCAGTAATTTGATGAAGGCCATTTGACCATATAAGGCTACAGTTTATGCGTTCTATTCTGATTCAAATTATATTCACTGCTTTTCAACAAAGAACATTTGGAACTGGGATTTGGTTAACTTAATAAATTTACTGGAAATGGAATTGACACCCCTAAACCTGATCGCAGTTCTGTCTTTCACCCAGGATCATTCTCTTGTCTTCGGACAATGAATATCCCTATCATCGCCTATGAGAGGAAAAAGCCATCATCCTTTTTTGACCTGAGCATTTGGATGAAAATAAGATTGGCTATCGTTGCTTCTCCAGAGAGCACTGTTGATGTGAAACCAGCTTTAAATTATTCTACTGACTCAACTACTCATATTCGTCCCGATAACAGGCATCCTAATGTTTGGCCAACACTGAAAACTGGACAAAAGAGAACCTTCTACTGCACTCCCTTTTATCATGTTATTTACAAGACCCCAGAGATTTAAAATCTATGATGTTCATAGCTAGAAAAGTATTTCAGCTTTTGCGGACATGTAATCAAATAGATCTTTTAAAAATCCTTATAACTTCACACATTTGCCCTTTTCAAGACTCTGGGAGTCAGTTATTATTACTCTGTCCTTGACTAACATTACCCATGGTAGTATACTAGTAATCTCTATTTAGTCCCTCAGTAACAATAGCTGCATATGTCTTCCAGTGGAATGGAAATGGAAGCCCCATGTCCTTGAACATGTGCCCATCCAACTGGTATGTGATTTTGATACTGGGGAGAACATTTGCTTCCATGGCGTCAAATAGTCAATAGTCTAATAGCTTGAGGTTTTGTTGGCATCTACACCTTCCGTGGTCGGTTTGAGTTACCCAGACCATCTATACAGTTCTTCCATTTCAAGTCTTTGTTACTAGATGTGCACATTACTCCGGCTCCAGCACCATCATTTCTCTTCGCCGCAGCCTTGACAATGGCAGGTCTCTCTCAATGGTGGTGTTTAAAGATCCTCACCTTTGAATTGCTTTTGCGCATAGGAAACATGTGTCAAGGCTGGGACAAGGGTCAGAGAATTCAACCCCCGAAACCACATGCAAGAACAGCACCGCCTGGCCTGAGATCTGAATTGCCCTGTGTGGCTATTTATGAACCCGAAGCCTCACAGAGCTGGAGCCGGGAAGACCGACAGAATCTGTCCGATGTCATATAAGCATGACATTCATCATGAGGACATACTGTTGTTATGGCGTTGTCCTTCACAAGGGGCTTTTTATAGGTTCCAGGCAATCCTTTGTAACGAGGATTCAGAGGACATTAAGCCTCTTGGGACGTAGCCAGGCTGTTTTTAACACTCGTCATTCCTGCGTAGCTTAGTTGCTAGCGCACTGGGCAGGGTCGCAGGTTCAATTCCCATGGGGGGCCAACATGAAAGCGTACACACTCACCACAGTAAGCCAATCAGAACAAGAGCATCTGATCACGTGAGCATCACAAAAATGTAAAAGTCTGGTAGTGTTTTTTATGGTGGGGTGGGGTGGGGGGGGGGGCAGCAAGCGCTGAAGTGATGAGGTGAGCAGGCGACCCAGACAACCCTCCTACAGTTACATTTGACATTTTGCGTCTTCATCCCCGTTCAGGACCCCGCCCCGCCATTCCTTTCCATTAATACGGCTCCCACTACCTTGTACGGAGGTAGCAGAAAGCCTTTATAGTAGCAAGAATACAACAAGCCACCGCACTGAGCTTTGCCTGGCTGCCAGGCTAGAGGGGTGATGCGCCAGGGGTTCATCCGATGCCTGCCGAAAGGGGGCAGCTGAGGAAACATCACCAGCTGAAGACCTGGTTAATCTGAGGTGGTCGTCACGAATGGCATCCTATTCCCTGCATGGCGCACTACATCTGACCATGCACTTGAAGAACAGCGCACCATGTAGGGAATTTGGTGTCACTCAGGAAACAACGTACCACGCTGGTGGGGACTTTATGAAAGCTTTCCCTTATAAGTCTGTCATCTTTCCTGGCCCAGCCTGCCATGAGAGTTAGCCACAGTACAGCAGATTTATGGCCACTCTCGATGCCAGGCCAAAAAGAGGGAGGGTACAACAGTTTTTAATTTTTTCAAGGATTTCTTTTAATACTTAAATGTAAATGTTTATGATGAAACGGAATTGGAAAGACAGTGAAGACACGGGGGGGGGGGGTCAAAGGGCAGTTGGCTGGTATATTATCCGTACCAAGCATTCGTACCAAGCATCCGTACCAAGCATCCGTACCAAGCATCCGTACCAAGCTTCCGTACCAAGCATCCGTACCAAGCATCCGTACCAAGCTTCCGTACCAAGCTTCCGTACCAAGCATCCGTACCAAGCATCCGTACCAAGCATCCGTACCAAGCATCCGTACCAAGCATTCGTACCAAGCATCCGTACCAAGCATTCGTACCAAGCATCCGTACCAAGCATCCGTACCAAGCATCCGTACCAAGCATCCGTACCAAGCATTCGTACCAAGCTTCCGTACCAAGAATTCGTACCAAGCTTCCGTACCAAGCATCCGTACCAAGCTTCTGGCATCAGCGATGGGGAGCTTATATAGCACTTGTCAGTTAGTTTGATTTTGCTTTCAAGTGATATGTGATGCATCTCTGTTGTTCCTACTTTGTAAATACTTTTTAGTAGGACTAGGGGGCAATTCCATTACAAATTCCAGGCAATTTGGGACACACACTGAAATTATAATTCTGAATCCAATTCTCTTCTGTATTTTCTGAGTACTTCCTTAATTAAATCGAATTGACCCCAACTCTGCAGTCTTCAGTGTACGTTTGAAACAAATTTGTTATGTGTGCAATAATTAAACCGGTTCTGTATCTTTCAGTTTTTTACCCTCTAAGACCCTCTGTGTGTTCTAGCTGGAAGAGGAGTTGCTGGCCCTTCAGAAGAAGCTGAAGGGAGTGGAAGATGAGTTGGATAAATACTCAGAGTCGCTGAAGGACGCCCAGGAGAAGCTGGAACAGGCAGAGAAAAAGGCCACAGATGTGAGTGACACCAGGGATCACTACAGTTACAGTGACGTCAAAGCACACACACACACACACACACACACACATACACACAGACAAACACAACATTGAGGCAAACATGGACAAATGCTTTTGAGGCAGTGGATTAGTGCAGTACTCAGACCCACTGGCTCTAAAGACCACCGCATGATCCACTCATCTTGGTTTTTAACTACCACAGATGCTTCAGGTTGTAAGACTGTCAGCTGAGGGTGTGACTGAAACTCCTTTCAGTCCCAAAGTTATTGCCATGAGTCCACCTGTAAAAGCACCTTTTGTGCAAAGTAGTGAACAAGTAGTGAACAAGCGCAGACTTGAGGAGAAAGGTGACATCGTCGCTCCCTAAGTCCACTGCACCTTCCCTCCTGTCATTTCCCTTGACCCCAGAAGGAGCTCCATGGAACAAGTGACCTGGCTGGTTCACAGCTGTCACATTGAGAACGTGCCAAACCTCGACGGGTATCACATTTAGCAAACACATCGTTAAGCGTGTCAGCACCATGAAGTGAATGCTGCACAATCCAATTACATTTGACATTTTAGTAATTTAGTGGCCACTCTTCTCCAGAGCTCTACTATGTTTGAATAGCTCCTAGTTTGACTTGGTTTCTTTGATCACTGTGTTCTCCGGTCCACACTTCGCCTGACTCTGGTTGAATACCCTCTCCCATGTATCAGCATGGTGTCAGAATGGTTAACAATAATGGAATGCGCTTCTCGTTCTTCACGCCAGGTGGTCATGGCCAAAATATATTATGCTGCAGGCAGCTCTTGGACTGGATTTGTTTTATGATTCAGTGTACGCGTTATAGGTAAAGTAACCTAAACAGCATTGTTAAATAACAGTATATTATTTTGGTGTCATAGGACGTTCATGACATTTAATGGGACAACATAACAAGACAACCTGTGACAAAGAAGCATTCCACAGTTGCCATTTAAACTTAACCTGCATGCCAGTTTGTTTCTGCTCCTCTGCCAACCCCCGTTATGTCAGGGCTAGTCAACTCCTGTCCTGCAGGGCGGAAGCCCTTGAGTTTTTCCATGTTCTTCTCAACTTATTCGGACCTGGGACACATCTTTCACTTCAAATTCCTGGAGGATAGGGAGCACCCCTGATGCCTGTTAACGTTATAATGTTACCAAAGAAGGAAAAGATTTGAAGGAATGCAGTCATTTGTTTATAGTGAAGTGAAGTCATGCTTTCCAGTTCACGCTCACAGCTTCACAATTAGTTCATCCTTTTATGATGTTTGGACAAAGCATTCTTTCTCCTTTTCTCCTCAGGACATTTTATTAAAGGACCCCTACGACTAAATTGTATTACATGTAATCACATTGGATACACTTAAATAAATTGTTAAATGTAAACTTACAAATGCAGCCATGTATATATTAATTATACTGATGATAAATTAATTAAACTAAACACTTTGGGTATTTTTTGGCTAGGCTTCTGAGGTCCCAACAACACCAAGAGGCAAATGATAAAATGGTATATTTGTGTAGCATTGAATAGCTTTGAATTAGGATGGTTGTACTGTACAACTGTCTACCACATACAAGTGCCAAATTGCAAGATCACCATTAAAAGTTGCAGTTTGGGACTTTTGTGAATAACACATTTTATTTAAATCCCCTATTTTGGGCTAGATGTGTAATATGCTTTTGTATGTGCTTAAACTATTGCGTATAATACTAGCTGATGCTGTTCTGATCACGTTTGGTAAGGGAAGGGGTGAGGCGACAAATCTTTGATTAAAATTCAGAGGCAGGATTTGAGACAGTGCACTTATAACAAGTACATGGTCTTATAATACGTGAGGACAAAAACCTTGTACGGTAGCTATCATCTAAAGTACACAATCACATTTTAAATTGTTCTCTGTACCTCAATTAGTAAAGCCTTTGCTAATTGAGCAATATGCCATGGTTGTGGATTTGATTGTAATCACTGGGCCAGTATGAAAAATTATTTCAATTAATCCAGTACAGTAATTTTTTCTAAATAAGAGCACATGTGAAAGTACTTACACTTAATTCTAGATAATAAATAAACAGATTATTTAAATTTAAATTCCTCTTAGGAACAAAGGCAAAGCGTTACAGAAGTTTACAAATGTAATCACCAAATGTATTGATATTACAAATACCCAACAGAAAACCATTATTTTGAATAAAAAAAATATTATCTTATATATATATCTACACACAAAAACCCATAATAACAAGACAAAAACACATTTTCAGAAGATTTTTGCAAATGTATTGATAATGAAAACCTGAAATATCTCACATACATAAATCAAACTCTTAGGTTTGAATGCAAAGCAGTGTGTCTGCCCGAAAACAAGGTATGACTCATCACCTGACCAGTAACATCCTTATGGCAAAGCATGGTTGTGGGAGCATCATGCTATGGGGATGCTTCTCAGCGGCAGCGACTGTCCTCAAGACTGGCCCAGGGATCACTACAATCACAGTGTACATGAGATGTTTCAGTGTTTTATTTTCAATAAATTGGCACAAATTTGGGGTGTTGTGTGCAGTCAATTCATTCCACAACTTTGGAGCAGCAACAGAAAAGGCACAGTCTCCTTTAAACTTTAATTGGGACCATGGAGCACACAAAAGCAATTGGTTGGAAGACCTAAGGATCCTTGAGTAAGAGTGGGGGATAAGGAGGTCAGAAACCTAAGGGTTCTAGAGGAAGAACGGTGGATGAGGAGGTCAGAAACCTAAGGGTCCTGGAGGAAGAGTGGTGGATGAGGAGGTTAGAAATATAGGAGGGTGCTGATCCATGCCGCGCATTAAAAACAAATAAAAGAACCTTAAAATCAATCCTATATTTAACAGGTAGCCAGTGGAGAGAGGCCAATACAGGGGTGATGTGCTCTCTCTTCTTTCTAACGGTTAAAAGCCTTGCAGCTGCATTTTGGACAAGCTGAAGGCGAGACAAGGAAGACTAACAGACAATATTAACTAGGATTCATTATTGAATCAGCTTTCCTCAATAAACTATTAAATGTGCTTGAAGAAAACAGCTCAAATACAAGTCTACCCATAAAAGGCAAGTCTACCCATTTTTATAGTTACATTTATTTTAGCAATTTCTACGCTTGTATACTACAATACAACACTAAAAGATATCCAACAAAAATAGAAAGCATTGCCCTTGAAAGAATTCAAGTATTTCTAAACTGTCGCTTTTCCTTTAAAATGCGACCAGCATATGACCTGTGACATCATCTGAAAGATAACAGAAGAGGCGGAGAAAAGACTGTAGTAACTTTTACCTTATCTACTCAATTCCGATAACGAGTTTGCTAAAACAAGCTGGAGAGTGGAAACAGTTAGCGAAATTACTAAGTAAATGTGATTCAGGCCGCACAAAACAGCATACAGATATCGTGACACTGTAGGACATTATTTGGATCCTTGTCGGTCACAACAAACGGCGTGACTCAACAATCTCAAGGTGCCTTTATAGCGTCTAAGGCATCGCGACAACGTCGCGTTCATTGATGCAGCTTTGCCTATTGAATATAACTGTTACATAGACGCATTAGCAATGGCTGGAATAACATCTATTGAAGCCGTAAAAAGGAAAATTCAGACATTGCAGCAACAAGCGGACGATGCAGAGGACCGTGCCGAGACACTTCAAAGAGAGGTGGATGCGGAGAGACAGGCCAGAGAGAGGGTAAGACGCTTGGAGTAAAACCAATTAGTCGGTGTTGGAGCCTTCCAAACAACAGTCAGTGCATATTTGTTTTTGTTTTTTTTGCAACATGGATCAGCCGAGAAAACATGCACAGGGCTACAATTATACGATAGCGCAAGGTCCGTCTCGCGTATAGTTCACGGGGGGCTGCACCTGGAGTGTTTTAAGCAAAATAGGTAAAAGAAAAGTTGCGGCGATATTGCCCAGGCAGTATAACCTGCTATCCAAATTACTGCTTGTTTTACTTTCACGAGTTCTTGGAGAGATCCAAATTAAGTTTATACAATTCAAGGCATACTGGCTCTTTTCTAATTAAGTTCTAAAAGGTCCATACAAACAGTATGGCTACTGTTTTCACGATAATGTGAAACGCTGACTCGTATGGTTTGAATTTTTACCTATAACGACGTTAGCACCTTTCACCTGTACTGTAATCTAAAATCTCAATTTCTTTATAGCCTCCTAAGTTACTATTTATCTATTATTCATTCTCTATTACATTTAGATATGGGCGCCGGACAGTTAGTCCCCCAAAATGGAGGGTGGGTGTTGGCCGCTAGATATGCATGAAGGGGCTCTGTCCGTTTATCTGCGAGCAATTTTCCTGTAGCAAACTAGAACTTGATGTGGTCTATTCTCTCTAATGCTAGAAAAGTTTAACCAATAGACTTGCATTTTAATGCCTACGCCAGAGGCCAATTCTGGCAGATGGCGTGTTCACCTTGCTTCCATCCGTAGGCTAATTAGTTTAACGCCCACCTTCTCAAGGGTGCTGTCAAGAGAATTAAGGTTTGCGGAGCACGTATGTTGAAGAAGTCCTTGCACATTAGCTTAAATGCACATGTTAATTAGAAATGAACATTGTTGGAACAATAGTTGACGACTGGGCAAAACGTTTTGCTGGGAAATGAGCCAGTGTGGTGAGCTGGAAGAATGAGTACAGCTTTTATCAAGCAGTTATTTTGTTGACTCAACTTTTTGTCTATTGTCTCTCCGACTGTCTGTCTCTCTATCTGTCAGTAGATTTGGTTAATCATTCCAGTGCCATATTGTCAGCTGTGTGTGAATATCCTTGGGCCTATTCAGTAGGTCCAAAGTCACACTACCATTTTTGGAAATATATCTCTAAGGGGCCCGAGTTCACCAAAGGGCAGGCACACTGGATGTCAATCATTCTACAGAGTGGAGGGTAACGGCTGGTACCAGAAATCTATAGAAGTTGACAAAAGAGGAGTGAGCTTATTGTTCCTGTTCGCTCCTATTGCTAAACTACACGTAGAGAACCACAACATTCTCTGAGCTGGCAGTCATCCGACAGTCTGCCTGACACAGGTTTTTGACTAAACTGAGACAAATGAAGTGCAGTATTAACTGGTCTGAAATACTCCAGAATGTTTTGAACGTTATTCCACGGCTACCCTGAAAAGGGTCCGGCAGAATGAACAGATTTGGGGGGGGGGGGGGGGGGGGGGGGTGGTGTCTTCTATTCCCGAGGGAGGGGGGTGGAACACTAGCTCTATTGTTTTGCCGGCAGATCTATCTGAATCCCTCAGTGGCAACCTTGGTGTTCCAGAATGCAGGAGTCTCCTCGCCATCCAATCATGTCTTGTCGATGCTGTATTCTCAAAGCTGCTGCTTCACCATTCTTCCACCTGTTTCAGGTGTGTGGAGACTGAAGTCTGATCTAGTTGAAATCCTGCCTCCTGTTCCGTGCATGCGAAGCTTCGCTTTGTCAAGCGTCTTCAGTCACATTTTTATTTGGACTGTGGTGTACTATGCTGATCCCCCAAGTCAAATGAAATGGTCTGCTGGTGTACCACGCAGATCCCCCCCCCAAGTCAAATGAAATGGTCTGCTGGTGTACCACGCAGATCCCCCCCAAGTCAAATGAAATGGTCTGCTGGTGTACCACGCAGATCCCCCAAGTCAAATGAAATGGTCTGGTGGTGTACCATGCAGGTAAAGTTCTGGATGTGACCGAGTACCCTCTCTTTCAACAGGCAGAGGCGGAGGTGGCGTCCCTGAACAGGCGTATCCAGCTGGTAGAGGAGGAGTTGGACAGGGCCCAGGAGAGACTGGCCACTGCTCTGCAGAAGTTGGAGGAGGCAGAGAAAGCTGCAGATGAGAGCGAGAGGTGGGACTTCTGGGTCCTGTTGCAGTCACAAGTATTCTGCTTTAGTTAATTGGAAATGGGTCCTAAGGGCAGATTTTCAAGGAAAAGTCCTGAGAAGTTGCTGCTAGTCATGCCTCAGATCTAGGCCGGCTAGCCCTGGGCTAATGTCTAAATGTACAAGTGTGAAATTAGGCCGGGCTAAAATGCTGTGTGGACCCTGTCCTATGGCACAGCTGGTAGGTGGATAAGAGTTGGAATTGTACACTGTCCCTCCAGTTCTCTGACTGGAAGGAAGGAAGTAGTGAAGGAAAAAAGGAGTTTCCTTAATGCCTTCACAGCTGTTACCACTGTGGCATGTCGGTCATGGGTGGGAAGTACTTGATGTTAAATAAAGAAATAAATAAAGGTGATTCATATGTCTGTTTTGGCCAAAACATGACTCCTCTTCATCCTGTTGCCTGTGTTGTCCCACAGAGGAATGAAGGTCATAGAGAACCGGGCGACCAAAGACGAGGAGAAGATGGAGATCCAGGAGATGCAGCTGAAGGAGGCCAAACACATCGCTGAGGAGGCCGACCGTAAATATGAGGAGGTGGGTGTCCTCCTGCCCTACAGGACGGTTGCTCGTTTTTTTTTTTGGGAGGTTTTGCAGGTTTATTGTAGTTTTGTGGATGTCACATTTGACAGTTGATGGCAAATAGTCTCAACGTGACACGAAACGTTACTGAGGATTCTGGCATTTCTTTTGTTTTATACCTTTTAGTTTTTCTCTCTTGCCTCGCTATTGCTTTGTTTTAATGTCCTTCTGTGTTGATGTATTAAAAAAAACACATTTCTGCACCACGCTTGTAGTTTTCGGCAAAACTGCATTCCCGGGTCTGTCGTCTGCTTGATCTCCATTGAACAGGTTTTTCAGCCCCCCCCCCCCCGCCAAAGAGAACACAGCTAAACTTAGCTCGCATAGCTAAAGATCATCCCCATCGATCGTGGTGTGGGATGAAGTTGCCCTTACACTTTGTTCTTGGGTCAGTTTAGTATTTTCCCCACTATGCTTAAGAAAGTTTTGGGGGTACTTCCCTCTGCTTCCAGAGACTGCTGCTCCCCTATGACCCTGCCCTGACCCCACCCATCCCCAGGCCAGCCTGTAGCCTGTGTTGATCACCCCCAGGCCTTACACCTGGAGTACACAGGAGATGACATCCCAGCCCAGAGGATTACACTGTCCCTGACAAAGTAGCTGGCTAATGGAATTATCTGTAACAAGACCTGTGATTGACAGCTCTCTTTCTCCATTGCCTCTTTCTGTCTTTTTCTCTCTTCCTGTCTTTTTCTCTGTTTCTTTGTCGGCACTCAGCCGGTCTAGTGTGCCAGCTGCACCACAGCCACTCATTGTTGCTAGTGGTCTCGTAGGCCTGCCGTTTAATGTACATGGTATACTGTGTTGAACAACCTTTGGTTATTGGCTTACAGTGTGTTGAACAACCTTTGGAGGTTATAGGTCTTCCTGTGTGTTAAACAACCTTTTGGAGGTTATAAGCCTATTGCACGGAAGCCAATAAATAGTTTTCTCAGTTTTCTCCCTGTTCTTAGCACTTCTTAATCTTTTTATTTTCTTACCAGTTGTATGAACTGTAATGCACATTTATATCTGAATGTCTCTTTCTAAACCCTGTTTAGTGTCATGATCTTGGTCACATGCGTCTGGAAATTATTAGACACTATTGGCCTCCATACTTCAGCGTGCGTGCGTGCGTGCGTGTTAGGTCTAACTATACCAGTGTTGGCCAACTCTGTTCTTGCAGATCTACTATCCTGTAGGTTTTCTCTTCAGTTTGTGACTAACCTGATTCTGCTTTTCATCCAACTAATAATTAGAATCAGGTGTGCTGAATAAGAGTTGGAGAGAGAATCTACAGGACAGTAGATCTCCAGGAACAGGGTTGGCCAGCCCTGAACTATACTCATGGGGACCAAATGTCCCCATGAGTATAGTAAAACTTGAAAAAATTTGACTCAAGGGTACCTTTTCCCGGTCCCCATGAGGCAAAAGTCAATTTCCGGTTTAGGGTCAAACTTACAATTTATTTTAGAGTTAGAATTGGGGTTTCTTTAAGGTCCAGACGTTGTTGGTTAAGTTTAGGGTTAAGGTTAGGTATTACATCTAGGTAAAGTTTAGGCATAAATGTTACTTTTTTGAGGTTAGGGTTAGGGTTATGGTTAGGTTTAGGGTTAAGATTAGGGCAAGAGAGCATGCAATTTCTATTTTCTGGTCCCCATGAGGAGAGCCATACAAATGTGTGTGTGTGTGTGTGTGTGTGTGTGTGTGTGTGTACAGGTGGCTCGTAAGCTGGTGATTCTCGAGGGTGATCTTGAGCGTTCTGAGGAGCGGGCTGAGGTGGCTGAGGCGTAAGTTTTACCTCCTGACTCACACACAGAGTTCGTATCCCAAATGCCACCTTGTTCCCTATTTAGTGCACTATTTTGGACCTGGGCCCATATGGCTCTGATCAGCAGTATTTCACTCTATAGGGAATAGGTGTTTAGGGTCCATGGCTGAGTTCTAATTCTCCACCTGTTTGAACACTCCCGGTCAGGGGGGTTTGAAAGCGTGTGGTCGGTGTGCGCTGGAGAGTAGCGCGGGTGGAGAATCAGTTACTTGACATTATTGTTCAGTGTTGCATTTATTGTATTGGGGTTTCATTGTTGTGTAGGTAAAATGTTTTAAATGTGAATTATATTCGTAATTGCTCGTCCGTAGACCCTACTTGACTTGTGTCCTCCTAGAGTTTGAGGCTTCCATGCACATGTTTTTATAATTGTGTCACACCTAACCGTCTAATGCATTTCTTTATAAATGTCTTTTGAAATGTACATTAATGATGAGCCCAGTCTGGATGAAAGATGTGTTCATTTGAACTGTTGCATGGGCCACCATCCTGTTAATGAGATGATGCATGATTTTGGATGGCCACTGAAACGAGCTGCAGACGGACTGAAGGCCGTGGGTGAATTAATTACCACAGAGATGATCCAAGCTAGTTCCTCTGTAGTACCATAGTAATGCATTATATATACATATATACACACACAACAGCATTGCGTTATCATCATCAGTGTGTAGTGGATCTCGTCTACCACCTGCCGCCTCAGCTCGTTTCAGTTCCCACTCCACCCCCCCCCCCCCCCGCCCCCCAACACCACTGTGGAATATTCCCCTGAGAGAAACACGAGACGACAGGATACACTAACCGCAACAGGTCACGTGGATGTGTGTGTTCTGTTCTCTTTGTTCTGTGTAATGCATGTCTGAATATCACCACCACCAACACCACCCCCCCCCCCCTCCACCTGGGACCACCTCCCCTGTATGTGGCTGTCCTGACCCCCCCCCCCCCCTCCTCCCCCCTACACCCCTACTTTACCTGGCTGTGGACTGACCCAGTCGGGTCAGGGAACTGGAGGAGGAGCTTCGACTCATGGACCAGAATTTGAAGTCCATGATGTCCGGAGAGGATGAGGTACTGTCTGCCCCTCCGTGCCGGCACAGCCGGATCGGTTCCAAACCCTCTTGTACTACCTGCTTCATTTCCTCTTCTCCTCTTGCCTGTGTCCTCAACTCCTCCCTCCCAGCCTCTCTGCCTCGCAGCTTAGCTTTCTGGACGGCTTCCCTGGGTGTTGACGGGACAGCGTTGCTGTGGCTACGGCAGGACCGGAGTCCCACAAAACACTGTCCCTCACTTCCAGTCTGAAGCCGATGGGATCCTTGATGTGACCTGGGCCTTCAATGTGATAAAGCTGTACATATTATAATGATACCCACCGTATATATTTATTTCCATATATCCATCTTATACATAGAATATATGATTTTATATCATGAGGTTCAGATATTGTCCATGAAGGATCCTAGGTTTAACCCCCCCCCCCCCACCCCCACCCCATTTTAAGGGTGTGTAAAATCTGTCCTTTCTTTTAAGTTGCTTCGCTCAGACACTCTCCTACCTGAGGCCCTCCTCCACCTCAATGGGTCTGGGCTTAAAGAGCCAGAGCCGGGTCTCCTCTTCCATATCCTCAGCCCTCTCTTCCCTTTCAACTCGCTCTCTTTCTCCCCCCCCTCCCCTCTCTTGCTGTTGCGCAGCAAATCTGGTGATCTTGAGGAAGAGTTGAAAAATGTCACCAACAACTTGAAGTCCCTGGAAGCCCAGGCTGAGAAGGTACTGTAGGCTGGATAGTCACTGGAGATGGACCCAGAAGGGACCCCCGTTCTGCCATATCTCGCTGATATCAAATAGTCAATGTGCAATAAAATGCTCTCTTGTCAAACATTGCTGTATGTATCCACACGTATTGGGATTGAATGGTAGTCCTCTCATAAATGGGTGTACAGATGACAGTAGATGGATATTGATCAGTCTGATTTTACTTCAGATCTGGATGTTCTTAGGGCCCTTGCAGCACATTCCCACCCAGTTTACATTATGACAAGCGCCTAAGCGGATTCTGTAGCCCTCTGCTTTTTTTGCTTAGCCGACCTTTCAGCTTTTATATGTTGTGGCTCTACAGTGTTCATCCTCTCCTCAACTTGTTTAAGTTTGTGTTGATTCAATATTATTCAATGGTTAGGAACAGTAGGCTGCTACTTTACAGACATTGTCAATTTACTTGTACTTCTCAATTCTATAAGTGTATGTTTTAACTAGAATACTGCCATGTTTGTTTAAAATTTGAATGTATATTAGCTCTTGTCTTCGCCTCTACGGCTGAAATTAATCCAGATTATGTTTCTTTCACTTGTAGTACTCACAAAAGGAGGACAAATATGAAGAGGAAATCAAAGTTCTCACTGACAAACTCAAAGAGGTGGGTGCTGTGTGGTCAATTTAGCTAATTGAGAAGTATAATTAGCACAGTTGAATGGTCTTGAGTGGTCCCTCAAAACGTTCTTCTTCCTCCTACTCTTATTACATCCTAGTGTAACCCAGGAGTTACGTGTTTTTAACACTGAACTGGTGTAACAGTTCCACATGTGGCAGACAACACTTAGGGAGTGAATAAACCATATCTGCAAGTTGGCATACGATTCAACCTAATTTGTTGCTGGTTGTTGATTTGATCTGATTTGTTGATTTGATTGAATCTGAAACCCCCATGCCTCAATGTTTCTCCCCCCAGGCCGAGACCCGTGCTGAGTTTGCCGAGAGGTCTGTGGCTAAGCTTGAGAAGACCATTGATGATCTGGAAGGTACTTTTTCAACGCGTCTTTCACTCACAGCCGTTCTCTCTACCCGTGGCTGCATTTCACTTGGAGTTTGTCTTCAACAGCACCCCCGTCACCACTGTGGTGCAGTCTTGGACGGGTGCCATTTAGGACGCGTGTTAACATTATCAAAGCGTGACCGATGCTTCAATAATCACTTCCTCGATAATCATTGGACATAACGCATATTTTTGCCTATTGGTAGTGCCTGACCATGGTAACATCACTTTAAATTGCATTCGCCCACTATGACCATCTAATCACACTAATTAGTTGAGATTTTCTATTTACATTTAATTTCTTTATTTTATTTTTTAATTTGTTTTATTTCCGTTTAGTACACGTACCTATCCAGAGGTATTTACTACACATTGTCCTTCCCACCCTAAACCACCCTGGACTAGCTAACACTTTGGGTCTCGTCCGGTAACCGATGACAAGGAGACAAGTCATGTTATTGTTAATGGGAAGGAATCTACACAGTGCCCATGTAATGAGCACATACGTCTTCATACTTATTCAATGTAGCGCAGTCTTAATGGATTGCTTAGATTAACCTTGCTCTGTTTTAGCGATTTCTGATTGGGTCAGTGACCTCAAACAAAACCGTTCTTATTTGACAATAACTGAGGATCAGACTTGGGCTAGCTCTGTGTAAAAGGCATGAGCATGTAGTCCCTGCGTAACATCTGATTTGTTAATCCAGTCAATCTGGTTATTTTAATTGGGCCACTATGAGATGGACCGACTGCATAGAAAGATGCTGGAAATGATGTTAAAGATTAGAGTTGTAGGACGGACTAGAAGCTATTTTAAATTTTATTTGTGTTGCCTGATTTCTGACTTATCTAGCATGTTGAGACATCCAGACAGTTACTAAATGAATAACAAGCTTATTTAGGAGCGGCAAAGTTCTTGTGGAGAGTGTAATGTCTTGTTGCATTTTGGCACTTTGGAAATGGTTGTCAGGCATGAGTGTGAGTAGATAACATATCAAGCGTGGTGTTTGAAGTGGCTGACGAAGTTGCACCCGTCATAACCTCCTGTGCCTTTGTCCCGAGAGTCCTATAGGCCTTGCTTGTTAGTGCATGAGAATGTGATTAGGGGGCCCACTAAGTCTTTTGTGGACTATCAGTTATTCTTCTCACTGACTGACAGTTGTTTGTGTGGTACTGATGTACAGTGATAATATTCTAACATTTTTGTTGTTAGAATCTTTCAAAAATTTGAAATACATTTTTTATTATTTCGTTGTCAGAATGCTACTGCTGAGGTTGTTTGGTTGAAAAGCTATTTTAAAATTAGAATCCTGTCATTGGTGCATGATCATGATTATAAGTTATATGATTTCTTCGTTATCTCACTTTTTTTCTTCAAACTTGTTTTCCTCCACACATCTCCCTGTTCCTTTTCCATCAAATGCGTCCGTCCGTCCATCTGTCTGTCTGTTTCTGTCCTTTGTGTCCGTCCCTCCATCCAGACGAGGTGTACGCTCAGAAGCTGAAGGGTAAAGCCCTCAGTGAGGAGCTTGACCTGGCTCTCAACGACATGACTACACTCTAGACACTCCTCCTGCTACTCCTCTTCCTCCCGCTCCTCCGCTTCCTCCTGATCCCCCTCTCGGACGCTGTCCGCCTGGCACTCCTGGGGTTCGCACATCATCCGTTTCCTTTCTGTTCTTTTGTCATTCCACACCTGTACGGACAGAACTCGGGTCGATCTCTCTCGACGTCCTCGGTTGGGAAATGTCACCTGATTGTAGAATGTGGTTGTCATTCTAGGTTTACAAGGTTTGCTCATTAAAAATGCCACGGGGTGGCTGTGTGCCCCAGGTCCCGGGTTTTCCCCTCTGCCCCCCCCGTCACACCCGTCTCCCCCTCCATGTAGTGCTCCCGCCTGTTGTTTTGGAGGTGTGAGTGTAGTTTTGTCGTCCTCATTACGTTACTGCAGTGCATTATGGGACAACCCGCACAGGCCCCTGAGGTGCTGTCATGTCATGACGTGGGTACTTCTCCAGAGATCTAGGTTGGCCCGGTCCGTCTCTTCGGTATTTATGTGTTGATGTACTCACTTCCTTTTATCCTTTCCTCTTCCTCTGTAATAAATGTCCCAAATCCCTTCTCTTGGAACTTCTCCTGTTTTCTTTTAAGTGTTGTCTTCTGTTTACTTTGTTTCTTTTGAGTTTGGGTTTTCGTCATGAACACAGAGGTTTAGAAATTTGATGACACCCCCTAATCGGGGACATATTTAGACCTAGGACCAGTTGGGTGCTATAAATGAGGTAAAACAGAAGGCGAAGTCTCTGATTAAAGGGATGCAATGGAAAGATTTTGCGGAATTGGCTTCTAGACCATTTGTCTTTATACAGTACAATGATTTTGTAAGATTGCATAGTTGGCTAGTCTAGTTAGCAAAAAAATTATATTTTTGGTCAAAAAACTATTGGAAGTTTAAAATGTAATAGACAATAAATATTGTTAGATTCCCACAATATAACTGTGATATGTAAGTGGTTTCGGGATGTGCTGCCTCGAGGGACGGTTTCTGACCAATCCTCAGAGGGCACCAAAAACCAAACAGCCAATAGAGGAGTAGGCCTAGGATTATTTTAACGACCAACAGAAGAGCAGGCCTAGGGTTCATTAAACAACCAACAGAAGAGCAGGCCTAGGGTTCATTAAACCACCAACAGAAGAGTAGGCCTAGGGTTCATTAAACCACCAACAGAAGAGCAGGCCTAGGGTTCATTCAACCACCAACAGAAGAGCAGGCCCAGGGTTCATTAAACCACCAACAGAAGAGCAGGCCTAGGGTTCATTAAACCACCAACAGAAGAGCAGGCCTAGGGTTCATTAAACCACCAACAGAAGAGCAGGCCTAGGGTTCATTAAACCACCAACAGAAGAGCAGGCCTAGGGTTCATTAAACGACCAACAGAAGAGCAGGCCCAGGGTTCATTAAACCACCAACAGAAGAGCAGGCCCAGGGTTCATTAAACGACCAACAGAAGAGCAGGCCCAGGGTTCATTAAACGACCAATAGAAGAGCAGGCCCAGGGTTCATTAAACGACCAATAGAAGAGCAGGCCTAGGGTTCATTAAACGACCAATAGAAGAGCAGGCCCAGGGTTCATTAAACTCATGGTGTTAGTCAAGTGTACCCAGTGGAACCAGTTACCCTGAAACATGTAAGTGAAGCTGTGTTTCACCATGCAGATGAAAATTATAGTATTTTAATACAACCCTGTTTCCAAAGATTTTGGGACGCAGTGTAAAATGCAAACAAAAACAGAATGCAAATAATGTTCAAATCATTTATCCCTGTATTTATTTCAAAATAGTACAAAGACGACATATCAAAAGTTGAAACTGAGAAATGTTATAGTGATGCCAGCAACACGGGACGGGCATGTTTACTGCTGTGTTACATCACAACCTCTTTTAACAACGCTCTGTAAACGTTTGAGAACCGAGACCAATTGCTATAGTTTTGAAAGTGAAATATTCTCCCATTGTCATATTTTTCGTTTCATAATGCACCAAATGTTTTTAATGGGTGACAGGTCTGGACTGCACGCAGGCCAGTTTAGCACCCAGGCTCTTTTTACTATGGAGCCATGCTGTTGTAATACATGCAGAATATGGTTTGGCATTGTCTTGCTGAAATAAGCAAGGCCTTCCCTGAATAGGACTTATTTTAATTGTTTTCCCTGTGGCTTTTGAACAATACGCTGATAGCAAGCTGGATGGTCCCTCTGCTCTTTAGCCCGGAAGATGCAGTGTCCATGATTACCATAACTTATTTCACATTTGGATTAGTCAGACCACGGGACAGTTCTTCACTTCGCTTTAGTCCATCTTATATGAGCTTGGGCCCAGAGAAGGCGGCAGCGGTGGTTCTGGATCATGTTTATATATGGGTTCTTCTTTGCACGGTTGAGTTTTATCTTGCATTTGTGGATGCAGCAACGTACTGTATTCACAGACAATGTGTTTTTGAAGTGTTCCTGAGCCCATGCAGTGTTTTTTCCACTAAGAATCGTCTGTTTTTAATGCAGTGCCATCTGAGGGCTTGAAGATCACAGCCATCCAATATTGGTTTTCGGCCTTTTCCCTTGCGTCCAGAGATTTATCCGGATTCTCTGAATCTTTTAATGATATGTACCGTAGATGATGAGATCCCCAAACTCTTTGCATTTTTACATTGAGAAACGTTATTCTTAAATTGCTGCACTATTTGCCTGTGCAGTCTTTCAAAGTGGTGGTGAACCCATCCCCGTCTTTACTTCTGACAGACCATCCTCTCTGGGATTCTCTTTATACCCAATCATGTTACTGACCTGTTGCCAATTAAAGTAACTAGTTGTGAGATGTTTTTTTTTAGCTTTACACAACTTTTTCAGTCTTGTTGCCCCTGTCCCAGCTTTTTTCAAACGTTGCTGGCATCAAATTCAAAGTGGGTATATTTTTCAAGAAACAACAATTATCAGTTTCAACATTTTGATATGTTGTCTTTGTACTATTTTCCATTTAATATAGGTTTTAATGATTTGCAAGTCATTGCATTCTGTTGTTCTTTACATTTTACACAGCGTCCTAACTTTTTCTTTTGAAAACTGGGTTGTAAATAAGGTTCGCACTGAAGAAAATTGAGTGGAAAAACCACTGATGTGAGTGGGCCAAAGATGTATTATCTGAAAGATAGGCTTGGGCTCCCTGTGGAAACATCCTGTCTGAACACAGGGTTTTTATTTTTGTATAAATTGAAAGTGAGAGTCTTGAAAGGGGTTTGCTGTGGTCCCCCCCCCCCCCGTGCCCTGCTGTCCTGTTCCCTACACTGAATGTACTGCGCCCTACTGTAGCTGCTTAATGTCTTGCAATGATTGTGTTCAAATCAAGATATTCAGACATTGTGAAGTGAGCTGTAGTTGCTATAGTTCCTGACTGTCAGATGGGAGGGAAAAAAGAAACGCATGTTCTTTTTTCTTTGTCTTCCACTGCCCTGTGACCTTTATTGCACTAACCCTTCCCTCTTTTCTTCCTCTCTCTCTCTTTTTCCTTCTGTACCTTCACACTGGCTTTCATTGACTCTGCCGGCGCTGCAGATCACTATCACAAGGAGCTGGAGAAAAACCGCGTTCTCCGTAATGAACTGAGGGTTGTTCTTAATGAGCTTAACAACTGAGTCCATGGCAGACCCTTTTGCCGTCTTCCGCTGTCCTTTGCACTATTCCAGTCTTTTAATAAGCACTTGCATCTGAGTAAACTTGGAACCAGTTTCTCATGCCCCTCTAGATGGGGCTGGTTGCGTTTTGTTTGGTGTACTTTGATTTGAATTTAATCTATTTGTGTCATTTGCAGTCATGACATTCAGGTCACTGGCAGAAATTCTGTGTTACATTTGTCATATGCGAAATGTATCACATTTGTTGGTGGTGGTTTGGGGACCAGTGAAGGCACAATATATCTTCCAAAAAATTTCACTTAAAGAAATTTGCTTCCAAGTTTGTCAGAATTAGCAATGTTTATTTTCCACAAATATTTGGATAAGCATTTGCTGTATGCTGTGGAGTTGCACTGCCTGGAGCAAATATCTGAAGTTTTAGTACTGGAAGATTTATAGTTTATCCAATTGTTTTGTATTGTGTTGTATATCTTTAAGAGAAATGGCCAAGTTTGCGTAAGATACATTTTGCTGTAAAATAGATTGATTGCATGCAATACTGCCTATATACAAAAATATCTGTAGATGTGATAATGTTATACCGTGACATCTGCCTTGCATCTGGTGAAAGTTGTATGTCTTTCATTTGAAACATATGTTACTTGCCTAGACGGTCATAGTTGCTAATGAAATGTAGTCTTCAGAAACACTTGACAGTTTTACTTAAGCACTTGACAGTTTTACTTGTATTCCTCATGCTTGGTACAATACTACTTAAACTTACCTTTACATATTACATTTCTAGGATTGTAGTAGTTTCCACTTGTCTTCACTAAAGGTTTCACCTTTTTCACATCTACATCCAATAGTTCAGCGTTTTTCCCTGTTTCTGTCGGGAAATTCACTAGATTGAATGTTGGTCCTCTGTGGCTACTGTAGCTCATTTTAGTGTTGCAACATCACGACATGCCGCAATGTAGCTGGGGCTAATGCACCTTAAGCCGGCTCGTGTTGAACAGCTTCGCCAACTTACGTTGCACTGGATACCATCCAGTTGAGCGAGCACCACCTGGGCCCCCTGAGTGGTGGGACCCAAAGGAAGGGTCTGTTGTTCTCCTGATGCTCCACTGCGCAAAATTAGAAATCGAAACCTCCTGTGACATTCTGTGGACACAGGGAGCACTGTCCTCTTGCAATGCCTGTGTAGCAGCTCTGTGGTAGCTCGCCTATGTGTAAAGACAGCTCTGTGGTAGCTCGCCTATGTGTAAAGACCGTCTGAACTAAGAATCAAAAGCCCCACTGTTTGTTTTTGTCTGGATCAGAATGGCTGTCATAGGAAGCTTAATTCTCCCCTATTGCTACAGTGACTTGGAACAGGCTAAATCTATTTCTGTATTTCTGTGCTCCTTACTGACCATGATTATGATGCAAAACCATATTAGCGGGGTTAAGAACACTATAGATTCATGTGTAAAGTATTTCGGATCAAATTAATGTTTTTTGACTGTTGATGTCCCTATTCTTGAGCCAGCTGGGGTCTGGTGGCTGATAAGCTCATCTATGCTTTTGTTTTCCCCACCACCAGAGAAACTGGCTACAGCTAAAGAAGAGAACCTAGATATGCACCAAACCTTGGACCAAACCCTCCTGGAGCTCAACAATCTATAAAAAGAGCTCTGCCTAGGCCGATGAACAAGAGTCCAGAAACAAAGAGAGGAAAAACCAGTTAATTGTACCATACGCTCATTGATACACACTTGACCAAATAATTTAGTTGGCTTGCGCCTTTGGGAACAAAAGTCTTCACTTTGCTTTATTTTTTGCAAAATGCAAAACCAGGCTGGTACAGAAGTTAACATGGTTGAGTATATCAGCAGAATTACCATTTGAACAGCTGCATGTTGTAGGCCATTGATTTTCTGTATTTAGCATTTGATTTGAATCTTAAACATTTTCTAAACAGTAATTTTACTCACTATAATCTGACCACCGTTGTCCTCCAATTAACGAAGTTCCACTTGATTTACTCTTTAATAACCTTCAAGGTTACACGTTATTGTCAGAACAATTTGCCCAAGTTTGTTAATGTACGTTAAGGTCATGAACTACTCATTCTTTTAATTATTCCTATTAAATCTATAAAGTATATTGTCAGTATAAAACCAAAGAGGCTAATTTTCAAATTCATTACAGCGTCATAATATCTAGACTACGTGTCTAGGATGAACATCAGGTTTTTTTTTTAAGTATTCAATTAGTTGACTTTTTGCAACTTTATTACCCATGTACTTATCCTATGCAATGAAGCAAATGTTTAAGCTCTTTGTTTAAGACAATTAAAAGATTGATAGCAAGATGGATGTTTTGTGTTGTCATTCTTTCTATGATGTACACAGAGTTACCTTGAAAATGTGGGTGTTGACTTTTAAAATAAACCTTACATTTTATTGTTTCTTGTAGAAAATTTACCTATGCATTTGAATAATGCACTGCAACCTATTTTGTTATACCATTATTGATAAGAATGTTATATAGGCTATTGTAAATATAGGAAATGGAACCCATTTAGAACATTTCAGAAAATAAAAGACAACTTGTAAAGGGTACAGTCATAATAGCTGAGATGTAGGTATAGATTTCTGTCTTAACAAATGGAAGTTGTGGGCTTAGTGCTCTACTGAATATTGGTGCTCTATTCAATAAAACCCTGATTTCTTTATTTAAAAAGTAGGATACTTATTTTTTTGAAGATCAGATTAACACGACTGGTCTTGGGGCCTGATTTAAAACAAAAGCAATTTAGTCTAATTACCTTGCCGTTGTTGTTGAAAAAGGTAATTGGCTTATACCATGTCTTTTGTAATTGGACAGTGAAGGATTATTATTATTTTTCTACTTTGTACTCCAAAATTTGGGATTTGAAAACAAATTACTACTATGCAGTTAAAGTATTTTATTTCACCATGTTTATGTGCATATAGGTTCCATCATTTAGAAATGACAACACTTCAGAGCACCAAATGTATTAGTAATATTGGCTTGACAGGAGTATCTGTTTAGTCAGGAATTATGGTCAATTTCTGTGCAGGCAAAGGCAATTTCTAGTCTTGATTCTAGGGTGTGTCTGAAATGTAATAAAAGATTACAGGTTGGTGGTGGGGGGGGGGGGGGGAGTGTAGCCAGGTATATTGTTAGTGGTGTTAACTTAATGTTTTTGTTGAAGTGGCCTGTCAGTGTAATATACACAATATATATTTTTTCAGGTTTTTTATTGACCATTATTTGATCAGGTAAGTATGCTAACACATTTTTATTTACAGCAATGACCTGGGAGCAATTTGGGTCAGGAACAAAAAAGTTTTCAACTTGTGGATTAGAACCAGTGGATTTTCACATACTGGGTCCTTGACCTCTAGGCTGCCATGTCAATTTATTCTTCAAATGAACTAAGTCCTCTTTAAAACCTCACTGAAGCTTATTAAGCTGGTGGGACCTTTGTACTCCATAGATTCACAGGCATATATGTTTTCAAGTTCATCTGCTTCATTGGGAAAACTTGATTGGTAATCCGTGACTTCCTGTTTCAATGTGTATAAATAGTAACCCTGGGAAAGATATGAGAACACAAATTACACAAAAATAGTTGATCTTCATACATTTTACAAAGATATATACACCTGAAATATCATGTCCATTATAAAGGCATATATGGTCTCTGCTTCCATCAAGACAACTAACCTCAAACTCGGTTCCAAAGAAGTTTATCAACTCCATGCCATTAACGATTCTTGATGAGAATAGCTGCTTTCTTCCTGCATTGTGTCAAAGTAGCTGATTGGTATGAAGGAAATATCTAATTGAAATATACTTTTTATTTACCCGGAGATTCTAGTAACTCCTTGCAATTCTCCGCCCAACTGTGGTCCTTGTAGATTTTTGAAATTCTCGAATCAGCAAAATATGTTGATTTAAACTTCTAAATTATTCACCAAATGATTAAGATGGATATTTTCCTTTTCCTAACCACTGACGTGAGCCCTATTGAAATTGTTGTAGATCGGTTTTGATTAGGAGCGAAACAAGGGGGTCCGTGCTTTTGTTCATGGGGGCACTGGCCCTTTAAAAAGTGAAGGTCATGTGTTTGCAAGTTGGCAAACCCGGAACTACAAACCCATAAACAAAAAGGTTTGGATAAGGGAACTGTAAATATCAATAAATAGTAGCGCTAAACGAAAGGAACACATCTAGCTAGTTATTCAAAATGTGAGCGAAACCGAAGAAAACCAATTGTAAATACCTTTTTCGTAAGCAGTAGAATATCGATATTTATTTTCTCTTCTGCATAGACCGCTACCGAAGTGACGAACGTTAGGTTACCGTTACTTAGCTAGCTACTAGTGCTAACAGTTACATTCGCCCGCTATATAGAAACAAAGACTGGTTGATACAACTTTTACTTCTCTACAGATTATACCTGTTTCAATGGTTCAAAGATCGAGCAATCCAATGAGCGTTTATTTGAACAATTATCTAACCGCGTTATTAATCCTTTATCAGTTGAAAAGAATATAAGTGGGTAGGTACAGTAGCTACCTAGCCAAATAGAGAAAGTTTCGATAATGACTGCTGCAGTGTTTTTTGGGTGCGCTTTCATTGCGTTTGGGCCAGCGTTTTCCCTATTCATTTTCACAATCGCCAAAGACCCATTGCGAGTCATCATTCTAATTGCAGGGTAAGCAATCTTCTTGTTCACAGCTAACGGATGTATTAAAGTATTTTGACAAATAAAGGATTTGAAGACCTAGAGCAATTGTAGTAACATGCTTTTTGAGAATGAATTACTACCTAAACGCATCCCTAGTTATTCACCCTAACCATACATTAAATGCATAAGTGCATTCACACGTCAGGCCTTTTAGTACGTTTCTCTCTATGGTAACGTGGTAAGCTTTTAGAAGTTAGCATGATGATAGTGAAATTCACTTTCATTGTGTCAAAACGTTATGTGCTCTTGAAGTTATTTCCCATGGAAACTGTTTTTCTCCAGGGCCTTCTTCTGGCTGGTGTCTTTGCTGTTGTCCTCTCTGGTGTGGTTCATAGCCATGAAGGCAACCAATGCACAAGACCTGAACTTGCAAAAGGGCCTGCTTATATTTGGCTGCATGTTCTCTGTCATACTGCAGGAGGTGTTCCGCTTTGGGTACTACAGACTGCTCAGGTCAGCACCCACCCACCCACACACACACACACCACACACAACTTGCTCTTTATAACAGTCCCACTCAATCTCCCTGTCTCCGTTTTGGGGCAAAGGGGTACCCCATCCTTGATCAGCACTACTAACAAGACTGGGATTACAGGTCATGGACTGTCACATCCATTGTAAACCACATTGGCCACCGGTCACATCACAACCAGCCTGCCTTGGTATCAATGTACTTAGTTAATGTACTGCCAGGGATGTATTCACTAAGAACAAATTGAAACAAACGCGGAGTGATTTTGTCCAATGAGAAACGCCTATTTTCCTGTTTCCCTTGCAAAACGCTTCGCAGCGCTGTGCATGAGCAGGCTCAAGGAAGCTGTGGTGCCACGTACATGTCAATGTGGTAGCCATTTACAGCGTCCAAAGTTAGTGGCTTGTCATAAATCTTGTACAATGTGACCTACTTCTAAAGGGCGAAATTAATTCCACTGTCTGGCTACAAAGTAAACATTCATCAGGTACACATTGTAATTATTTTCTGTCTGCTGCACCTTTGCGATGTCAGAATACAGTTGCTCGTGTGTATATATAGTGAAGAATGATAATCCATGTTATCGTTCCTATTGCTATTTACATTTTTCTTCCACTCTGTCTTCAGGAAGGCAAATGAAGGACTGGCAGCAATCAGCGAAGAAGAGAGCTCACCCATTTCAGTCCGGGAGATGGCATATGGTACACCATAATCTCTCCTTTACTTTTTGAAATCACTAACTCATTTAGCTATAAACTTCGTGATTTTGATTAGATACAGGGCCATCATTTCCCCATACTTCCTTGTCATGTGGACCATTCAAAGATGTATTGCCACTGTGGTCGATGTCAGATTTCACCTGGAGGGGTGTTTAGACTATCTCTGTCCCCAGTAGGTGATATGAGCCTGATTATACTCTGACTGGGACTCCAGATTGAGAGCACTAAATTGTTCCTGCCCAACTTGCCTGTACCGGTTGACAGTGGGTTTAGGTAATGTTTGGAATGGCACATCACATTGTGGTACTTAAGGAAGGAGCGATGTACATGGCCATTTACCGGACTGCACACGCACGTTGGTTAACACGTTGTTACAGAACCCAAAAACCTGTGTACACGGACTTCATATCATCAATCAATCAATCAAATGTATTTATAAAGCCCTTTTTACAACAGCAGTTGTCACAAAGTGCTTTACAGAGACACCCGGCCTTAAACCCCAAGAAGCAAACAACAGTAGTGTTGAATTTCAGTGGCTAGGAAAAACTCCCTAAGAAGGTCGAATTTTAGGAAGAAACCTAGAAAGGACCCAGGCTCCGAGGGGTGACCAGTCCTCTTCTGGCTGTGCCGGGTGAGATATTAAGAGTCCAATTGGAATAATAAATACATTTCTCTGGGATAAATCCAGAGTCTATTTGATTTTAGACTAGGTCAGAAGTATGACCAGGTGGACAAGGACAGGGACAGCAATGGGCCCCCCAAACCAGGTAATCCGCAGGTGTGGACCAGGACCTCATCTCCTCCTAAAATTTAAAACTGGAGGAGACTGAGAAAAGTTAGTAGTGCATTCCTCATATCCCCCAGCACAATAACATAGCAGCGTAACACCTTGGAACCATCATCATGTGTCTCTGAATAATCTTTTATTATAAAAAAGTGTTTTTAGCCCTACATAATCATTTTGGCATTCTCAAATATACTCAGATGACAGTTACAATAGGCCCCATGGGATAATGTCAGTGTTGTTTGTGTAGAAGCTGGGAGATTGCGGTGTCTGATCCTTGTGAGATTTGTTCATATCAAAAGTGGTGGATCACATGCATGTATGTGGCCGGCTTACAGAAAACTTTCGTATCTACTCCTGAGATGGAGGCAGCGCTCAGCCTTTTGGAGAAATGCCGTCCTGTTCTTTAACCCCGAACAACAACATGCCCTTAAACTGATTGTTTGGTCCTGGGTGCTGATTAATAGCCATGTTTCCCCAGATAATGCCTGTTTACAGTTGAACCAATGAACATCCCCTTTCCAACTGTCCCGACTGGCAATTTGAACCGAGCGTGCTTCACTATTTCCTGATGTTGCTAACTCACCTTTTTGCTTGGAACCATCGTGGTTTACCTAAAGAGGCAGCTAGCGCCTCTTGGCTCTGTTGCTGAACTTAGTAAGGGAACACCTGGCTGGGCGTCTGTGTGCCGCGGAGAGCTTCTCTGGATCAATGACGGACCAGCCCTAATTCGTAGCCCCCGGGAGGCGGTGCTTCTAGGGTTAGATCGTCCACTCATTCATCCGTTTCGTCCGTCAGAGAAACGTCAACATAACCTAAACGTTCTTCAGACCGAACAGTTAGCACTGTGTTGGCACAATAACAACCTGTTGATATGCCAACACCTGAGACCCAAATGGCCTAAATATGACACAACAGAGGTGAAATGTAAGTTGGGAAGATAAATACAATGGGCGTTATTGTCCATTTCAAATGTTTTATTGGTTGCCCAAACATATAAACGATTGCAAATGTAGACTACATGGGTGCTGCTGTTTTTTTTTACGGGAATACAAACAAAGAGACAGCATAAAGATAATAAAACAAGGTGCAGATACCAAAGAAATACCAATTCACAACACTTCTGTTCTTCTTGTTCTACCTCAGGTGGTTGCACCCATAGGACATGTAGTATTTCATTGGGTGTAACACACACCATGTACGTTCTGTCTACAGTGGCCGGCCTGGGCTTCGGCATCATGAGCGGAGCCTTCTCTATGATCAACACCTTGTCCGACTCTCTGGGTCCCGGAACCGTGGGCATGTTCGGAGACTCCCAGTACTACTTCATCACCTCAGGTGAGTGTGTGGCCGTCTCGCCGTTCCTTCGTCTGCGATGGCGTGGGTTTCTCCTGGTATACCCGAGCGTTGTACTAGTGTGACATCGACGTGTGCGTACAGGCAAGTAACTATTTGCTCAGGTACTTGGGAGAGTTAGAGAGACTGGAAGTGTCTAGCTGAAAGGGAGGTGTACTAGCTACTGAATTTTTTAAAACATTTTTTAAATGCTATCAACCAATTAATAAAATGTTATATAACATATTTCGTACAAAATGCATACACTGATTAGCGTAAGTTTTGGCCTGATGTTGTGAAATGCTTGAATTGCTAGCTCCAAAAATGTAGTTGGATTGTCCAAAAAAATTACATAAAAGAACAAGGAATATCAGAGCACAAAAGAATGGTCTTTACACCAAAAATGTGAAACAGGTTTCTGATGATTCTGCTTTCTAAGCCGTTACACACTGCATCTCCCCTACTGTCTCTACCTGTCTGAGTTGTTACCAGGTGTAGAGGTACACACACTGCATCTCCCCTACTGTCTCTACCTGTCTGAGTTGTTACCAGGTGTAGAGGTACACACACTGCATCTCCTGTCAAAGTGTAACCAGAGGGTGTAAAACAATATAGATGAAGTGATATCCAGGTACATGCAGTGGGTTTGTGTCTCTGTGTGTAGTGACCTCCGTGTGACCTTTGACCCCCTGTAGCTCTAATGACCCTGGCACTCACTCTGCTCCACACCTTCTGGGGCGTGGTGTTCTTTGATGGCTGTGAGAGGAAGAGATGGTGGGTGATTGTGGCGGTGCTCTGTCTCCACCTGGTGGTTTCTGGCCTGGTGAGTCCACACACATATATACTAACATAGATACACAGGTGTACAAAACTCACAGTATTATGAAAACACATTCACACGCACACATGTTATACATTATGTACCGAAACCCTCAGTAATGTACATATATTAACACACATACACTGTCTCCTAGAAACCTGCTCATGCTATTATGACAGAGTGGCACTAGCATGAATTAGTCACACGAGGGAGTTGTCTTCTATTTAACCAGTATCCAATATCTGACTCCGTGTTCTCCGTTTGAATCACGATTTGACCCCAAAAAAGTACAACTGAAGACTAAACGTGTGAATGTTTCTTCTGTCCATATGATCACTACATATATTGTGCTTGCTGCTTATTTTGCTGGGGGAAATTCCCTCACACTGCCCTGCAGAACGGGGAGAGAACCGTTCACCTCAGGGGTTTTGGGTAGATGGACATAATTCAATGGCTAAGGCCAGTGTCCTAGCACCCTCTTTAGACCTCAATGCTTAATGGCCTCTCTCTCCTCCTGTCCTTCTCTCTGTCTCTCCCTGTCTCTGTCAGTCCCTGTTGAACCCATTGTACGTGGGAAGCGTCCCCCCAGTGTATGTCATCATGCTGCTGATGGCTGTCTGGGCCTTCTTCTCGTCCGGAGGCTCCCTCCACAACCTCTCTCTCCTGTGGACTTGTAAGACCCTCCTCAGGCCTATCTGATCCAGCCTGCTGTGCCACAGGCCACAGAACAAGAGTCTGATAAGAGAACCCAAATTGTGTCTTGTTTGCAATATGTCTCGTGCGCACTAAGGAACACAGCCCTGCGGGAAACCGTGAAAAGAACCGCTTGTCCGTTACTAATGTAGTCAAACAGATGATTTCCATTTCATCATATCAGGTCCTGTCTAGGTCGTTGGCCATTGGTCAGCTTGCCTGGTAAAATAAGGGTTAACTAAAAGGTAAATGAACCATCAGGCTGAAGTAAACAACGACATCATGGCCGTTGTCATTTTCCTGTGGACTGACAACACGTGTGGCCTTTGCACACACAGACTGCATGCAGGTCCCCTGGTGAGAGAGGTCTTCCTGACCTCCGTGAGGCTTGAGGGACATCCTCCAGTCAATAAAAATGGACACACTGTTCCTGCTGATAAGCAATACACACTTCAGTTTAGTCAGCCTGCCGTTGCTGGTGAGACAGTCCTGTGTTCATGGTGTTGGAGTGGAAAAATACAGTCATTCTCTTGGCTTTTAAAGGGCCCACTGTCACCATGGTGATTTTAGATAATTGAAATACCTTATTTATTCACGTGTGACTGTGTGCTTCCCTCTCAACTGGTCAGGAGCTCCTCGAACTCATGTCTGTTTGAGGTCACTAGATTTGGCCCCACGTCCCAGTCACATTGTCAAGTCAGGTCGTTTTAAAACGCCATTTGTCAATGAGTTAATCTTCCACTGTGTTGGGTTTGTGACTACCTAATCAGTTTAACAATGCAGTCTTAATATTTTTTAAGTGCTGTCGCTTATAGAATTTTGGTTTGGTTAAATCATTCAGTAGATGTAGTTTTCAAATCATCCAGTGAAGCATTTTTAAATGCAATGACATACCTATTTCTCAATTCACACGGCCAAATCAGTACGTATGCCGTATCTCTTTCCCTCTAATGGTAAAGTTAAACATACAGACTTAAAGATTGGTCTTTGTTACGATATAGAAAAGTACTCAGAGAGGTAGGCTTTCTCAAACTTTGGAGTGTGTGGGCACGCAATGAATATCGTAAATAGATAGCAGTCATTGCGTAATGTTGGGTTTTAATCAATTCCAGCGTCACAATGACGCAAAACCACAAGTCATTTGAGGGTAAATACTCCTGAAGAAATGCCTCAAGAATGAGCATGTGACCAACCATACCTTTGTCTTTCTTGCAGGTAGGAAAAGTAATGCAGAGACCTCGTCATAATTACGGAGACTAAGAAGGTTTACAATGGGTATACCTTCCGCTGCACTTCTGTCTACAAACCCAGCCAGCCAATCCCGGGTCTCCACACCACTGTCTGCACATTACCTTTTTCTACATAATCCTGACGGGCTAAATATCAGCCCAAAAAACCAGCGCTCTCGTGACCTATGTGAGCCCGTTGAACTGACCAAGGGAAACCCTTCATGCTGTATATAGCTGAATGACTTGTGTTTACACCACACACACGTGTATGTTTCTTTTTTTTGTCTTCGGGGGAACAACCTTTTTAACAATCAATAATTTGTTTTCTTTGCCTCGCTGATCTTTAGCTTTTAATGAAACCCCCGCTCTTTGTAGTCAAGTGTCTATTATTGGTTTGACTGAAATATGAACATTTTCAGTGTGCATGTGGCGTGTGTCTAAGACTTTCACAACAGTGGAGATGCTGTGCATAACAACAGTAATTCCACATCAATTCTAATTATTATTAAAATTCTGTTATAATTATAATAATGACGGTATCTGCCCTGGCAGATACCTCCGTGGGTTAGGAAACGCCCTTTATATTGAGGGATTCATCGAACCTCTTAGGCGACTAAATGGCTGATAATCATCTTGTTACTCGGCAGACAATCTTGTTCCACTAAAAGAAGGTGAAAAGAGAGAACGTGGTTCTGTTCACTAGACAACTGTTACGCATGCAGTTGCCAGCTCCCCACGTGTCCTTTATGTTCCTGATTTTGCTTGTTGGTGTTTCCCACCTGGCAGTCATGAGAGAACCGGGTTCTATTCCCTAGACCCCAAATGGAAGGAAACGGAACGAGACACGGCAGGACACCCTGACCCCTAGGAAATGTTTTCGTTGTAAACCAATTTTCTACGGCGTGCCCTGCGGAGGAGGACCCTCTGATTTTTCCCCAACCTTTACCACACCATTAAGAGAGTAAAACCGAGGACTGCCATGAGCGGACTGCAGACTTTGGTTAATTTCCCCCGAACCTCTGGGTACTTTTTCTGGGTTCACAAAAAGTCTTCATCTAGGATCAATTGGGACTCTTCATTAATACAAGTCCAGTGTGTCAATAATTGTCTGTTTATGATGGGGCACCTGTTAGCCTGTTTCGGTGCAATATTCCTGGTTAAAAGTAGTGTACGACATGGGAATTAGCATGCCATTTGGGACATTCCAGAAGTAATTGTATAGAAGTCTTGCATTGACCGTTTTTGTTTTTCACCAGCACCATCTGCTTGGCTCTGTCCTGGACCATACTTGTTGAGCACTGCTTGATGGATACTGCGATGTTCAAGTGCCTGGCTTAGCTGGGTGCAGTCATGTCTTTTCCCATGGTCCTCTACATGGCTGGTGTTTTTTAAGTAAATGCCCATTACTTCAGCAGCTTGTCAAATGGAAACGTTTGGATGCCCCCAGCTCACCAACCAGTTGAAGTCTCCACCTTTACCTAATGACTTATGGTTTTCTAATCTGTTTTGTGGTCACCTCGACGTGTTTCATTTCCCCTGTCGCTTGTGTGTGTGTGTTTGGGTTTTTTCTACCTACCCACTCCTGTGTGATTAGTGGGTGCAGTCTTTAGAAACAGGCAGCAAAGGTTAAAAGTTTAACGCTCTATGGTTTGTCAGTTGAACAATGGGGGTGCCTGGCCGCGCCGGAGTCCACGTTGGGGTTGTTTGGTTGGTGAGCCTTTGTTCTGCCGATGACCACTGCCAACTGTGGGCTTCACCCACTCTACCAATGTCGGTGGTGACCAGCCCTGTACTGTTTCCTCCCAGAGCGTACCTGTTGGTGCAGAGCGTTATCTGGCTACGTATAAGTCAGACTCCACCAAACACGCACCTGCCAGCGCCCACATCCAGATAAGTGGTGGAAAATCACACTGAAGCCTGGCACTGCCATGTACAGTACATATGGTACTGTCAAGATTGTGCATATCAACCGTGGTTTGGAAATTCGCTTTGTCATTGCAGCGTCTGAGGGCCACGGTTCAGGAAATGGATAGAAAAGCGGTGGGGTTCTGCCACATCCGCTGTCGTTGTTTGTGCTGATGGCATTTTGGGAACATCTGTATTTCGTTCTGATTATGCTAGTTGAAATTGTATTATACAAGCCACACTAGAAAAGGACCATCCTGATCTTAGCTTAACGGAATGCAAATGTCCGAGAGCAGGATGGTTTGTACGAGGCAAAACTTTAACTATCCATGTTTGTGTATTAATTTGTCTGTCATTTTAAGCTAATATGGGTTTTGATCAATAAACTGCGTTATGCTCCTTGTAATTGTTTTAAAATTACGGGGATTAATTCTGCTAATTATTTTTTGTAATAAATATGAATGGGATTGCCCACGTACCATGGTGATTTTGTGTAGTGTTATTTAAACTTAATGAGCCAGTTTCCCATGAACATCAAGCTTCAGTGTGCTCTAGGCACATATTTCATGAAGGGCTGATCTTGAATCAGTTGTTATTGTCAGTGCAATCATATTAAGACGATTAATCAGATTTGAGATCAGTACTACTACTCTGAGATGCTTTAAGAATACAGACATTCCCAAAAAAAGACAAACCACATTTTGTGTGATTCCACATATTAATATTTGCAACAGGAATATTAGCACAATATTGGCACTTTCGTTGGCTATTTTCTGAACTTGGGTCACAGAACCCAGCTGTGGGTATAATAAGTACTCATCCTCTGGACTTTCCAAACCGATTGCTGCTGAAACCCTCATAAAATGTCTTAGGCTGTACAAGGTTCAGGTGAAGGTCAGTGAATGGTATTACAGGAGTGGGCCGTAGTACTCCAAAGCCGTTTTACCCAATTCTGAATAAGCCTGTGGAATCTCCAGAACATCCTTGGAATCGTGCTTGTTACCTGCTGTTTTTAGCAGGATGCTACAGACTTATACAAAATATTAAGTGCCATGTCTGGCCTTTCTTGAGGTCAGGTAGTCCCATCAAACTGAAATATATAAAATACAATGAATAAAGCATTTGCACCAGTGATAAACCTTTGCTGAATAAGAGAATGCATCCAGAGTTTTCAGTACAGATGTGTTATACAATAACTTCAGAAAGTATTCAGAAACCTTCAACCCCACGTTCCCTTGGGAGAAGTGTCAAGGATGAATGGAGCAAAATACAGAGGTTCTCAAAGAAAACCTGATCCAGAGCATATAGGATCACAGACTGGGGTAGAGATTCATTTCTCAACACGACAATGACCGAATCACACAGCCAAGAAAATGCTGGAGTGGTTTCGGCACAGTCTGTGAATGTCCTTGAGTGGTCCCGACTTGACCCCAGTTGAACATCTGTGGGGACACCTGGAGATCAACCATGCTCCCCATCCAATTTGACAGCTTAAAAGGCTCAACAGGGAAGAATGTGAGAAACCGTCCAAACCTTCTACAAAGTACTATGTAAAGGGACTGAGTAAGGGCAGTGCTGGCTCTAGCCTTTTTGGGGCCCTGAGCAGAATTTGATTTGGGGACCCCTCTTCCGTAGCATTTGCGGGCACTAAGTTGACCCTGAGTAAGTGTCATTATGGCTTATTGTGTGTAAAAATAAATAATGTCAAGAAATATGGAAAAAGTGAAGGGGTTTGAATACTTTCTGAAGTCATTGAATGAGTGGGTGTTGTACATACAGTTTATACTGCAAACTTGTTAGAATATGAATCCTGTAACCCTCAATGGATCTAAAATCACAAATTGTATATTGTATAAAAATGTTAAGCTCTAGTAATTGAGAGCAGCCAATAAAATCTCCTTATAATAATATTTCCTTCCAGCACACCCTTAACCTGCAATTAATCAGCTTGGAATCCTGAACAAACACTGGCTTAGTATTCTATTTGACTTTGTGAAATAGATTCCATTAGTTTCATTTTGTCCTGGTTGTGTGTGACTTGTTTGAGTAAGACTTCTCGGTATTTCCTTCCTCTTTCTTAAGCAGTGTATAGACCAAGTATGATGCCATTTCCAGTTACACCCATAATGGGACTGACGACATTGACCAACTGGGGTTTTATGTAATAGTTCCCGAGTTAAATTGAGTTTTCTGTAGGTTTTCCAGGAATCCTGACTAGAGGATTCATCCTTAATTCATATGGAAATACATTTGTGACTCAAGTCTGTGAGTTGGTGTTTAGAAATGTTGATGGTACTTTGGGATTTGTGGTTTCAAGTAGGGGAGACCGGGGATAGTTGTAACATTTTGGACATTTCTGTCTGTATCTTGGAGCTCTTTTAAGCCAGTGCATTCAAAATTGTTTACAAACTTGTTATATGTGTCTGCTATGCAGAGGGTGTAGCTGTTATATCTGTGTGGTTTAGTCTTTAGTAAAATGTTACAATTCACCCCACAGCCTGGGTCAGTTGTAACATGCCCTGTGGTGAAATGTAACATTATGATATACCCTGGGGTGAGTTGTAACATTTTTAAAAAATGACAAAAAATCATATTGAAAGCTTTTTATTTAAAAACTTTTTTGTTGTGTGTGTGTGTGAAGTATGTTAGTTACTGTCAGTCATAGTAGTGAGACATTTAAACAAAATACATTCGAACAAAATTAGCATTACTGAATATTAGTTTGTGTTTGTGCTTGTTTGTTACCAGTTTGTTTGTTGTCAGTCTAGGCATACTGAAATTCAAAGAAAATAATATAGGCCTTAAACAAAAATTTTGCATGTAGTAGGTTGGAACATTTTAATTGTTGTTACAACTAACCCAAAATCCTATATTATTGAACCAGCTTACCTTACAGCTAACAGGTAAAACATTATCACTAACAACTTGCATGAAAGATATCTAGATAGACACACAATAAACATGATTTAAGTTTGTTATTAGAAGTGTTACAACTAACCCGTGTTACAACCATCCACAGTCTCCCCTACAATTTGCCAATGTGTAATACAATTTTTGCAAGCTTGTGTTATGTGTGAACATTTTCACGTTTGCAAACTTGTAATTTAACATTTGAATACACCGATAACGATTCGCAATTATAACTTATTCTCATAATTATTGTAAATCAGTGTTTTGCTGTGAAACAAAAATCCCTTGCAGATTTGTTTATTTTGCGCAAACTTGAAACTCAGGCACTGCTGGAAGGAGAAAAAATATTTTGTGAATTGGGTGGCATCTTTTACCCCTGAAAGATCTAAAGTAATTCAAGAAAGATGACGTGTTCTCCAAACGTAAGAGGAGTTCTAGATTAGACGATGACGTGTTCTCCAAACGTAAGAGGAGTTCTAGATTAGAACTATAGTTTGTTCCCCTGGGTTGACGTGGCTGATGCCGCGGTCTGTATTTTTTAATAGCAACAATCATTACTAAATATACAGAGTTCATTCGTTGAGTCTGTAAAGCCCACTGATCCCGGATCACCCCATCAAATTAACATTAAACATCCACCTCATTACTTATGACATTAATTCACATACATTCCCACCTGGGGTAAGGTAAAGCTGACATTCCTAGCTCTTCCACAAGTGTGATGCTCCTGCACAGGCTATTTAGTTTAACAGAATAGATTTAAAAATCTGTTTTATAACAACAAACGTAGATCAGAGTATGTAATATGTCACTCTGCATGATAATCTACTGTAGAATTTTACTTCTGATTGACCCTATAAACAGACACTGTATGACTTCAAGTAACCACCATTTTGGTAGATTTTTGGGTACTGTAAATTATGCCAAAAAAGGCAGACTTTATAAAAATGACATTTATTACACATTTGAAGATGCAACTGCACAGGAACACAGTATTGGGGAGAAATTATGGGTAAACTCCAAAAACACTTGGCTTATTAAATGCAAGCACATACAGATGTAAAATGATATACAACACCATCATAATTACAATACTCACATGAAACATTGCCTGCATGACATCAACCAATACAACAATATAACACTTTCTTGCAGCTCCAGTACATTGACTTTCTTCAAAAGGAAAGACATTACATTGGATCAGACACCTAACTTCCCCTCTGGTATTCATCTACATTTTTCCATCACAATAAATAGAGAACATTTGTACACATCCATTCTCAGAGCTGCTACACACAGCTATTAATAGACATCTCACGCACAGATCACACTATATGACATTTATATTGGAGCAAATATCTAACTGGCTTGACCAATATGAATTCTCTCAATTCAGCTTCTATTCTTATTGAAAATTGGTAGAATATTGAATATGAAGGGGACTCCTTTCCAGTGATGTCTATGCCTCTGCTTTCATTGCTGGTTTGTAGATAACATTCTGTCTTGAGTCTTTTGTGATACTGCAGATGGAATGGAAATGCATGCAATTAATGAGTTAGAACATGTACAAGCAGCCAGGGTGTCCTCATTCACTCGATGTGTGCATGTAGGAGTGAAAATAGTTAATTTATTGTAAATGCATGTATAGCCGTCTAGCTATATCTATGTAAAGTATGTTTTAGGCAAAGGGTCAAATCATTAGAAAATATAAATCCCACTGTCAAGAGAACAGAATCACAGGCCAACCTTTTCTCATCCAACCAAACTGACAAATGACATTTAGTCTTTGACACAGGACATTTGGTCTCTCTCAAATCAACAGCTGGTGCTCACAAAAACACAGGAATCTTTCCACTGGTGATTGAAGTCACAGGTATCTCAACGACGTTTGGCTTTGGGAATGGGCAAGCCAGCCAAGGATTGCTAGCATTCTGGGAAGAGCTTTAAGCAATGCCAAAACGTCTACTTTCTCACAAATGAGAAAAGCAAGAATGTGTTGAAAAGGATTGTTCTTACCTTGAGTATTTTTTGTGCTGCTGGCATATGTAGAACGTGAAACAAAGCAAGGTGAGGGCAAATAGAGCCCCAAAGGCTATGGCCAGAACATCACCTTTAAATCAAGAGAAATTAGGTTTTAAACATGTAAATTGTACCAATGGGACAACAGTACAGCTATGGGACATTTTAAAAACAATTGACACTTATTTGATAATACTGTCAGCAGTGTATTTGATCTTCTGTGAGTGCTGTTTAAGAAGTGAATACAATATAACCTATTGTACTCAGAATGTATTGTAATCTATATTTAGATAGAAACTGTTGGATATGAATGATTGTTTAGCCTGGCTTACCTCTTGACAGGCCCTCTTCAGGAACATGAAAGAGAGAGAAACCTGTATTTTTAAACATGTCAAACTCATCTCACTCTCATAAGTAAACATACATGCATATAAAACAGCCACGCCAGAATGGTAAGCATGGCAAACGGCAGCTCAGTGAGGCCTTCCTCTACACAATGGACATCTGAATGCCCCGACAGTCACTGATAGTGCTGAGGCGAAGATTTAGGATCACCTTTCGCGCCCCCCCCCCCCCTCCCCCTCAATTAATAAGCTTCCTGGGGAAATGCGAACCTGCTCCTGTAACGGAGCACCGTCAGAAATCAATCCAGATTCCAATGCGATCCAGCGTCAACGCCAGAGACATCTATGACATTAACGAGAAACTCAAGATGTGTGAAGACTAGACTGCATACAAAGGACTCCAGCAAATGGCATAGGAAACAGCCATAATGACATGTTCAATGGAAACATTCAGATAACAGGAGCATGGCCAGCTGACCTTTAAACTCCTGCTTGTGGGTTGACTTCTCATTAACCCCTTGCCACACTGTCATACTAAACTAAAGGTTGTCTTCAATCACCTCAGCTGTGTTCAGAATTAACCAATCACATTCAAACTCATGTTAAATAGAAGTAATTAAACACCTGCCATCATTTAAAGTGACTGATTAATCACAAATAAAGTTTAACTGTTTTAGTAGGATTTTCCTGACATTTTTCTTGGTTGCATCTCAGAACAAAAGCCATGGTCGGCAGAGAGCTTCCAAAGCAACAGAGGGATCACATTGTTGAAAGATATCAGTGAGGAGAAGGGTACAAAATTATTTCCAAAGCATTACATATACCATGGAGCACAGTGAAGACAGTCATCATCAAGTGGAGAAAATATGGCACAACAGAGACATTACCAAGAACTGGACGTCCCTCCAAAATTGATGAAAAGACGAGAAGAAAACAGGTCAGGGAGGCTTCCAAAAGGCCTACAGTAACATTAAAGGAACTACAGGAATTTCTGGCAAGTACTGGTTGTGTGTTACATGTGACAATCTCCCATATTCTTCATATGAATGGGCTATGGGGTAGGGTGGCAAGACGAAAGCCTTTTCTTACAAAGAGAAACATCCAAGCCCGGCTGAAGTTTGCAAAAACAAACATTAAGTCCCCCAAAAGCATATGGGAAAATGTGTTATGGTCTGATGAAACAAAGGTTGAACTGTTTGGCCATGATTCTAAAAGGTATGTTTGTCGCAAAAAAACAAAGCACATCACCCAAAGAACACCATACCCACAGTGAAGCATAGCAGTGGCACCATCATGCTTTGGGGCTGTTTTTCCTTTAGCTGGAACCAGGGCCTCAGTCAGGGTGGAGGGAATTATGAAAAGTTCCAAATACCAGGCAATTGTGGCACAAAACCTTCAAGCATCCGTTAGAAAGATGAAGAGGAAGTTCACCTTTCAGCATGACAACGACACAAAGCACACATCCAAATCCACAAAAAAGAAGATTACCAGAAGATGATTAACATTTTGGAATTGCCCAGCCAGAGCACAGACCTGAATCCAATTGAACTGAACATCTGCGGGGTGATCTGAAGAGGGCTGTGCACAGGAGATCTGACAGATTTGGAGTGCTTTTACAAAGAAGAGTGGGCAAATATTGCCACATCAAGATGTGCCAAGCTAACAGACTCCTACCCAAAAAGACTTGAGTGCTATAATAAAATAAAAAGGTGCTTCAACAAAGTATTAGTTTAAGGGTGTGCACACTTATGCAACCAGGTTATTGTGAGTTTATGAAAAAAAAAAAAAAATCCCCTCAAAGATTTCAGTTTGTTTTCAATTGGATTGTTCACATTATAGGTCACATTAAAGGTGGAAAAAGTTCTGACATTTCTTTGTCTCATTCTTTTACATCACAAGAACCTGGCACTTTAACAGGGGTGTGTAGACTTTATATCCACTGTAAGTCATATTTGGACTTATAATTGCTGGTTTACCAGATAGTCCAGATGATGTATTGCTCCCTCCAATCCTTCCATTCCCAGAACCTGCAAGCCAAAAAAAAATAAAAAATTGTCAACTAAAATACACAAAGTAGTATACTAATACCCTATCAAGATGAAGAAAATTAATGATTAAGATTATCTTAAGGTCCAACTGCCTGTGGAATGACATAGCTATCAGTAAAATCAGATCTACAAAGGAAAGAAAAAGTTCATTAGTTCACAAAAGGCAAACACTTGGTTTGTCTCATGTGTGTACACAAACCAATGGAGAACAACCAAGAATGTGAAACCTAGGAAATATGAAAGGTGACCATTGACACAGGCTTTATTTTCTACTGTTGTTGATGATGGTGCATGGTTTGTTTAAGAATGTTTCACAAGACAAGGGGGTTGCCTAAGTACACATCAGGTGTACATGGATGTTTACCAACCTATTATGCTGGGAGGGTTCTGGAAGGAAGCTAGGACTTGTCTTCCATATAGAAGCTGAGGTGCTCTGAAGTTCTTGTTTAAGTGCTCCGTTTGGCCAGCTTTCAAGGTGTTCTCCAGGGCTTTCAACTGGGGAAAAACACGACCCACAGCATAGACCATATTAACATGGTAAATTGAGGACAACAGCAAGTGTCATTCAGTGGAAATACAGTTGAGCATTACCAAACAGATTACCAGAAAACTGAATACAAAATTACTAGAACAAATGAAGTCTAAAAGTAACAGCTATATTGTCTGAATCCATTTATTTCTACATGAACATGCAGGCATACAGTAAACGTAATAGCGGATTGCTTCTACTCCCAAGGAGGTATACGTGGTGCAAGTCAAATACTTGAATTAATCTCCAGTTGTAAGGGGTCGCGAACCAACCTGCTTCCTGGACACTGTAATGGTATCATTGAATATGGTCCAATTGACCGTCTGATAGCAGGGAGGAGTGGTGAGGGAACCGTTGTATCTGTAGAAACGCTCCAGGTTGTTGGGCAACAGATGACGGACGTTGAAGCCAGGGATCTCAGTGTTAGCCTCTGGAGAGTAACGTGGTGGTTAATCAAAGTGTCACTATGTGCTCTCCACAATTGTTCATGTCAGACGTGTCATGTCTTGATATGTTGTGGATGGCTTCTAATGCCGTGTAATTTCTGAAAATATTTTACAATATACTATGTATACATCCAGTGGATATAAAAAGTCTACACACCCCTGTGAAAATGCCAGGTTTTTGTAAAAGAATGAGACAAAGATAAGTAATGTCACAAGTTTTTCCACTTTTAATGCGACCTATAATGTGAACAATTCAATTGAAAATCTTCAAGGGGGAAAAATAAAATAAAAACTTTACAATAACCTGGTTGCATAAGGGTGCACACCCTCCTATATCTGGGGATGTGGCTGTGTTCAGAATTAACAAATCACATTCAAACTCATGTTAAATAGAAGTAATTACAAACCATTTAAATTGACTAATTAATCATAAATAAAGTGCAGCTGTTCTAGTAGGATTTTCTTAGTTGCATCTCAGAGCAAAAGCCATGGTCTGCAAAGACCTTCCAAAGCATCAGATGGATCTCACTGTTAAAAGATATCAGTCAGGAGAAGGGTACAACACTTCCAAAGCATTAGATATACCATGGAACACAGTCATCAAGTGGAGAAAATATGGCACAACAGAGACATTACCAAGAACTGGACGTCCCTCCAAAATTTACGAAAAGAAACTGGTCAGGGAGGCTTCCAAGAGGCCTACAGAAATATTAAAGGAACAACCGGAATGTATGGCAAGTACTGGCTGTGTGCTACATGTGACAATCTCCCATATTCTTCATATGAATGGGCTATGGGGTACAGGAGATGTCCTCGCAATCTGACAGATTGAATGCTTTTGCAAAGAGTGGGAAAATATTGCCACGCCAAAATGTGCCATGCTAATAGACTCCTACCCAAAAAGTAGGTGCTGTAATAAAATTAAAAGGTGCTTCAACAAAGTATTAGTTTAAGGGTGTGCACACTTATGCAACCAGGTTGTGAGTTTACTTTATTTTTCCCCCACTCCAAGATTTCAGTTTGTTTTTTAATGGAATTGTTCACGTTATAGGTCACATTAAACGGTGGATAAAGTTCTGAGATGATTTATCTTGGTCTCATTCTTTTACATCACAAGAACCTGGCATTATAACAGGGTTGGCTCTGAAAACTTTATATCCACTGTACAATGTATGTAAAACTAGCATTGATTATAAACTAATTGAGCATTTGGCAATTAAATGACAGATATTAGATGCATGTTGCTGACTTTGTTTTAGTAATAAACTGCAGTTACATTTTTCTTTGTTATGTTTTTGTAATACATAATTAAATCACCAATTTAAACACATTTTTAACCCATAATTATGTCATAGCTAACAGTATCTACAGCTCTGTCTTATTGCAAGAACTCCGCAAATAAAGGAGAAAACTGATCTGACAACCTAAGGGAGTGGCAAGAACACTATTTCACCCAGCACCCTATGCAATGCTAACAAACCCTTATCGCTTTGTGCTTTCCCAGTCCGCTGGCAGCAAAGCCAAGACAGGAATCTAGACTGTGGCGAGCTTGTAACTACACCAGACCACCGCACAACGTGCACAGCCCTCTTGGGCAGGTTTTTGTAGGGGACTGCTGGTGGTTTGATTGCTGTTGCTTTTCATTGTACATAGCGCATTCATTTCTTTATTGAAATGCATGTTGTGCAAGACACCTTAAGAACTAGAATGTCAGGAAAACTGGGTTACATAATCTTCCAATTAATAAAACATTATTGTTCTGGAGTGGTGCCAAAACAATAACAAATTACATGCAATATACGTTGTTTAACTGCAGTTTGGATTCTTAACTCACATACTTTGTTGGTTAAAAGCATATCCTAAGGGTTACCTTCACTGCTGACATCAGTAATAACAGCCAGTATCTTTTCATAGTTTTCATTCTCATGAAGACCAATCTAAATCAACAAGAGACAGGGAGAAGCCTATTAAATTGTTAACATTTGTAATATTTATTTTCATGATCTTGAAGGGCGCTCCTGATATTGATAACCAATTTATTGTCCATGTATCTTATCCGATAAGGATGTAAGAAAACAGTATTGATGTACAGTTTGCAGTGTATAATGCTGACACTTACCTGAATGAAGCCCCCTAAGACAACAAGGCCATCTGATTTGCTGGCTGCCTCTGACATATTTGCATATTTGGAGTTATAGTGAACCACATGAATCTGGAAAGAGAAGCATGGAACAGTATTGACGTCATTTTTAGTATGTTAATATTTTCAAACTATGTATTTGACAGATTTTTTTTTTGGAGTTAGCACTTTGTAATATCTACACACAATAGGCTATTGTATAAAGCAGGAGTATAAAGCAGTTTATTCAGAATTTGTGAATAATTATACACATTCGTTTTTATGAAGGACCTTTTTGTAAACAAATAAAAAACCTTTGTGTGGACTTGTCATAAATCCTAGTGTAATTTTACACAGACAAATCAACTGTTGTGAATTTTTTTTTACTGTGACCTGAGGGTGAGAGTTTCCTTTACAAGGATGAATTGTTCACAAACCAACTTCTAAGTAATGCTGAGTCTTTGTTTTTACCAAATTAGGCAATATTTTGTGTCACATCATATGCTTACAACAGTGTAACTGTTATTTCCCTTAAAGAGCATTGGGTACTTCTATAACGCCTGGAACTGGCATATCCATCTTTTTGTATAAGAAATTACACTTGGCTCTGAAAACAGGAAGTATTCATGAAAAATACTGTCAACAAACAGTTTAAGGTCATTCACACAGTAATAGGTAGGGGGGTGAACCGTTATGGACTGGGGAGGTAAAAAACAAAACAGGAAGCGGAGAATTTCCTGGGGAAAGAAGCTCGACATTTAGGGTGACTGAAAGTGGCTTTAGCTGCAGATGGAGTGGAAGAGAAGATGCAGGGGAGAAAGGAGACGAGTGATACTGTAGTTCACCCAGAAGTCTGGCTTTCTTCCATTTTGCCTCTGCTGCCCTGCAGCCCCGTTCTGTGAGTTCGTAATGAGTGAATTAGCCACGGAGGAAGGTTTGAAGAAGACAGGGCCGCGTTGACTGGGAGGAAAGGGGACAGTCGCAGTCATGGACTGAGTTATGTGAGGACCACGGAGTGGAAGAGGCAGCATCAGGAAACAGAAGTGAGTACCAGATTGGATGAGAGAAGTGAGTAAATGACTGAGTTACTGTGTGTGTGGGAGTAACGCCTCATTACTAAGAAATGAAATGCTTCATTTTGTGTGTAGTTACTCAAAAGTGGTGAACTTTTTTTGAACCTACAATAATTCTAGAAGTATCCGGACTTCCTCACCTCTGCCGGGAAATGGACGTTGTCTATGGTGTGTTCGGATCCCGGCACTTCTGGTGTTCCCCAGTGGAAATGCAGTTGGGCGGCCCGGAACTCGTGGTCAAACCCAGTGACGATGCGCATGGTGCTGGGCAGAATCAGCTCTACTGCAGAAACACACAGGCTACAGAACATCAAACCACATGGAATGACACTGTTCATACTAGTCTTGGCCACGTAGAAGCATCTGCGCAGCCTCATCGCAGCAATTCCAGACAGGCGTTGTGGGGTTGAAGAATATGACACGTCTCCTCCAAAAACACCAGAAAGTCATTCCGCTTGTTATTACAACGATCGCTAAACCAGAAAGTACTCAACAGCACCTAAGCGCTTGGGGGGGGAGAACGCATTTAATCGCCCCAACGACAAAATTAACTTGCAGGCAACCCAACCTACCAAAAGGAGTGAATAGAGTGGGTTGAGTCAAGACAACCTTGACCAACATCAACCCCACCAGCCCCCGGATGGTGCCAAGCCAATATCCATCGCCCCCAACGCGACACACACCAGGGCATTAGAACCTGAACTCCAGACCATTCGGGTGCCTACCAAATTACCGTTGAACTCACTGCCAACGTCGCCTACGTTAGATAGTCAGGAACTTACAGGTGTGTCCGTTGTTCCAAAGAGTCAGCGCCGAGTCATCAGTCAGGTCATAACCCTCCAGGGTTATGGGTGGCAGCTTGGGGTCATGAATGGCCTTCCTGGTATCAATGTCAATGGGAGACTGGGACTTTCCACTGCAGTGTGTGAAGTTGAAGGTCCAGGCCGTCTGATCTGTCAATGGGAAATCATTAATGGAACAACGACCCCTCACAGGGTGACTGTGGCGTTAATGATTCGTCACGCCTCAAATCTCTGTGAAGCACAAGTCTTTTGGCCCGAAAGATCGACATGGGAAGTATCGCATGTCATGTAAGCATGTAGAAACACCAACAGTGGAGAGTGAATGGTAAATCCTGAAATCTTGATGGCCGCCAGGAAATACTGATGACCACTAGGAAATTAGTGATGACCACATGAAAACAATGATAAACACCCAGGTGTAATACATTATTCATTATGTGCGTGTGAAGGAACTGAAAAATGTCAGTTCTATTTACCACCCATTCAATAAGCCTTTATTTTCTAGTACATCCAGATGTATATCCCATGTGTAAGACCACAAAACCTAGGACATGCCCTGTATGATGTCATTTGAATACTCTAACTGGTGTTCAATTGAGAAACATGTCCTCGGTTTCTGTGTCTGATCATTTGCTATTATTGGAATGTTTGTGTTCTACAAATGTTTCTGTGGTCTGACTATAGCACCTAAGGTCATGCCTTAATCCCCTTATCTTGACCCATGCATAGACCACTGTCTTACGACATGGTGCCAGAAAGCATAGATTGGAATGTGTCCCAACTGAGAGAGCTAAGAGGAGATATTCTTCAAGGTTAGTCTTGTGATCCTTAGGTTAGCTGTCTAACCCCCACAACTTTAGCATTGAGGATAAAAGACGGAGTGGGTTTTATAAAGTCTCCTGTGACTTTATAAAGTTGCTCTCGCAACAACTCAACATCTCCCGAGAGCTTTTATCTTTGATACTTGTACTTTATCTCATGAAGATGAGATTATACTTGTAATTTAATTGTAATACTCTTGTACATATTAAAATCATTTGTTACATTAATTCGTTGACAATTTGGAATTCATCCAAACCAGGTCTAAATCCTGTTCCATCTTGTATAGGTTGTAATGTTAACACCTGCTACCAGTCTTAGGGGATATAGATCAGTGATGGTTTCATAACCAGTCAGATCAAAAATATTAAACACATTAATTAGGTAATTTTGCGGTCTTGCATTTATCAAGCAATTTAACTGGAAGGTCAATGAACATTTTTATTAAATTACCTGATGAGTTTTTCCTGCTTAAAAGCAAGCTACAGGAAGATGTTTTGTATCATAAAGGCATACTTTAACAGGGGCATGCTCCCGTCACATCAATGAACACCAAAGCTATGTAAAGTGTCTTCAGAATTGACAAATGTAGAGTTGTGGCACATTATGGTGTTATTTTATTACATGCTCTTAACGTGATGTTTTTATTATACATAAGACATCCTCTGACTCAGAAATAGAAATTTTCAGAGAGATGTTCTTGTAGAAATATCAGAATACTTTAGCAGAAGAGTTAGAGGTTGATAGGGCTATAAAAGGATTTCCACAGATCAGTCTACAGATGGAGAAAAAGTCAACACCACTTCTGCTCTCCCTAGGAGTGTGTCCAGCAATGTTCACAGGAAAGGCACATTGCTCTATGGTTAAGGACAGAGGTGTAAAAAGTATAACGTAGAAATACTCGGCTGGGTTTGACTGTGTTTACCACTTTAGGGAAGTTTGTAATGAAGACCTAAATTACCAGATGAAGGTAGTTCATAATTAACTAGTCCGTAATACAAGGAATAGTGAAATATTATCTAATTTGGTCTCTGGTTAGTTACAAATTACTATTACCTGGTAAATTAAGTCTTAATTAGAAACTTCCCAAAACTGGTGAACACAACAAAATACTTTGACTTTGTACTTATACATATCTGGTTAAGGAGCTGACAAGGAACCCACAGGCAACAGCCAAGGATCTGCAGGCCTTTCTAGCACATTAGTCACAGTTTTAAGTGTTTAAAATCACACTGCGTTTATCTATTGTTGTGACAGATGAAGATAGACAGTATTTTAGGAGCCATTTATGCAGGTCTCTAGGTAATTCTGAAGGGATAACAAACCTTTTCTCACACCTGTAAGAAGAAATTCATTAATAAAGTATTTTTTCATGTGTATTTACCTTTGTAGCCCCAGGGAACACCGTGACCTGAAGGAGGGAGAGGACAAATGATGCATTAATTCAGGTTTTGAAGATATTAACTAGTCAGTGATTTATTCTGAAAATCAGAATAATATCGATTAGCATTCATTTACATTATGGGTTACTATACATATGTTCTTTCAATTGGGAGCTTACATTTTGCTGATCACTTTGGACTGGCCTGAAGAATGTTGGTCAAGGAAGTGGAAAATACCGATGTACCGACGCAAAGGCTGGGAACGGGAATAAACCGTAAACCCCCCTTATGCATCAGGCTAACCAAACATGCATCCACTTAAAACTGGTCAACCATTTCGGACACTGTATTTAAGGAATAGGTCTTTAAGCAGTTAACAGGAAGTGGCGGTTAATCCAGGTATCGGAGCACATCGTCACTGGAGGACTCATGTACAGGGAGATGTGTCTTCTGTTACTGTTAGCGACACTTGTGATCCCCGCTCAGCGCCCTAGCGTGAATGTGGCTATTGTTCAGCGTGCCAACAAGCCTGGTCCGAGGGGCTCGGATGGGACACAGAGCCAGGTTCCTAAAGGAGCAGAGACCCTGGGTGGCAGCGCTAGTGGAAACTACAGAGAAAAGCTATTCAGCAGACCATGAGTGACCATGAACCCGGCAGGGAGACAGAGACCGGTCGTGGTCTCCACTGTGAATAGCTACTCAGTTTCAACGGTTGCAGTTATGAATACATAAAAAAAAAAAAAAGGATATTATCAGACCAGTGAGGTCACCAAACTACAATCACATTCACATGAGAAAAATGTGTTTTTAATGCAGATTGGTTGAAATCAGCAGTGTATTCCACAGTTATGAAGTTAGATTTTACTATTATATGGTGATAGCAGGCTGATTCAAGCAACAAGGGATCTCAGGGATTACATGTATATGAAAACCTCCCCAAAAAAATCTAACAAAATGTATCAATGGGGTGAGAACTAAGTGCTCATAACCAGACAAGAAATGCTAAAAACCAGCAACATTAGCAGACTAATCCAGACAGAACTTCATTCTTAGAGGCAATGAGGATTTTTTAAAATATTCAGATTTGTCATAGGAACTGATTTAAACTATGTAGATAGTTCTCAGAATGTTCTCTCGTCAAAAGTAACATTTTTCACCCTACTGGAAGATTTGTTTTTGCTTAATTGGAGCATTTCTTCTAATATCAAGTTTTATTTTAGGTTATTTTTGAGGAAGCATTTATTTATTTTTGTATGTGCTGTATCCAGACACTCCGAGATTCATTGTGCCTAAGAATAGCTGTATACTGACAACTGGCCCTATACCACACCCCTTGGTGCCTTATTCCTTAAATACTTTTCCCTGTCTTCATGTCGCAACTACGCAATCTTGACAAGAAGTTTAATTAACTGTACAACCGGCAGTGAATCTCACCACAAGGAAAACCTCATGGTCCCTGTCTGTGATGCATACTTTAGTCATGGGTCCGGTATGAGGGGAGCGGACTCTTTGAGAGCCAGGCTGTGCCGTTCCAGTCACCCACTGCACACAGCCGGACGGTCCGCTGTAATTTAAGTTCCTCAGAAAGTTAGCGTTTTCCATTCATTCCCCTCCCGAGGGAATGTCCAGTTGATTCACCTGCCTCGTTGATGTAGGGCTGGACTTAATGCCACGGAGGCAGAAAAAGAGTTCCCAACCACTGAAAAAAGCCACAGGCACAAATCTATGTTTAACACTCAGTTCGCAAAATGGTGAATTTCACCCAGACCACCGATTTAACCGGCACGTTTCTGCGCTCGCCAGCCACACAACAGTGTGTGTTTTACTGTTACTGAGTCTGACACGTAGTGAAGGGTTGGCTGATGAAATGCTGGACTGCACATTCTGAATGACTGTACCTTCTTCCCAGGGTACTGACTCTACGTGCCTCAGAGAACGTGCGAGTCCCAGAACAGAATTAGACTTGTTCCACATGACTCAGAATGTGCAGGCGAACAATCAATAAGACATTTCTTTCACATGGCGTGTAGCTGCCAATAACATACTGACGTCAATGGTGTAAAGTATTGGGACATTTTTAAAACTATGGGAAATCAAACCTACTGCTTCTGTGATGAATGCTAAGTTACTTTTCTTTTTAAAACCCCTTATTAGTCCAACTTGTAGAATGCCTGTACTTAATTAGCTTACATTTTTTAAAGCAGTTCGTTTTTACTTTCATTGTCTCCATGGTACGGATCAACACAACATAGATTTGTCCAATGATGCCTGAGCTTTGGATAGGTTTTATTTAGTCAATTTAATTGGATGTAAATCCTTTTCTAAATCTTTCTAGTCCCAATTATTGAAATAAAGATCACGTTGAAAATAGCAGACCTTCCTATTCCTCACAAAGATGTCTAGCAACAAATGTTGAATTTTATTCCATCCCAGTGTTGAATCCTGTTTTGGGTGAAAAACAGAAAACATATGTTTGTTCCAAATATGGATTAGTACACTCACCGTTTTGGCATTTATTAACAAGGAAACCCTAATACCTTAGTTTGTTGGGCAACTTCCATTGATGCCAACATTCTTGTTATAAAAGAGCTGAATAATTCCTTGTTTTTGGAACTCATTGAAAACGTCCTATAGATAAAGCAGGTCTTTATCTAAGGCCATTATTTTTGACAAAAGAGGAATGGTTGTTCTGTCCATGTCAACGGTCCATTTATCAGCATATCCATTAGGGACAGCTTTCTATTTGACATCCTCGTTACGAGGTACAATAAATTCATTCAAATGTAAGATGTTTATCCAGCAGCTCTAGGTCGCATCCGTTGCCCCCACTTAGCTCCAGTATTTGGTAGCAGATGTTGGCAAGTCAAGTGTGTAGTCAGTGTCAATATACTGGATGGATGTCACTTAGATCGTTAACACCACTGTAACTTCCTGGAAGAAAAAAAAAGACGGCCGCGATGAAACTTGATTTCAATTTTAATGCTCAGAAAGACCAGATATTGGCATAATTATCCATGAGACGTTTGCTGCATGGCGTACATAAAAAGACGTAGTCGAGAGGAGCCATACGGATAATAAATACAAGTAGAAAATGTGCTCGGCGTATTTAAACACCGAATTATTTGTGTGTTCCAGGTGGTCCACAGAAAGTCCGGAACTACGGAGGAGCAGCGTTTTGGTCACGTATCATTGTTTTATGAGAACAGGAACATGTTGTTAATGGAGTTTGAGCTGGGAAACGCTTGCTTGAGCAAACGCCTGACACTTGGATTGCTACTACTTCGTGTGCCCCTTTATGTTCGGTGTGTTGCCTTGTGATATAACTACTTTATACAGTCAAATTAATCTGTAAGATGGAGATATTATGCATTCTGAATTACGAAGACGTTCCAACTGGAACGGATTACCAACGTAAAATGAATGTACAAGATGCCTTACTCGTCCGTTATACCTTGATGCCTTGTAATGTTCCCCCAAGAGGAATAGTTCAACTTCCAAGTAAAGAGGATGTCTGGTGTCTATCCATACCTCGTGGGCCTTAGTGAAGGCTGATCCACCCCAGGCTGCCTCATTCCCAGCCAGCGCCTCACTTGCAATGATAATTGACGTTTCTCTGGGAGGCATAAATTACATCCCAGGAGATTATAAAAATGTTAAGACACCTTTGTGAAGGTAATACAATAAAGCATGATGAACATTACCAGCTCATCTTAAAGCCATGGCTTTAATGAAGGTTTTTCACAGGACCACTTACTCTTTGGCTGTCACATTTGCCCATTATCCCCCGCATAGCTCGGATTTTATTTCGGCTGTCTGGGGAAAATGTAATACTAGTTGTCCTTTACAGTTTCCTCGAATCTACACAGTTAACTCAAAATATATTTTTACACCTGCTAAAAACTGCTGGACGAAAGTGAAAGTATATAGTCCGTGAGATCTGTATTGTGTGTAGGAGGGGAAGACGGCGTTTGAGTGAACCTGAAAAGCACTTGAAATTCGCTTATGCTCGGCATGGTTGACAATTCCCGTGTATAGAAATAATAGTCCACTACTTTAGTGATTGTATTATTAAAATTAATCATTAACCGAATAAGTGATCATCAATTTGAATAATATAGCGCGGAGACAAACCGTAAGACCTAAACAAACCCCCAGCAATGTGCAGCACCTGAGAAAAGACCATGTGCCAGAACACGCACTAGACATGGCGTTGAGATGTGGGACGTGAAGTCATATACGCCTGATAGGAATGAAGGGCATGATTTAGTGGCCAGAATGGGAAAAGGGCCAAGTGGGAATCAAACCAGGCCAGAACCGTTTACACCCAAACTTGTACAGTAAGTGTCAAGGGACTTTTTGGTGACCAGAGAGTTAGGACACCCTTTTAACATCACATCTGAAAAACAGCAATGTGCCTGGGGCAATGTCCCGCTCACTGCCCTGGGACATTTTGATCTTAAGATCATAGGGAAGAGTGACTCCTACTGGCCCTCCAGAAGCATCGGGTCAACTATCCGGGACTGACCTTGTCGAGCTTCAGCAGCGATACATGGCATTACAGGTTTCCATTGACCCAAGTTTATTCAACAAAACAAATGTAAAAATCTTGCAACATTTGTCAGATGTAGACATTTTCCAGAGATAGAATCAATTTGTATACATTTGACAGGGGTAGTTACTTTATTGAACAAATAAACTGTGAATCTTGAAATCCAAACTGATTAACTACATCTTTTCATGATTTTACATCTCCATTTTAAATTAAATAATACAACAGAATAAAATAATATCTGCAAATGCAATCACAAATGTGGGCAATCCTATGTTGAAATCAAAGCCATTGAACTATGAAGCACTAAGTTCTCCCATTTAAGAGTTTATTGTCCAAAGTCTATCACTTATCTTGGTTTCATTAAGTCTAATGACAATTATGGTGACATATCTGAACTGTTAAATCAGCTTGAGAAATCTATCGGACTCACTGACAGTGTTAAAGAACAACACTGGCTCAGATTTTCCATGCGTTTAAACACTTGCGTGACTAATCTCTTGACGGCTTAAACACACAATGGGTTTAACTTTTTTTAATAATCGTAATCATAACTTTACCATAAGTCTAATATGTACATGAAATGTTAAGCAAGAAAGTCTGGCTTGTAAGTGTAAAACTTTGAGTACCAACTTGAGTAATAGTTTTTTATTAATTTGTTTAAACAAAATCAAGAGTAGCATTCAAGTATTAAAATTAATTAAAAAAGTAGCATTCATCATGAAGGAATCTCGAAATAAGCTACGATACATGACCAAACAGTTTGTGTATACCCCTAGTTTAAAGGACCAGACACTGCTTCCACAAGCTGTTGATTCACAATGTACCCAACACCAATTGAAGCACTGCAAACATCACACTAAAACACATACTACATGGACCGAACGGAAATGGCAAATTAAATGAAATAATTACCATTATTCTTTCAAATACCTGCCTATGCAATTTGAGGCACCACACACACACACACACTTCCCTTGGGGTTCTTTGACTATTCTTGTGGGAGAACCCATTTTTTGGTTATGGAATAAGCTATGGAACCCCATTGTTTTATTAAGAGTACATCACATGTGCTCAAACTCACCCTTAGAATGATGCCCCTTGCTCTCCTTCTCACTGCTCCCATTGTCATCATCATCCTCCTCCTCCTCAGACGATGATGAAGAGGAGGACGCGTTTACCACCAGACCCTGGAGGACGAGGAGGATCAGGAAGATCTTGAGCATCATCCGGTCAGTGTGATTGTCTTCAAAGTCTCCTCAATAGGCTCACCAGTGTCGAACAGGCCACGGCAGAAGTCCCCTGGTAATGATTCTTTTAGGCAGTCTGTCCCCAGCCAGGGACGAACTTTGATTTCAGTCAATAGGCACTGTGGACTTCCTCTGGAAATGTTTCACTGAGCCAGAACTTGACTAGTTATCAGTGCTGGCAGGCACTCAGTAGTAATGGTTTCCTGATTAGCGAATTGTTTTCAGCTGGGCTAAACAGAGAGGTCAAGAGAGCACCCTTATTTAACTATAACGCATGACAAGGTTCAGCCACTCCACTCATCAACTCGTCTCCTTATGTACTCAAGCTCACCTGGGCTGGGCTTTTAAAAATCTCCTGAGGCTGCCGAGGCCTCCAATCAGGGATCCAGAAGAGGCGAAAGGTTCCCAGTAAACCCCCCCCAACAAAAAAAAAAAACACACCCACACAACATAAGTTACTCCTTTTTGCAGGTCCTCATACACTCACAGGCACACACTCATGGGCACAGGCCTTATCTAATCTGCAGCCTAATTTAGGCTGTATTTTTCTTACTTGTGGGTATAGATGTGTGAAGTCCAAAAGACTGCCCCTGGGGGAGGTGCCACAGACTTTTGATGGAGTGAGGAATATGTGGTTGAAATGTAGCCAATGACTTCACAGTCCCCCAGTCCAAAATATATTTAAGGCAATGTACAATCTTGAACACGGAATTCCCTATAAAAATATCCCTATAAAAATATATATTTCACAGCAGCATTTTGTCTGATCGGAAAGTAACATATTGCCCCTTAGCTTCATTCGTAACTAAGGAGTTTTATTTCTGGTCTTCACTAATGCGACAATTCCTTTGTAGTAAACACAGCGGCGCTCGGTCTGAGGAAAGGGATTTCAGGAGAACGTTAGTCATTCTCAATATTACGTGGAAGGCAGATTCAGTTCTAGTTTTTTAAAATTCAGCCAATACCAACATTCCCGTTCAAATAGCTATGACATTAAATTCATGAGCTCAGTCAATTGAGAAACAACTCTCGTCAGTGACCATCTGGCCAAAAGACAGAAGGATACATTCATCAATTAAATGCAATAATTTGCAAAAAATTGGTTGCAAAAATTGGTTTTCAAAAACCATGATGACATTTTCATATAATTGTATCTATTTTCTTCCAGTTTCTTTCGCCCTGGTGCTTATTGAGAAGGAATAGGGCAGTTCAACAGTCCGAAAAGCACCTTCCAGTAAACTTAGACGATTTCCCGCTGGATTGCCAGGCAAGAGCAGCCAGACCGAGAAAAGCTTAAAGATGGTTAACTGGCACCTCAAAACCAATTATCCTCTCGTCAATTGCCACTATTTTCGTTGATGCAATATACACTGGGTCAAAATGCCAATATAGGAATGACCCAAAAAGTAGCCTACATTTATTCTGCATTGATCTATAACATATTTTTATGAAAGCTTGCTTTCTGGCCAACCGACACTTCTAGGTAGACGATTTTGCGACGCTTCGGCTGTTTCATCCAGCTCTGGACAAAATGTAGGTTACCTTCTGTAGTGTCAACTGTGCCGACAATTAATGAACAGCGCTTCCGCTCACATTTATCTTGGCATTGGATTCCATCGATTTCTTTTCTTCCGAATGCAACGGTTTAAATTGCTGTTTTGAATTGTGTCATCTGGAAAGTGTCAGGAATTGTATAACTCAGTGGTTCTAAGGTGTCACGCGTGCCTTTGTCGCCACCTTGTTGCAGTTCGAAAAGTGTGCTGACTGACCTGAGACATGCAACCGTTATTTCGTGTCATTAACCAGCCGCAATGTTGCTCCTGTAAAACAATTAGGTTGGCTCAGTCGAGTGGAAGTCTTAAACAGCCCACGTGGAATTGGAAAGACAGGAGTTATTCATTAAAACGTCCTACAGGAAAGCGTGAATTTAATGAGGGATTACAATACAGAACGCAGCTTTTAATCCTCAGTGTTTGGCTGATATAAATAGCCATTAATATAAGCCAAAGCACATTTTCTCCAAGCCCTGCTCTAAGTGTGAAAGAAAAGGGGATATCTGCCTAAAAAGATTTATAAAAACGATAATTAAACAAAAAATGTTGTTCACTTTGGTAGATGAGACGAAATAACTTTTGTGACTAGTCTTGACAAACGCTGACCTACTAGACGCAATTTTTTGAAAGTTGAAGTTTTTCAATGCCAACAGCTCATTTATATAATTACATAAAATGCAGGCAAAGCCGTAGCATTTGGTGAACGACTTTAGATACGGTTTAATGTGAGGTTGTGCTAATTATCCTATTAGAAGCAATGGCTAGTAAGGTTGATTTTGACTGATTGGATTACACCAAATTTTTAGTCTTAATTGTATTCCCTGTCAGTCATATGCTTACTATAGGTTAATGAGGAGATTCATTTGATTTGACAAATTAGTGTTACTAAAACAGGGACAATTGTTTTACTCAAATGTGTCCTTTTGACAATAAGTAGACACCATTTTTTTTTGCTAAAGCATTAAAATGACTAAACCTGGTCTACATAAAGAAGGTGCCAAAATGAACACTCAACATTTACTATGCCTTACAATTTTGCCAAAAGAAAACTACTATCTTAATTTTTTTTTTCTGATATGCTTTCAGAAAAATGATAGTCAGAAAAACATATGGTCAAACACAGGCACAGCCCTAACAAAACTGGGCGGTTTGTTCCCTTGAGACAAAATAAGGAAAAAAAATGTATTTGCTGTTTATCCTCTTCGTATTTCATTCAAAATACACCGTCCCCTCCCCGAAACCATCTTCCTCCTTCCCTGGTTGTTTAGCATTTTAAGTAATATTCTTGATTTCAGAAACAAAAATCCTTTTCACCATACACCATTCAGGAAGTTATTTCAGCAGAACTCTCTCTTCATATATATCCAACATAAGAGTTTTTCTTCAGTTTTCACAGTTTCAGTGTTAAGCCAAAAATAAAATAAACAAATAATGTTAATAATAATAATAATGGTTATCCTACCAAGGACCCGTTGTGGTAGCTCCGCAGTAACTAACAGGATGGAAAGTGATTTCAGGGACACACAGATTATTAAATATAATAATAATGAGCAAGTGAATGAATGAAAAAACACTTCTGATGGGAGTGAATTTAAGTAGGACTATAAAACAATTAAGGATATATTCTATTTCTTATAGAAGTTGATAATTAACACCTTGGGGCATGGCAAAATCACCTAAATTCACTGAAATAATGTGTTCAAAATATATATAATTCCCTTTCAACAGTATTTCTCAGTTTTTTAAGGTTTAGGACACCTGCCCTCATATTTAAAAACTTTTGGAATTTATTTGCCTAGGGACAGGAATGCTACTACGTAGTTGGAATGACCCACATACCTTGCTCAAAAAAATTTGACACGTAATCATCACAGTATAACACCAAGTCAATTAAACTTCAGGGATTTCAATCTGTCCAGTTAGGAAGCATAAGCAATTGTAAATCAATGTCACCTCTTTTGGTGCAAATGAAAGTGAGAACAGGTGCACTGGAGGAAGACAACCCCAAAAAAGGGGATGGTTTTGCAGGTGGTGGCCACAAACAATTGCTCTCTCATCCTTCCTGGCTGAATCTTCTCCAGTTTTGCATTTTGCTAGTGTCCTTGTCACTACTGGAAGAATCAGGTGGTACCTGCAGCCCATTCAGGTTGTACAGGTAGTCCAAATCCTCCAGGATGTCACGTCTATATATGCCATCGCAAGAAGGTTTGCTGTGACTCCTAATACAGTCTCAAGAGCATGGAGGAGAGACCAGGAGACGGGCCGTTACACAAAGAGAGCTGGACATGGCCGTAGAAGGGCATCAACCCAGCACCAGGAGCAGTATCTGCTCCTTTGTGTAATGAGGAAAAGGAGGAACACTGCCAGAGCTCTACAAAAGTTACTGGTGTGCGTGTTTCTGACCAAACTGTCAGAAACAGACTCCCTCAGGGTGGCATGAGGGCCCAACATCCTCTAGTGGGACCTGTGTCACAGCCCAGCACTGTGCAGCTCGACTGGCATTCACCAGAGAACACCAGAATTGGCAGATCTGCAATTGGCGCCCTGTTCTTTTCACAGATGAGAGCAGGTTCACACTGAGCTTGTGATGGACGTGAAAGATTCTGGTGAACGTTATGCTGCCTGCAACATTATCCAGCATGACCAGTTTGGTGGTGGGTCATTGATGGTCAGTAGAGGCATATCATTGGAGGATTGCACAGACCTCCACGTGCTAGCCAACAGTACCCTGACTGCTGTTCGGTACCAGGACAAAATCCTCAGACATTAAGCTGGTGCAGTGGGCCCGGGTTCCTCCTGGTGCAGGACAATGCCTAGCCTCATGTGACCAGTGTGTGCAGGCAGTTCCTGGATGACGAAGGCATTGATGCCATTGACTGGCCCTCACATTCACAAGCCCTGAATCCAATTGAGAATATCTCAGACATTATGTATTTGTGCATCTGACGCCACAAAGTAGCACCACAGACTGTTCAGGTGCTCACTGATGCCCTGATCCAGGTCTGGGAGGAGATCCCCCAGGACATCATCCATCGTCTCATCAGGAGCATGCCCAGATGATATCAGGAGCTCATACAGGCATGGGGGGCCATATACACAGTCACATTATGAGTTGCCGTGATGAGATTCATGCAAATTGGAACAGCCTGTGATTTCAATTGTTTGCAATCGGTGTGAGTTTGTCCGAAAATCAGTCAGTATCTGGTGTAACCACCATTTGCCTCACGCAGTGCAACACATATCCTTCACATAGAGTTGATCAGTTTGTTTAGTGTGGCCTGTGGAATATTGGTCCACTCCTCTTCAATGGCTGTGCGAAGTTGCTGGATATTGTCAGGACCTGGAACACGCTGTCGTATACGCCGAACCAAACATGCTCAATGGGTGACATGTCCGGTGAGTATGCTGGCCATGCAAGAACTGGGATGTTTTCAGCTTCCAAGAATTGTGTACAGATCCTTGCTACATGGGTCCGTGCATTATCATGCTGCAACATGAGGAAATGGTCGTGGATGAATGGCACAACAATGGGCCTCAGGATCTTGTCACGGTATCTCGATAAAATGCACCGGTGTTTGTTGTCCATAACACACGCCTGCCCATACCATAACCCCACCGCCACCATGGGCCACTTGATCCACAATGTTGACATCAGCAAACCGCTCACCCACACGACGCCATGGCTGTCTTCCATCTGCCCTGTACAGTGAAAACCGGGATTCATCCGTAAAGATTTCCAAAGTGCCAGACACCATCGAATGTGAGCATTTGCCCACTCAAGTCGGTTACGACGACGAACTGCAGTCAGGTCGAGCCCCTGATGAGGACAACGAGCGTGCAGATGAGCTTCACTGAGTTTGTGCAGAAATTCTTTGGAAATTCTTTTGATTAAGCAGCTGTCTGGGTGGCTGGTCTCAGATGATCTTGGAGGTGAAGATGCTGGATGTGGAGGTCCTGGGCTGGTGTGGTTACATGTGGTCTGCGGTTGGATGTGCTGCCAAATTCTCTGAAACGCCTTTGGGGACAGCTTATGGTAGAGAAATGAACATTAAATTCACTGGCAACAGCTCTGATGGACATTCCTGCAGTCAGCATGCCAATTGCACGCTCCCTCAAAACCTGCAACATCTGTGACATTGTGCTGTGTAATGGAACTTTTACTGTGGCCAGCCTAAGGCACACCTGTGCAATAATCATGCTGTCTAATCAGCATCTTGATAAGCCACACCTGTGAGGTGGATGGTTTATCTCAGCAAAGGAGAAGGGCTCACTAACAGAGATTTAGACAGATTTGTGAACAATATGAGAGAAATAAGCCTTTTGTGTACATAGAGAAAGACTTAGATCTTGTGAGTTTAGCTCATGATAAATGGGGGCAAAAACAAAAAAGTGTTATAATTTTGTTCAGTGTATTTTCAATTATCGAAGTGCCTCCTCCATTGCAGTACGCAAAGATATCTCTGGCCCTTTCCTTCTGCCTAATGAAATTCAGTAAACTCCAATATTGCCACTCCCAATTTATCGACATGTACGGACCAAATGCTTATGCTTTATTTTTACGTGGTTCTTATTTGGTTTAACTCTTGCCTTGCCAAGTTATTCTATCATCAACGCAAGTAGGCCACGCTATACAGGGACGGTGGTATGTGCGGTACGCTGTACATAGGTGACACGGACCGTAAAACTTGGCACACAATGAAAGGAAATTGTGGTGGCGACAGATCTAACAGACACTAACAGCACTCAGTAGTGGACGTTAACCAGTTCCACCGGAAGCGATTTGCACCAGCCAAACAGGGCTCCGTTGACAACGACTGACAAACATGTTAAGGAGCCATACAGCAGAAAGAACTACACGTCATTGGGAAACAACAATGCCAGGCTAAAGAGAATTGTCTTTATAGAAAAATAACAACAAACAATAACAAATGACTTCCTGGCACAACATGCAACTTTTACAATAAATGGGGGGGGGGGGGGGGGGGGGGGGGTATTTATTTTTTTACCACCAGAAACATGACTGATGGCTTTTAACTAACTACTGCATTTGACAATTTCAGTGCCATTTAAGTAAAAATCATGGGCAGTTGTACATCATTTGAATGGTACCTATACAGACTTCATAACACTTTCACATCTCAAACAAAAACACATTCATAAGCAGTACATTCTTACGTCAACAGCCACAAGTTAAAACAGCAACAAGTGAAAATACTGTGATACAGTAAATATACCACATTAAGGTTGTTCACATATTCTCTCCCATAGATCTCTACTTATCACCAAGTATCTAGAAAGATGCGCACTGGACCTGTAAATCTGTACATCAACTGGAAATTAATGTATGGGGCACTCTCATATCTTATTATCTGATATGCTCACCAACCATTTTATGTAAATCACATTGGCTTTATGTAGACTTTTGTATTCCGTATTCATACATTTCCAGACACAAGCAACACTGCTAGATTTTAGGTAAAATTCAGGTCGTGTGTAAATGTACTTTATGATAAGAGGCGATTCTGATTGTATTACAAAGTCCTTATGTAGGTACCCGTTCAAATAAAATGTTGACCAAGAAATGCATGGAATTAAAGAAGATGTAAATCTTTGAATTCAATAACAACTTGAGCAGGAATTGACTGTTACCAAAAATAATTATACTTTTTTAAAAAACATTTCTTAAAAGTACAGTTTTTAAAATGAAAGTTTACAATCTAGAATAAGATAGGCATGAAACCATGAGCTACACACATTAAGGTGGAGGGCGACATCCAACCACCTCGTCTCACTGTAGCTGTGATGTACACCACTAATGCGATTCCCCAAAAGAGGAGTGTTCAGTGAGGTGCAATGTTCTGTATGCTGAAGAGTAGAAATGACTTGGTTCCCTACACTAAAAAAGCTGAAACCAGTATCTACAAATTACGTTTCTGCCACACTGCGTCCCCAGGAACCGACCTACGAGACAAGAAAGTGCCTCATAGGCAGCAAATACGACACAGAACAGAAAGTCCTGCCTTTTCATACTCAACATCAGGATGACATACCTAAGGGCCAGACACCGTCGTGTTGTCCCGGCATGGAAACTGGGTTGACTACACATTGGCTTGACGCTCAGGTGTTGACTCAACGCCTTGACTTACTGCAAAACAAAGAAAAACTGCACCGGATGGACAGAAGGCCGTGTGTTTACAGACTCACCGGACTACAAGATGCCTGCTATGAGTTCCGTGTGAGTGGGGGAGTGGTTTTAAATAGCAAGACTTGCTGTTAAAAAGGCAGTGCCCCACAAAACAGTCCAAGGACGATGTGTGGGGAGACCACAGGACACTTCTAAGCAATAGCCTGGTATGTTGTGTTACCCTAAAAGTATACACCAAAAACACGCGGGAGGATTTCCCAGTCTCCATTACAGGGTGCGGACCACACAGAGACGGAAACTAACGCATGAGACTGAACCAAAGATGGTTTCTTACGTTCTAAGGATTCATGCATGCTTATAACAAGTAACTAAGCACTAAATCAGCTCGCTTTAACAAGCAATCGTGGTTCGAAGAGTATCAACTCATTCAGCAATTATCAATGAATACGGCCTCATTTTCAGACTGAAAGTAGCAGTGACTGAGGATCATTCCAAAAATGTACAAAAAAAAGAGGAGGAATTCATACGGGTTAAGCTGATTTTTACCATTAAAAAAAATATATATAGCTCACGTACAGTCATTTACTGTTCAGTCTTACATTCCATTCCAGTCACAATTTGGAGGACGATCTTGCCACCCTCTACATTAAGAACACTGAGTATAGAGGCCTAACGTGCAAGGTAATTGGATTGCAAGTTTGTAAACTAAAATTGAATACTGAAAACAAGTCTACCATATTGGATTTAACGATAAATTCATTTTATTCATGGTTGAATGCCGGGTAGCCGTAAGCTTTGTACTGCACACACGGGAAAACTGACTTTGCCTTTTAGGTTTTTTTTGTTAGTAGGGAATGAAAAAAACAAAACATCACTTTAGCTCACATAAAAAGTACGTTTTCGAGATTTTATTCCAAGTGTAAAAGTGCAGATGCTTAGCTATCGAAGTCCACTGTGAGAGAGCTGCTATTTACAAGCCTTTCATAGTCTTACAGCTTCATCAGGCTAGCTTTACCAAGCCCTGCTACATACTCAAGGCGAGACATAAATAGGACACGTTCCAGATTGCATAAAAATAGGAACCCTATCTGTATCACATTCTGTAACGCGCAGGGCAAACGGCTGACCTGGAACATGGCCATTGGAATCACAGTTACGAGAACGACGCTACGTTGAGCGGACACTGGTTGAGGCATTCGAAACGGCTGCGAGTACCAGACTTTCTACACCAGCTCTTCGACTACGCTGATAAAGTGTAGCACCACAGTCTACTCTGAGATAAGCCTCACATCAGTTCACACAAGCTATACCCTAAAACATATAAATTGGGAGCTCAGTCTGTAAAGCGGTGAAACTGACCAGAGTTGGGACAATGTAGCCCTTTAAAAGTTACACAAAATGGACACAAACATCCTGAACTGGGCAAGTTCTGACGCAAACTTAACGGATCAGATTTACTGAGAATGATGCTTTTATAATTATTTGTTTGATACATGAATAAGCCACAAACCTAAAACCTGATCTTCATTTATGCTATATGCAGGGATATTCAACTCATCATGGAGGCCAGAAAACAATTTAGTTTTTCCATCCTCTTATTTTAATAAGGGACTGATTCAGAGCCAGAAAACAAAGTAAGTGTTGACTGGCCCTGCTTTATGGTGTTCCAAATTTTACACCGGTCAGAAATCGTATATATCTGGACCAAAAGGGTACAATCCTAACTAGAGACATGTGCATAGAACACAACCTTTTCATGTTATTCCTGCAATTGACATCACTGCATGATTTTCTAGATGCAAAACAAAATTATGTACAAAGTTCTCGAGTTAGGATTCAACCCCTCACGAATAAACAGCAGCAACTAGTTCACCTTTCTGAGCTTGTCCAAAAAATAAGAAACCCATCTGCAAAAGAAGGCTTTTAAATTGGTCAGTACTCTTCATCCCAAACCTGAGGTAGAGTGCCAGCCATTCCATAGCAACAGAATACTTGTCAGATACTCTGTCGCTACAAGGTCATGTTCATTAGTTTCTCATTGGACCGGCCGAGGTAAGCTCTCCTCATTTTAGTTCATTTACTTCCTTTTGATCTCTAATGAACACAACCCAGGAATCAGCCGCTTATCTCAGGAGTCAAAGCATTTCATAATGGCCTCCCGGTCGAACTTGAAGTTGAGAAAGGACCTGGAGGAGGATAAGTATTCACATTGGCCATTGCAGACCGTCTGGCGCCCATTGGTGGAGCTGCACGCGTCACATGTGGGTGGTACATCTGGAGAGAGACAGGGAGCAGGTTCACTCAATCGCCAGGTCAGAAAATAACTGTTAAGAGGGAGATTTGGCCTCAACAGGTTTTGTTCCAGACTGGATCAAAATATGAAAACTCAGTTGGGACCGTTAACAGTACCTAAATGTGACTGCATAGCCTGCACTGTTACTAATGTTTTGTGACACCAGTGCAGACAGCGCAGTTACCGTGGAACGTTCGATTCTTTGGTATCGCCCGGCAAGACAGTAGGTTATACAGGCCTGGGGAAAGGGGTGCAATTCAAATGAAATCGAAGAGGAAGAGGCAGATTTCGGGCAATTTTTAACCATCTGAAAGGGAAGCACTGTGAGACTCGTTGATGCCGCCGGCTGCATGCTGAACGACACCACAGAGCTTTGGTGAGGTAGATATAGACTCGCAAACCTATCTTAACATTTCAAAAAAACCTACTGGGGAATTAAGTCTGGGATTCGTTGCCAGGGCCGGGCAAAAATAAAACAAGCTATGCATGGCAGAACGAGTCCAACATCTTTGGGGCGAGGCCTCATAATGGAGCAATGACAATCAACTGACCCAGGAGAAAGGGACATAGGTTAAAAAACCAGTCAGTACAGGCTTGTCTACACTTGTTGGTCCTGAGTACGTAGGCTTTCTTTTGAAACAGTTGATTCCAGACTAACATAGTTGGACATCGATAGTCTGATAACGTGAGACTTCAGCCGATTGGAACTTCATGGAATCCTACAGCCAATAGAAGCCCTAGCATCATATTGTGTCACTCAATAAATGTTTTCCTTCATTGTTTTAATGAAAATAATTTTAGTATAAACATTAAGCAATTCATTTCAGTTCGTCAAATCACCGCTTCGGAGTTGTCACTCTTTCAAAATGCATGACTTTGATGTTGACGTGAAGTACACCTTTCACATCTCACTCAGAAAGACTTAACTAATGCAGGAGGCAAACTCTCCCCTTGGAGTGTGTTAAGTGTATGGAAGGAGTAGAAGTATGTTCACACAGTAGTTGTTCACTAGTGCCACACAGCACAATTATAAGTCGCTATAAACGGTCATAATACTACATTGCTGTTGTTCACTGCATCCAATACCTGTATCGAAGTTGTCCTGTAGTCTTCTGGGCTGGAGTCTCTTCTCCTCTTTCTGTAAAGAGTTTCACAATTTTAAATCCAAATCTCTAAAAGCACTTTGTGAAAGCTACTGAGGTTAAAAGATACAACTGACTGATTGATAAATGCATAACTGGCAACAGGTTATGACTGATACGACATTAGGGGTGGTTGGTACAATTACACGAAAACAATGTGGCTGGATTTCAGTTTCACCTGCAGGTTGCTGACACCATTAGCTCTTTTCTTCAGGTTGGGAGAATCCTGGTGCTTCTTCCCGTTGCTTTTCAAATTGGGACTCTGCAAAGAGGAACAAGTGCCATAGTGTCAGGGATTCACGTAAATATTATACTCTCTAAACAATATAGTAAATCGGAAACCATTTAAAAAAAGATTTAAAATCCTCAAATCGTAGCACAATTTGGTTTGAGTATTGTCTAAGGCCTGATACCGAATCAGGCCAAACCTGGCAGGTCTTAACAAGCCCATGTCACCACCTGCTGGTGACGGGAAAAGCACACAGCAAAGCACACACCCCTGTTGTGTTTGAGTGAACGGACGGAAGAAATGTGTGTCTGGCTCAGGGCAAAGAGGCGCTGGTGAGTAAACACTCAAACTGAATGTTACCTAGGACCTTCAGAACCCATCTGCTAATACATGCAGGCGTTGCAACTGGAGTCCATAAAACATTTTATACGGTCCGATTCAGAGTAGATAAAAGTACATGCAACGTTTCATTGTTTTCAGTACTCCTCAGTAGACACGTTATTCATTTGATTGTCCAGATGCTCCCAATTGTCTGAGTCAATTCCTACAACTCCCAAGATCCCCCTCTGTAACTGGGTGGGACTCATGGTTAAGAGAGAGAGCCACTGATAGCTTGCTAAACCTGGGGATAACACTCAAGTCGGGTTCAACAACTGTAAAGTAATGTTTACATTGATAACACTCAGTTGTGTTTTAACAATTGTAAAGTAACGTTTACAATGACTTGACGGATAAACAGATAATATTGTGGTCCCGTCTGGCTTTCACATTGATTCGTTAATGTAATTATAACATTATCCAAAAAGTGTGAGCACACCAATAGATGACCCACAGAGACCAAACAACCAACCTTGGCCTTCAGGAGTTCTGAGAGCTCATATTGGCTCAGCTGTCCCAGAGGCTTCGGCTGCTTCTGCTTTCCCCAGACCTCTCCTGGGAAGACCTCAGTCAATAACTGTGCCCGTCTATGTCTGGCTCTACGGATGGAGAAATCATTAAATGTTCATGTTCAGAGCGTTTTAATGTCCGCCAAAATGGCATTTAGCGCTGAGCTCCCCTGTGTCGTACCGGGCTTTGTCCAGAGGTTTGCACGGAGTGCTGCCGTTGGAGGCAAAATCCTCGTCGCTGTCTGTAGACTCCCCTCTGCGCTTGGCAATCCACTCCCTGAGTGGTCTATGGACGACAAAGCAGACATGTTTGAATCGATGATGTACCTGCTTTCGGCCAGGCTTTGGCTTATTATCACACTGCTTACTGAACCAGTAAGAATGACGCAAGCCATGCGCGTGTAACAAAATATGAAAAATCAATTTACCATTTTGTTATTTGTGCTGCACTAAAATAACAGGATATTTAAATTGTTTACAACATACTTTCATTACATGCAATTTCCGGTCATTCAAGTTATTCAGAAATGTGTTTTTTTTTTTTTTTTTAAGCTGGAAAGAGTAAGACACTCACCTTACAAAAGGAATTGCCATGAAAAACTTATTGGGGGCGAGTCCCAGTTTGGACTTAGGAGTCATGTCATTCCTGTGACATGGTAGTTTCTCTATCGGGAACCACTCAATGTTCTTCAACAGACAGATCAACAAAAACCATGAATGGCCTATTTGTTCCCTTTACCCGCATTGTAGACAAAAACAGTAAACAGGAGAAAAAAGATGAGGACGTTAAGTGGTAACCCTACCCTGATCTCCTTCCTGGTCTTGGGGTTGAACTTCGTCTCCTTGGGCACCCCAGGTATTATGTACAATCGGGCCAACTGATCAGTGATTTTCTGCTCAATGTACGTGTCTTTGCATATGCGATCTTTGATATCGAAGCCAGTCTCTTCCATAACCTGAAGGGACATCGGTAAGAGAAAGCAGTATTAGTGGTCTGGAGTGGTCCAGCAGTGTGCCGGTCGCCTTCGGTACCGTGTACTGCTGCTGGATGGGTTTCAGTCTGGCACACCACCCATTTAGGAAAAAAACATTTCAACTAAAATAATTCATTGTAACGGGATATTGTCGTCTTATGACAAAATAATATTATACTACAACACATTCATCCTTTCCTTAAAATGGCGGAGAAGTAAACAAGGATGATAGTTGAGAAGCTCACCATTTCCGACCACAGCAACCTTCTATATTATACAACTCACTTCTCCCCTTCTGTGGATCAGAACCCTGGTTGCAATGGCGCAGTCGTACCATGAGGCAGCGACGTCACCGGCCAACCGGGAGGAGACATAAAAATGCAATTGTCTCAAGCGGGCAATTACCTCTCGCACAGCACAGACGTGGGGAGCCTCATCTTCATTGACTTTGCCCTTTGGAAAGCCCCAGCCCGACTTGGCCAAATAGCCCTGTACCAGCAAAGCCTGAAGGGAAGGATAAATATTACGTCATCATTACTCCTTAAGTCATCTGACATTTTCAGGGGGAAATATCACCACACATTGTTACTGTACTATACTCACGTTGTCAAGTGATTCATCTAGAATAATTGCTCCGTAGGTTGGAACACCCATTTTATATTCCTTCCATTGTTCTAATACCTTCTGTACATCCTCCCCGTTAGGCAGCAGGAATGGACAATGATTAAACAGTAGTAGGGTGTCAAGAAGAATTTTATGAGCATTTTTGAAAATGTGGTGGACTAATAACACATTCAACAGGAACACTTTAGGTGCCTATATAATAAATATTTTGCATAAACCAAAAGGGCAAATATAAACACACACACTATCATCATCAGTCATGCAAGGATATCTGCCTTGGCAAAGTCCCTTATCCCACACTGTGGTAATCCTGGTGCATTCTGCATGCAGAAGTCCAGGTAGAACCAGTGAGCAAGCTCGATCTGGAAGCACACGCGGATAGCGTTGTCCCTCTCTTCACTCGGGATGTGGAGGATGAACCGACTATAAGAGAGAAGACATTTACACGGAGTGACTTCCAATCAAACCACCATACCTCAATGGGGTACCAGCATCAACAGCAAAATATGCGTTTTTAAAGTATGTGTAAATTGTCATTTTAGAATACCACACGAGTGAGAAAATGGAGTCGAACAACTTTAGCACTCATCATTTTCGTATTGTAGGTACTGGCGTAGCTTGTTCGTGGGCACAGTTGCAACCAGGATGCGAACTCCGGGCCACAATGCCAGTAATAAAATTAAAACTTCAGCAACACAGCGATCATGTTTTATTTTACGATATCATACATTACCAAACAGAAAACCTATGTTGACGCAGCGTGTGGGCCATTAACCAATCATCAACCTCATAAGTTAAAATGTCCCATCCTCCACTTGTTATTGATTGTGGACAAACTACCGAACAATACACAACAAATACCCTTTATGATATAACTAGCGATAGAAACAAAATGTGATAGATTATAAACAGTTTTGATGCGCTATTTACCTGCAGAGGTCGTCCAATACGCCGTTGGGAATCTCCCCTCTTTTTGTCTCCATGTTGAGGATAAAACATCCCGTACTCATAAGACAATGTGGCGAAAAACAAACAGCGTACAGCTACTATTTTCTCACGTCGCGATTCAAGGCACAATCTTGATCAATCATGGCTAACTACATGTTCGGAGTTGGTAAAATATTCACGCATGTACACAAACAAATATCAGCTAGCTTTCTAAAAACAAACTCCATCACCGCGCAATCGAAAAAGAAAGGTTGAAGGACGGAAATGCTATGATCCAATCGTATATCAGGGTAGGCTGGCCAAACTGAAAAGGTGACAACTTATTAGCCCAAGTTGTTGTCTGTCAAAAGATCCTAACCAATCAAGACGCAGAGTCGAGCGTCGTTAGGTCGACAAAACTAGGAAATAGAGAGCAAAGATATTCGAGCTAAGGCATTTTTGAAGAATTCTAGTGTAGATACATAATTTTATCAGCAGATATAAAAAAAAAAAAAACAATGAGCTGAGATTCCCACTCGAAGACACGCCCTCATTACTTCTACGAGACATCTCACTTGTTTCAATGTTTTTGTGTTCTCCGCGGATTGGGTGGGGCGAGCGTTGAGTAGCTTATTACGTTCTGCCTTCAGCTAGAACTGAACTATGTAGAACCAACATGTCTTTACGATATGTAGAATAAGCAATAACGTCTGCTCTGTTCGTGGAACTTCTATGGAGGTTGTTAAAATAATGACCATGGTCAGCTATAATACTCAGCCCCTCTATTCCAATATGTAAAACATTTTATAAACGAGCGATCTTTGCTCATCGATGGATAGATGTGCAGAGTAGTCCTTCGGGGTCAAAAGTGTAACTTTTAAAAGGTATTTTCACAAACATCGAAAATCCATCATGGTGGACCTTATGAGTTCCTGAGGCAAATGTTTTTATTGTCAGCAGAGGGACCTATAGTGCGCTTCAGAATTAATGTCCCTCTTGCTAAAGATGAGAAAAAAGGCTATGAAAAAATGCTTGAGCTGATCTAAATCTAACCTTTATTTGAGGTAAAACTGTTCAAAGAAAAAACTACAATTATACATATTTAATTAAAAAAAGTCCCTTTTATTGTCACCTGCATTTAATGCTTTGTCCAACCTCCCCACGCAATATAACAGCACTAACTCTTCTGCTATAATGTTTGATCAGGAGGGAGAACACATAGCAAGGAATCTTAGATGATTCATCCATGCAGAATCTCTACATTCTTGTGGAGTCTCCTCTGTAGCTCACCCACACTTTCTCATTTGGTTTCAGGTCAGGGAACTGGGAGGTCCAATGCAAAGGCTTAATTCTGTGGTCAATGAGACTCATTTGTTTTGTTTAGTGTTGTCAGTGCTCTGTGTTATTTTCTATATTAAAATTATTACATCGACTACCACTCTGCTTGTGCCTGGTTCCTTCCTCTCCACCACTACACCAATCTGTGACAGATCATGAACGGTGAGGAATCAGCCCAGAACTACATGGGAGGATCTTGTCAATGATCTCAAGGCAGCTGGGACCATAGCCACCAAGAAAACAATTGGTAACACATAAAGTCGTGAAGGACTGAAATCCTGCAGCGCCCGCAAGGTACCCCTGCTCAAGAAAGCACATGTACAGGCCCGTTTGAAGTTTGCCATTGAACATTTGAATGATTCAGAGGAGAACTGGGTGAAAGTGTTGTGGTCAGATGAGACCAAAATCGAGCTCTTTGGCATCAACTCAACTTGCCGTGTTTGAGGAGGAGGAGGAATGCTGCCTATGACCCCAAGGACACCCTCCCCCCCGTCAAACATGGAGGTGGAAACCTTGTGCTTTGGGGGTGTTTTTTTGCGAAGGGGACAGGACAAATTCACCTCATCATAGGGAAAATGGACGGGGCCATGTACCGTCAAATCTTGGGTGAGAACCTCCTTCACTCAGCCAAGACATTGAAAATGGACTGTGGATGGGTATTCCAGCATGACAATGACCCAAAACACACGGCCTCGAAACCTTAATGACTTGGAGAAGATCTGCAAAGAGGAGTGGGACAAAATCCCTCCTGACATATGTGCAAACCAATACAAGAAATGTCTGACCTCTGTGATTGCCAACAAGGGTTTTGACACCAAGTACTAAGTCATGTTTTGCAGAGCGGTCGAATACTTATTTCATTCATTAAAATGCAAATCAATTTCAAAAAAAATTTACATGCGTTTTTCTGGATTTATTTCTTATTCTGTCTCAATGTTCAAATAAACCTACCTCTGTAATTAAAATGATAGACTGTTCATTTCCTTGTCAGTGGGCAAACATACAAAATCTGCAGGGGATCAACATTTCTTCCCTTACTGTAGATATTAATTTACTATAAACTATATTTGCAAAAAAAACATGTTTCTCTGCTTATTTAAATGACCACTATTAAACCACTTTTAACACCTCACATATACAAATACAATGTGGGCAACATGACGTTTATTATCTGGATGAAGTTTACCCTGGTGAATCCCAAACAAGCCCCTATGCCCTATGCACTCTGAGGGCTCTCTGTTGCAATTTGTTGTTAATATAGCACTGAAGGTGCAGCAACGTTCATTTGGATTTAACATTAGTTTGTCTGGAAATAATGGAGGATGATTTAGGATAAACTTTGGTTGTCCAACAGAGTCTGATTTCTGATCAAACTCTGGTAGTCCAACAGGCAAGAGATCCCAGCAAAACATAACAACAACGGTGGCGATTGATTATAACCAAGGGTAATAACGATGTAGTCAAAATAGAAAACTGCTTCCCAAACAAGAATCGCGAAGCTCACCCAAGCTCAGCCTTCTGCTGCACATATCACTAGTCCTGAAGGGGTCTTGGTCAATTCTCCAAGTGTAAACCTTGAAGTGTTTTTTTTCTCCCACTTGCACTGTGTGGGCAAAATAAACCTGATTCCAATTCCTGTCAGGTTCATCACAGCTCCAATTGATTTAAAAATGACTGCCATAATAGTGTAGATTTTTTTTTTGTATAGCCATTGCCTATATGAAGGTCTACAATCTATGTCTAATTTGATTGTATATTATCTGACCTTTCTCATGATTTTTGCATCAGTTTTACTTTCTATTATACAACACTGACACAGCAAGTCATTTATAACCACTTGAAACGTCCAAATGACACAGATGAACATGAAAAAGGAAGATAATTTCATTAGATTTGGTTCACAAAATGTTTTATGCACGCCAATAATGCCAATAACTTATTTGCGTTTTTTGCTATAATTCTGTAATTTCATGACTTTGGATCGAACGGGTTAGGAGGACGACCTTGCAAAGTTGGCATTTTCAAAAGCCTGCTATAGGACCGACATCCGAACAAACAGTATTATTTTGTAAATGCCGGATCTTATACAAGACACATTGTTCACCACACATCGCTTGTCACGCATGACGTGCAAATGTAGGCAGAAGGATCTCTGTTCCCTCTCAGATTTTATTGGGGGAACAATAACAGGGGCGTGTTTGAGATGGCTGTCTTGTAACTGTACTGTCTCTGGTCCTCAGAGAAGAAATGAAGCTGGGTATATTTACTTTTTCGACACCGTTATCCAGTGTCATTATGCAACATTATGGTAATCACAATAAATACCAAGCAATATAACTGGCAACGAATTAATTATAACAGTAATAACATAAACGTCCAGTAATATTCATCCTTTAGCGTGTTTTGACTATTCTAGGAGGGCACCAGTGACAGCAAACTTATAAAATCCACAAAACTTATTTCTTCTGTGTAGTACACTGATCGTGTGTGGATGTTGATAATAGTTTGCATTCAATGTGACAAAATAAACCTAATTTGTCACAGCAAATACATGTGGATGCTCTTAAGGATAAGAATGGCAGGGATTTGAATGACAGTGCATAAATCTGCAAGTAAACAATATAGGCTAAATTACATTAGGCTATACAAAAACAATTGTTTTGTTTTTGTTTTCATAGGGTGCCTTATATGTTAATAGACATTTTGTAAGGATCATTGCGTTTTTGTTGTAACAAAATGTTAAAGGCATTAAGATACGCAATTCCGCATTGTCATGGAAGAATTGACCAAGGAAGGGTGTGGCTGCGGGGTCTCCTTAAAAACACGGCATTTCGCCCGCTAACGTCGTAATGGGCGTGGCTAATACTGCGTACACAGAGTCGAGCTGGTAGCTGGAAGCATGTTCATGTAAAACTTGAAACCTGACGTTAATCAGTGGACAAGGACCGATGGCGTGTTACTTTAATATAGAATTTTGACCAAACTGGGAAGAATATGACCTCAATATGCTTTATAGGAAAATGAAAAGTGATAACTTGGAAAGTTGTACTGCGACATCATGAGCTACCTAATCCTTACAGGCGTTATTGTGAAGGAAATTATTTATATAAAAATATTTCTGTCATCTCACAATCTAAGCGTGTATGCTCTTCCTTAATGTAGCCCACTCAACACTGCCGCGTGTAGAATAAATGCATGTAAGTGTCATATTGATACACCGATGAACATCGACGTGTTACAGAAAGTGTACTACAATGTACAGTGACATGCACCGGTCTTTCGAAGAAACATTGGTCCTCTCTGGAACGGACGGTGTTGGCTCAGTAGTTGGCTCGGGAGGACGACGCGTGCCAGTATGAAGTCCACTAGGAAGCAAAAAAAGTATTCACCAAGAACTGCGCGCTGGTCATCCATACACCTTTTCCAATAATTAATTAATTCTCCCCTGACCCACCTCTATGGCAGTTTAGTTGAAGAAAAAATAAATGATCGTTTTGTGAAAATCGGTTTGATGTTTGTCATTTTTAACATGACCAAATTTGACTGACGTTACATTTACGTCACGCTTGTCAAAGCACAATGGTCTGAATAGTAAATTCATATTCTGGCCTACTCATGTGTTACAGGTTTACAATATAAAGGGGTTGTGTTATGTGCTTGAAAAACCCATTGCTTACAAACAATTTTTTTTTAAGTAGAACCTAACAACTTCTGAGCATATTTTCACATTCATCTAGCAAACCGGCACATCTCAAAGGTTTCGTCAAACAGGTTCCGTCTGTGGCTCGTTTTAATAAAACTGTTTTGTATCATTCAAAAATCGACGCCTTTTGTGTTTTTGAAAAAACTATTTCGTGCAAAACTGCTATTTTCCTGTTGGTGCTATCAAAATACCTGAACTGAGACCGAGAAAGCGAGTGGTACAAATGACCATGCACACTGCGCTTGTTGTGAAGCTCCGCCCTCGGGTGGAATGCGGTGTTTTTAGGGATAACGGTGATACGTATTGCAGCAACGTATACCAGCGTGCTTTCTGGTGGTGGTCATTGGTTTGCTCTGGACACTGAGGATAGAGTTTCATGGTCGTCGCAGTACAATAGCCAACTTCACAGTCAACCAGTAAAATATAGGAGGAAATACAATGGCAGCCGCGGTACATGGACTAAAAGAAAGATTTGACAAGTTTCTTCATGAAAAGAACGTCTTGACAGATGTTTTGGCAAAAATCGAATCTAAAACTGGAATAAACAGGTCGTACATCGCAATCGGTGAGTCTTTGGCTTTTCGGAGATGAAGGGGCCACAAGGGATTTTTTTCTGTAAGGAAATTAGGCTATGGTGTAGTAGGCCCTCGTTACCACAATATCTGCAACGGTCGTGGTACAGTTTTTTGTCATTATGCAGCTACATTTGCTAGATGTATTTTTCAGTTTATAACCTATGAATGGATGACATATATTGAAACTGATGTTATTATTTTGCAGCTTTACTCTTCTTTCTCGCAATTTACCTTGTTATTGGGTATGGAGCCTCTCTACTGTGTAATCTCATCGGATTCGTCTATCCTGCCTACATATCGTGAGTTATTGAAATATTTTGTTTACACATTTTTATAAGGACAGGCTAAGCGGTCGAACTATGACACGTTGCTTCCTTGTTCTTATTAGAACGATACTTTAAATGCATTAATTAACAAGTATTTCACATAAAATGGCACAAATTAAAATCTCAGCAGAACGGTTATTTTCGTAATCTCTATTCCCCAACGCCCCCCCCCCCCCTCTAACGCACGCGCACAATATAAAAACATTTAACATGCCCACGTCACTTATGTACGTCCAGTTGGATAGACATCAAGAGTCCCAATGAAAAGTTCCACAACGCTTTCCTGTCTTCCATTTACTGAAGCTATCCGAAGATTGCTGAAGTCATGCTATATATTTCTTCTGAGGAGTGTGACATAAAGATGACTCAGCCAGGCTACCTACCTAATGGCTAAGACTTGGACATTAGCATCGCATGATTCCGCTAACATTTTGGCAAAAAGATACAAAACTCCGCAGTTATGCCCGGAAATCAATGCAGCCAGCCAACCAGGTGCTGCCAAAACATTGCAAGACTTCCTGAAATGCAAAGGAGACTCGATAAGGATTTGGGAGGTTCACCAATCAATAGGAGTAATGGATTTTAATCCAAATGCAAAACCTGAGCCCATGTCTTAGGTTGCTTACAGTGTTACTACAACCATTTGGAAGTGACAGAATTGTTGTCAGTTATGAAAAAACATGTCCCAGCCACCTAGTTAGCCTAGCTAAACATAATATTTTACCATCCGGACAAGAGAGCGACTATAATTCACCCTGTAGGCTACATCTGTTTCCAGCATTATGTAGGCTACATTTGCATACAAAATCCCAGATTCGATGTCTCAAAGAATCGAAAAACAAATATAACGTTAGCAAATATCTCAATGTGTAAGTCTAAGGTGAAAACAGATTGCCAGTCAACGGCTTGACTAAACTACATACAAATGATTGCAGATAGTCTTGGGATTGTTTAATTAACAGTAGCCTGCATGGTATATATAGTCAGGCACTACACCCTCTTATCTGCAAGATATATGAAAAATATGTTAAGTTGGATTTTAATATGGAGAATGACTTGGCCAGTTTAGAACGTTCCACCAACTGACCTTGAAAAACTGAATAGCCTGTTTTGAGTCATTTTCTTGCTGCGTTGTAAAGCATCATACAATATGTTTTACGGGAGTTGTACAGGATGTTTATGAACACATTCGGCCTTCCTAATGTTGCTGTCGTCAGCTGCTAAGTCTTCAATGAAGACAAGTTTGCCATTTCCAGTGACAGCCAGAGATGCAGAAGCCATAAAACCACATAATATTTTACTGATGAGGTGGCATGCTGTGGATCTTGGGTAGTTCTTTTTGTTTCTGCATGTTGCTCTGGCTGTCAAATCTGGTGGCTTTTAAACTTCGTTTCATCAGTCCACAATACCTATTTCTGGAACTCTGCAGTTTCGTTTATGTTGTTTTCAGCAAACTATAATCTAGCCGTCCTGATTTTAAAGACAAACTAGTCTTTCAGTCTAGCATCTTTAGTTCTGCTGTTCTGTGGATGGTTGTGGCAGACAAATTCAACTACCTAACAGAGTGCGATTCTGATCTGTCTGACAGTTGTTTTGGTTTTATTCTTTATTGTGTTGAGCATTATGTGGTGATCCACGTTGAGGGACTTTCTTGGTCTACCAGTCCATTAGTCAATTTTTGAATTAAGTTCTTTCCTTTTTTTATGATGTACCAAACAGTTGTTGGTAAGCTTTCTTTCTCACCATTTAAAATGGCTTCCTTGACTTTCACTGACGCCTCTTTGGTTCTCATGTTGTCTAGAATCAAGACTAGACATTCACAGCTCTCTTATCTGCATGAATGATGTGACTAAACACACCTCACTAACCAGAAATTCCTGTCAAACCAATTGTACAAGTACTTTCGCGCCTTGCAACAGGGGTAAACATTTAGTCATTTGTAAATGGTGAAAATTGATTTTAGATGATCAGGATAACCTTTGTGTGGCACCGCCCTATTCATTGCCCACAGAAAACAAAGTCCGAGGGGGACTCAATCACTCAGCTTGCATGAAGATGGCCTGTTTGCTTTGTGAATCATTCAGACCGAATGTTGCTTAACATGGGTGTGTATCCCTACTACAGCCAGTGTTAATGGAAAACATTTATTGTAATCAAGGTGTGTGTACCTTGAGATTCAGTGTTCCCTGATCCACAGCGGAACAGTATTTAGCAACGTACCATTACCTTCTAACTTAAACCAGTTTTTACGTAATGATTAACGTCCAATTGAATCAAGAGTAGTGAGGGAGGGGGTGTGTGTGTGGGTGTGTGTGTGTGTGTGTGATTTTGATAGCACACATGCACACACGATTGATTCCAATAATAAGGCACACAATCTAGTTTCTGTCTACGACAATATCAGTAATTAAATGGGATTTGATTTGTGATATTATTTCATGTCGTACCTTTTCCACCTGCTAGTGAGTTCAGCCAGGTTGGTAGAGCCAGTTAGTTTTCTCCAGATAAGTTCTCATTAGCCACCACACTACTTCCTCCTTTCTGAGTATTTCCGCTTCTTTCCAATCTTAAGCAGAAACAGCTACAGACACTTCTAAGTATCAGGAACCACAATGTCATGGTGGATAATAAATTGCTAAAATAAATAAATAAATTACCTTGCATGCATTTGTTAATGCCTCACACATCTTAGTGAGGATGTAATATTAAATAAAATGACTTGGTGTTACTTCATTACTGTAGTCTCTTCTGTACACTGTTGTGGAAATGCTTTGACTGTACTGCAAATTACGATCTGAAATCTGTTTAAAAAACAAAGATTACCACATGATAAACTACTTTGTTGGTCTACTGAAACAGTTGAAGCATGAAGATTTTCCAACGTCTAACAAAGTACATGTTTTAAAATATCTCTTCTGTAAGTAATAACCGTCCCTGGTGTTTTCACGTCGACTCACTGGCACTTCTGATGCGCGTGACCTTATGAAACCGAATTAACTCAATCATATCGTGTTACCCACAAGAGTATTTCCTCCAAGACACACTTAACACACAGTAGTGTGAGGACAGTATTTGTAATAGCGCCACATGTAGGCCCAATTGTGGACAAAATGCAGACTTTTTCTATAAGGGGCTGCGCAACTGCGCACAGAGAGGAAAATCCAGAGATGCATGTGCTTACACCGCAGAAACCTAACCCAAATGACTCGGAGCTTTCAACTATTGCCAACCACACTGTACTACTTTCTTACATACTTAGCGTGTCTGTATGATTTTCAAATGAACTATTGCCTATGGTGTTATTGCCCTACAACGGTTCCTTTATGAAATTCATGACTTGTTTAGTTGCGGACCAGCCTGTGACTGCCAGCCCATAGTCAAACAAAGTGAAGGCTGTTGGAAGATTAAATGGAATGCACCCCTGCTTTCAGTTGGCATGCAAAACATTGACACAATGAAAGACTCGCTCTGCCCCCACAGCTTGTGGTATGACATTTTACCACCAACAGCCAAACCATATGTAGTAAATATTATGTTCTTTCTTTAGCCTGTAGCTTCACAGCCTGGCATTTTCTTCCCCAGCATATTATCTACGCCAATCCATGTTAGTGTTTTGAACTCAATAAGCGTGTTCATGTCATCTTACATTACATTTTTATTGAAATGATTGTGCTTGTATACAGTGCCTAAGATGGACTCTCCCTTTTCATTACAGAATCAAAGCCATTGAAAGTCCGGCTAAAGACGATGACACAAAATGGCTAACCTACTGGGTGGTGTATGGAGTGTTCAGTGTGGCAGAGTTCTTTGCTGACATCTTCCTGTCCTGGTTTCCATTTTACTACATGGGAAAGGTAATGCACGCTGTTCAACTGTTTCAGTTTTTGTGCTCGACTGCAGTTCCTGAGGCACAGCTGTTCCCTAATCTCTTATGCTATTTGATGAGATTAACGTTGAAGGGATGTGGTGCTGTTTGCATGAACTGTTCCCTCAGTACTGTTATGAAACCTTTTGTGAACAGTTGCCATCTTCACACCCCATCAGTAAATACAATTATTTATTTTGAAATGTTTTTTTTTTTCAGATTGACTAAACTATTTTTCACCTCAAAGTATTATTCTAAAAGTACAACAGATCACACAGTACCTGTGTTCAGGATTTTGCACTGAATGAATTTGAAAGTATTTTAAACCTTGTTCATTGAAAACATCCTATAGACTACATTCAATCTTAATCTCCTCTTTCTCCATCAATTGCCAGTGTGAAGCGAATGTTATTGACTTCCTGTTCTCCATGCTAACTGATCTCATGACAGCCATCTCATTTAGTTTCACACAGCCTTTACTCTGAGGCTTTTTATTCTTAAACTGTGTTTACTGAAAGCATTTGACAGAGAAGGGCCATTTGTTGTTTCTTTCCCTCAGTGTGGCTTCTTGCTGTGGTGTATGGCTCCCACCCCTTCCAATGGCTCCATCCAAATATACACACGAATCATTCGCCCCATCTTCCTCAAGCACGAGGCCAAGATCGATGTGATGGCTAAGGACCTCAAGGACAAAGCGTCAGAGGCAGCAGACAAATTCAAAGATGAAGGTAGGCACCGGCAGGCATCTGTTTTCTTGTTTGAGCTGTCTTTGAATTTGTGAGCACGCATCTTCATTTAAATGGGACAAAATTAGTCGACAAATGTGATCCCTGACAGGTTTGAGTAATGTTTCTGGGAAACGTGACGAGTGTTTCTTAATCGCATCAATCGGCTACGTGTTACGATGACACTTCGGCAATGGCCACCTAAATCCCACACCGATTTAAAATGGGAGCGTTACATTGTTTGGAATATTGAGCACTTAGTCAATTCATTTTCACTGTAAAGCGTTGGTCTCAGTGGCCCCAGATCCGGTCGGAGTGTTAAGTAAAGCATCATTTCAGGACCTGACGTTCCAAGGTTCTAGAACACTGCTGTGCGTATGCACGCACGTTATGGAATGTTTATCGGAATTAAATTGGTCTTTTTGCCCACAGCCAAAAAGGCCACAGCCAACATCATGTGGGAGGAGGGAATGAAGAAGGCCTCCTAAGACACGGAGCGCAACGATCCAATTTCAACAGCGCCACCATCATCATCATCTCCTCTGAAGTGGACTGTGTTGCACAGCTTGATAAATGTTGCCTTAGATTTTTTTTATTGTTTTTTAAATTATCTGAAAGATATTATCTTGGCCTTGCAGACTATGTCTGTGGAAAAAAAGATGCGATGAGATTGTCATATTTCTGAACGTTAGGTCAAGCTGTTTTTTCCAAGACAATTTAAACCTCTACCTTCTTTGCGTAACCTTATAAGATGTAATACCAGTGATGTTGTGCCCCTTCCTGCAATGCATTTAATGCCCAAATAAAAATGAAACTTAGTTCTGTTGTTTCTCTAACTTCTTGCCGTCTTTGTAGAGTAGAAGCGAGTGTGAGGCTAGATGTTTGTTTATTTGCACGCCCGTATAGACCCTTCACTGTTTCCTTATTCTAAAGTGTTACAGACTTTTGATGCCAAAGAAAAATTAAGCATAGAGTAGTTTGGGTGGGATGTCAGCAGACTAGTCTCATTTCACAATGTGCATGTGGAAACATTGTGGCCAAAAAAATGCCAAAAATAAACTAGTCATCATCCACTTTTGCAGCTTGTGACAAAGACATCCTCTAAGCTTTATCTTCATCACGACGGTCTTGAGTTTTGGGCACCGATAATATCTAGCTCCTGCCACACTCCTAGCCAGTAAGTGGCAGTAATGTACCATTTCGTATGCTGTTCTGCCATTACAGGTTTTCCCAATTGCTTGCAAGGATCAGTCAATACTGAAGTGCATGTAGACCAAACTGTGAATCATTTTTCATTGACTTCACACAAAATGCCTTCAGTGAACACATTCTTCAAAATCCACAAACTCTTTTCTCATTAGTACTCCACCACCTGCAAAACAATATATTCACAGCACGTTTAAAAAAATAAAATGCTTACACACTGTTCCCAAAACTGTTAAAAACACACTCAAATCAGAATGATAGCAAGCATTGTACAATATTACTGTACCCTTTGAGGGAAATGGTGAACTCCAATAATCAATATGCCCAGGTAAGAAGTTTGTTCAAACGGTATATACACATCTATGCATAACGTAAAAGGATCTAACATCACAATGTGTGCAGCACTGTCCAATGATGGTTTGCTGTTACACAAACCACTAATTGGCCCCTACAGTGCAGAAAGGCTAGTGATTATACTATACATGTTGATGATTGTTATTATTGCAGCTGTGGAATTTCAGGAATTTGTTTTTATTTTTCAAAAGTATTATTTACTTTATGTAAAGATATAGAAAAAATAAAGGATATCATTGATGCATTTCTGATTCATTCTTGTTCCATATACAGTGGGAAGAACAAGTATTTGATACACTGCCGATTTTGCAGGTTTTCCTACTTACAAAGCATGTAGAGGTCTGTAATTTTTATCATAGGTACACTTCAACTGTGAGAGACGGAATCTAAAACAAAAATCCAGAAAATCACATTGTATGATTTTTAAATAATTTGCATTTTATTGCATGACAAAATTATTTGATACATCAGAAAAGAAGTACTTAATATTTGGTAGAGAAACCTTGGTTTGCAATTACAGAGATCATACGTTTCCTGTAGTTCTTGACCAGGTTTGCACACACTGCAGCAAGGATTTTGGCCCACTCCTCCATACAGACCAGATTCTTCAGGTTTCGGGGCTGTCGCTGGGCAATACGGACTTTCAGCTCCCTCCAAAGATTTTCTATTGGGTTCAGGTCTGGAGACTGGCTAGGCCACTCCAGGACCTTTAGATGCTTCTTACGGAGCCACTCCTTAGTTGCTCTGGCTGTGTGTTTCGGGTCGTTGTCATGCTGGAAGACCCAGCCACGACCCATCTTCAATGCTCTTACTGAGGGAAGGAGGTTGTTGGCCAAGATCTTGCGATACATGGCCCCAACCATCCTCCCCTCAATAGAGTGCAGTCGTCCTGTCCCCTTTGCAGAAAAGCATCCCCAAAGAATGATGTTTCCACCTCCATGCTTCACGGTTGGGATGGTGTTCTTGGGGTTGTACTCATCCTTCTTTTTGGAGTTTAGACCAAAAAGCTCTATTTCTGTCTCATCAGACCACATTACCTTCTCCCATTCCTGCTCTGGATCATCCAGATGGTCATTGGCAAACTTCAGACAGGCCTGGACATGCGCTGGCTTGAGCAGGGGGACCTTGCGTGTGCTGCAGGATTTTAATCCATGACGGCGTAGTGTGTTACAAATAGTCTCTTTGAGACTGTGGTCCCAGCTCTCTTCAGGTCATTGACCAGGTCCTGCCGTGTAGTTCTGGGCTGATCCCTCACCTTCCTCATGATCATTGATGCCCCTCGAGGTGAGATCTTGCATGGAGCCCCAGACCGAGGGAGATTGACCGTCAAATCTGGAACTTCTTCCATTTTCTAATAATTGCGCCAACAGTTGTTGCCTTCTCACCAAGCTGCTTGCCTATTGTCCTGTAGCCCATCCCAGCCTTGTGCAGGTCTACAATTTTATCCCTGATGTCCTTACACAGCTCTCTGGTCTTGGCCATTGTGGAGAGGTTGGAGTCTGATGGAGTGTGTGGACAGGTGTCTTTTATACAGATAATGAGTTCAAACAGGTAATGAGTGGAGAACTGGAGGGCTTCTTAAAGAAAAACTAACAGGTCTGTGAGAGTCAGAATTCTTACTGATTGCTAGGTGATCAAATACTTATGTCATGCAATAAAATGCAAATTAATTATTTCAAAATCATACAATGTGATTTTCTGGATTTTTGTTTTAGATTCCGTCTCTCAGTTGAAGTGTACCTATGATAAAAATTACAGACCTCTACATGCTTTGTAAGTAGGAAAACCTGCAAAATCTGCAGTGTATCAAATACTTGTTCTCCCCACTGTACTTTAGTACAGTCAATAAAGTGAGGTGTTATTCTATAATCAAATACTGATTTATGTGGAAAAAAAAATGTCACTGTATTTTTTTAGGTCAGTGTGTTATGAGTGACAATGTGTGTTTCTGAATGAGAATTGTTGCCAGTGTTTTGGTTGAGCAAGCTTATATTGTGTGAAGGGTTTTGGAGGTGAGATGAACTGTTTGGCCAAATGCATGTAAGACAAGCAGACTGTGTGGAGTTTTTCAAAAGTGATTTCAGTATTGACTGATGCTTGTTAGCAATCAGGAAAAACTAAACCTCATTGGCCCCTACAGTGCAGAAAGGCTAGTGATTATATCAGTTTTCTGCTTTGTCATGAAAGTGAGTGAAAGTCATGTGTTGGTACTGATACAATTTGCTGAGGTTTCTTGACTCAAAGTGGGCAGTTATCTGAGCAGAAACATTCTAAACAAATGGACTGATTTTGACAGTAAGTCTGTCAGTGTTTTTTAGTAGGAAATACATTGATGATAACTTGATTTAGAAATATTTTGATACATTAGACCACAAGGGCCTCTACTAAGGTCCTAGGAATAAACAGCATTGCATTACTATGCTATCAGAGGATGAATTACTCCATTTATGAAGCTGAGTTAATCCAGGAAAACACAACCGAATCAAAACTCACTGTTAAGGGGTTAAAAATGAAAGGTAAAAGTCAACACCATTTTAACGTGTTAAGTGATGAGTATGTGGAGCTGGAGACGAGATGAGCGGTCTCAAAATAATGACGTTTAGCAGGATTGTTTCTGGTGGAGTTCTGAGTCTGACCACAACGTGGAGCCGTTGTCACAATTTTAATACAGTTCTTTACAATCGCTAAAAAAAAATCTAAAATTGGCCCATTTCAATCGGCCCATTTCTCAATACTTGGGTCATTTTTCAAAGCCCTTCACACGATGAGCACAACAGCAGTCTATATGTGGGCTAAACTGTGGATCATTTTTCATTGTTTTGGTACAAGGTGCATTCAATGACTACATATTTCAAATACCATGAATTCATTTCTCAGTCAGACACAACCTCACATCACCAAACTCAGAGTACTTACAGGCCAATATGCACATGTTACTATTTTCAATACAAACATAACAAAACTGAATAAGACAGCAGTACCCCACATTTCTGCAGTAATGCTGTAATGACATATATTCCAAATTAAAAAAATGAAATGCTATCAAAACAATTAGACGAACCACAGCTGATTACAACTGTTGCTGAACACCTACCCGGCTGTTAGTCTTTCAGTTTCATTCATCTAAACCAGGGGTGTCCAAACTATTTCACGGAGGGCCGTGTGTCTGCAGGTTTTCACTCTCTCCTTGTACTTGTTTGGACACCCCTGATCTATACCAAAAGGGGACATCATAGGAATAATTTTGTCCTGTAATGTGAACATGGACCCAGACACCTAACTCTCCATTCCTCAATTCTTCATGGAGGTAGAAGGTTTAAAACCACCATCCACATGGTCTAATGTCCCTCGTGGATGCAATGAATGCCGGATGCCAGGACATCTCTGCAGAAGATTGCCAGGGATGGAACAGGCATTACAGAAGATTGTTTCCTAGGTGCATCGCCCAGGATGACATAAGATGTGATGTGGATGAGAAACTGTGGCCAAATGCTGAACACAGAGTTGACTAGCATTGCTACTGACTCTGTATCAGTAGATGGTGTATATATAAATTCTTGTATGTTGGAATCACTCAATGCCAACAAAGGACATACTGAAGCATATTGCATCATGTCTGATTCATTCTTGTCACATAAACTGCAGTATATTCTAAACAGTAGGGGGTATCATTATTTGACAAAAGAAAACATTGTACAATGCTGCCTGTTGTCAGTGCTTTTCTGGTCATTGTTTTCTGAGTGACAAAGTGTGCCTATTGGGTGAAAAACTTTGCGAGTGTTATGGAAGAACAAGTTGATCTGAGACATGAAGTGTTTTGGTAGTTTTAATTGCTGTGCCGAGCTGATATTTGGTCAGGAGAACTGTGTGAAGAGTTTTGAAAAGGTGACCTAAGAATTCAGAAATGGGTCCTAGCGATTGTTTTAAAACTGTAATATGTGAGCGCAGAATTAGCTCATGTTAGTAGAGAGCAAAACACTAGAACAAATCAGTTTATGATGGAGGAGAAGGAGGTCAGAGCTCACTGACCCGGCTTAAGCAGATCAGAGAATGGGCATTCCTGAAGAAAGTGGAAAAGAAAAAATGACTTGTTTCCATGAGCGCCGTGTAAGATGTTGCACGACCCAGAACAATCACTCATGCAGAACAGGAGCAGGGAATGTTACTCCTCAGTTTAGAATAATGATGGACGTGGTGAAGAAGTGACATCTAATTAAAAACGGGTGGCTGAAACCTCTTCAGAGTTCAGAGAACTCTTGTAGAAGTTCTTGAAAGGTGAATATCGAGGATAGAAGGACAGTTCCATTTGCCTACTATTCACTCCTCAACTGCTTATTTTGTTCTGGGGCCAAAGAAGAGAAGTGCTGTGTTTGTGAGCGTTTGTGTGCATAAGTGATTGTGTATGGGGATCAAATTAGGGACACGAGGCTCAGACATTTTGGCTGTTTGCTAACAGCGGTTTATTTGGCTATCGTGTTGACAGATTGAGACCATGTGCAACGGACCAGTTGTATTGGTGGAGAGCATTATGGTCATAGCCTTGTTCTGTGTCCCCAGACCCCATGGACTTGTTCATTGTCTTCCTCTGTTCATTGTCTTCCTCTGTCCATTTCTGCAATTCAGATGGTGAACAAGAAAAGTCACTCGAAGCACAAAATCAGATGACGATTCTTCGATCCTAGATGGTAATGGTGAGTTTTAGTCTGAGAACATTTTTGGTGTGTCTTTGTCCTATTTATGTCAGGTGGCAGCACTTGATCCTTGGCTCCTGGGGAGGAGTGTTAAGATGACACATTCCAAATAAACCACAAGCATAAATCATGTAGGTTAAGACGGACTGACTTGAGATTTACAACCCGTCTTCTGTTATATTCCCTGGCAGTGTTCCTTGGTAGATGGTGAGGTTACTACTAAGTAGGTCATGAAGTTTGGAACAGGGTTATATCTGGCAACTTAAAGAGGACAGCATGCTCCAAAAATTAAGACTTCATTTCCATGATCATTTCTTTTCACATGCAACTCATATTGAACATATTTATACACTTGTCTCTTTTATTTTACCTTATTTCACAAAGAGAAATCCTCCGAGACCAAGGTCTCTTTCACAGCTTAGCCCAGTATTACAACATTCATTAAGAAACACAAGCTCAATTAACAATCAAGAGTTAATGTATCAGACATTTAAATGGTCTTATTGACACTAAAACGTTTAGCTAAAGGTCACACTGAAATGGCATTCCCTGAGTGTAGGGCATAGTAATGTATTCAGAGGCAGTTCTGAATAACAATACCCAGTTCTGAATAAGCCTGCAGTCTCCAGGACTAGCTCATCTTGAGAGGCTGTTTGATAACTGCTGTTTTTTTCAACACATTCTTTGAGGTTAAATAGTTGGGAGGTTTCTGCATGACAGCCTTCTATAAAAACACAAACGAAATGTCTGGCCCTTCTTCGAGATCAGAGAGCTCTGGACAACTGAGGTATATAAAAGACAATGACGTGTGAAAAACATTTGCACCAGGCAGAATGATAGACTGCATTCAGAGGTTTCAGTACAGAAGCTCGGGCATGCATACATATTACATCGCCATAATCCAGCGGGGACACAAAAGTTGCTTGCACAATTATATTTCTATGCTGTCCGTGAAAGACATGATTTGTTTCTAAATTAGATTTTTTTTCATCACCAACTCCGTAATGTACGTTGTAAAGTGGCAGAACCATGTAACCAAATCCTAATGGTAGCCTATTTGTTGGTAAAATATATAATCTGATATCGGCCAATCGCTTTGCATTGGTTGGCGCGTTTGAACTATTGCTTTTGTCTGAATAATGGTCCACTCTGCTCGAGTCATATTATGTGCAAAAAGTGCCGTGCAGCTTTTTCCATGCCGTTTGTCAAATAGTCAGCTGTGTGGACCAAAACATCAAATCAGGCCATCAGAATCGCCAATGTATATATTTTCTACTTTTAGCCTATTTTTCTCTCCTAATTCCGTTTATGATGAAGGCCCAGATTTATCGCAGCAACTCCCAGCTGGCTCAATGTCAAGACACGCGTCCTCCAGTGCACATCCAATGTCGTTCTGGTCCTTTTCACGGTGAGCTCACTGGCGCCTGTAAATATTCGCTAGCGAGCGACAAGGCAAAGCAAACATAATTGACTATTTACCCCCAAATCCTGGACGGTTGGGCCCTTTACCCCTCCCTCTTTGTGAACCTGGGGGCTACGGTACACCCGCTACTGATACTGTTTTGGGCGCACTCAAGAAAATGCTTCAGGTCATTCAAATGCTTAATGAATAAGCATTTGATAGTTGTACCTTTTAAAATCCATTCATTGAGTCTGTTATGGAGCTGACATGGGCCATGAATTTCAAACAGGAATACCAAATATTGACATAATATAGAAAAAACAATTACATGATTTATGTACACAGCTCAAAAGTTATTTAGATGTCACTGAGAGATGTGATAACAGCGCCCAGCTTAATCCATTTGGATCTGCAGTATGTCAGATGGAAATAAACCACAACTACCCAGAAGGGGGCGGTAGACCTCTATACTGAACAGCATCTCAGAAACTGAACCTCTGCATTCTTAAAGGAATAGTAACCCAAAGTAACTTGTCCCGTGGAAAGCAAGTATTCTGTAATGTTGAAGCTTTCCATCCGATCAAAGTCAGCAGATAACATATCCACGTCAAAGGCATTCAGTCTGTGTGTTTTTCAAGGAGGGAATTATAGAGTTATTTTATGTAAATGGCATTTCTGGGGAACAATAATACGGGTGGAACAAAGAGTCAGATACCAGGACGGCTTAGCATGGGTTGACCACAACAAATTCAGAAGTGTGAGTGATGCAGATGGCAAAGGAGACGAAAGCTTTGAGACTTCAACCCCAACCAAATGCCCATCTCAATTGGGTGTGGGAGGCTAAAGGTGTTTTTTCCCTGATCACTTCTATGACAATTCAGATCAACCGACAAAGGCTTCTTCAAAGTCCTAGGTAAACATTTGAGAAGACTCATTCAAACACATCCATGTATTCATTAAATGAAAAAAAACGAAACTTGGAAGAAAGACATTTGAAGACTTTAAAGAGGGGAGGACCGGTCTTCTAGATGGGCACTCGGAGCTGATAAGGTAAATTTTTTCCCAGGGCCAGCATGGAGTAAGTGCATTTCCGAACATGAAGGCCTCCGTGCTGTTTTTAATGAGTCCCTTTTCACAAGAGCAAGGATGACAGACACAGTCTTATATTGAGGCCACCGTCACTGCCTGGGTCGAGGAGTGGCGTCTCTTTTCGCTTCTTCTTTAATGGCATCCTCAATTCTATAATCCGTGAATGTGGCGGGGCTTCCCAAAAGGTGGGGAGAGAGGAGTCCGGCGACATTAACAGGGGAGATTAATGAAATGGCAAAGAACGGGAAATCAGTGTCGGGATGCCCAGCCGTGCGGCTGGATCGGTGAACTTTCCCACTCAAGTGTTTTTTACGACCGATTTTTATCAATGGACATTTGATGAAAGGAGCCCGAGGCCCCACAGATAGACAGAGAGATGAGGAATGACATCGGTCGTGCCTCACCGGATGAGCTGCGAGGCCAAGGTCCCTCTGGACCTCTGACAAACGGACGATGAACGGATGATGAACGGTTTGCGAAATAAGTCAACCCATGATAATGTATTGTTATGGGGAGAGGCAAAGGGAGGGAGGGAGAGAGGGAGGGAGGGAGAGAGGGAGGGAGGGAGAGAGGGAGGGAGGGAGAGAGGGAGGGAGGGAGGGGCTGAGGCATGGGCAAGGGAGCATGTCATTTCAGGGCTTGGCTGGCTGACTACCTCTGCCTTAGACTGCACTTCACCCAGCAACTGATTCATTAATTACGGTCACTTGGAGACGATGGACTGCATATTTTCAAAAAGTCTCTTGAATGTACTGTAGCTGTATCTGTTCCCCAGTAACTTCTGGTCGGGCAAATCTCTTTTCGTTGTCCAAACAAGGTTGCCGTGATGAAGTTACCATGGGTGGTTAGGTGTAGAAGCACAGGTGCCTTTCAATCAGCCTCACTTCAATTAGCACTGGTAATACACGAGGAAGTGTTTCCTGTGTTCCCTCCATGCACTCAGCGTTACACACATCGGAGCAGGCTTTGAAGAGACAAGACCGTGAGGAGACAAGACACTGATCGATAAGCTGTGTACCCAATTGGCTTCACATCAAAGGCCTGGTGTACCGTGCCAACGGGAAGCTTTTCATCATTCTGGTCGAGGGAACGAGGTTGTGGGTATGTTTAAGGTGTAGACGTGGATTTAAAACATTCGCGTAAACAAGCAGGTGTATGCTGGGTCTTTCTGACAGCTAAATACGGATAAGGCCTTCAACTCATTATAACGTGTGAAGTCTTTCTGCTCAAAGACTACGCCAACTTGAGGCAGCAGTCTTTGCAAGACTTTCAAAGCATCCCTTGCTCAGAGTAGATTGTATTGCTGTAATAAAATCAGTCCTGTGTTCCCCAAATTCCTATGTTCCCCAAATTCCTATGTTCCCTCAGTCCTATGTTCCCTCAGTCCTATGTTCCTCCAGTCCTATGTTCCCTCAGTCCTATGTTCCCTCTGTCCAATGTTCCCTCAGTCCTATATTCCCTCAGTCCTATGTTCCCTCAGTCCTATGTCCCCTCTGTCCAATGTTCCCTCAGTCCTATGTTCCCTCAGTCCTATTTTCCCTCAGTCCTATTTTCCCTCAGTCCTATGTTCCCTCAGTCCTATGTTCCCTCAGTCCTATTTTCCCTCAGTCCTATGTTCCCTCAGTCCTATATTCCCTCAGTCCTATGTCCCCTCTGTCCAATGTTCCCTCAGTCCAATGTTCCCTCAGTCCTATGTTCCCTCAGTCCTATGTTCCCTCAGTCCTATGTCCCCTCTGTTCAATGTTCCCTCAGTCCTATATTCCCTCAGTCCTATGTTCCCTCAGTCCTATGTCCCCTCTGTCCAATGTTCCCTCAGTCCTATTTTCCCTCAGTCCTATGTTCCCTCAGTCCTATGTTCCCTCAGTCTTATGTTCCCTCAGTCCTATGTTCCCTCAGTCCTATGTTCCCTCAGTCCTATGTTCCCTCAGTCTTATGTTCCCTCAGTCCTATGTTCCCTCAGTCCTATATTCCCTCAGTCCTATGTTCCCTCAGTCCTATGTTCCCTCAGTCTTATGTTCCCTCAGTCCTATGTTCCCTCAGTCCTATGTTCCCTCAGTCTTATGTTCCCTCAGTCCTATGTTCCCTCAGTCCTATGTTCCCTCAGTCCTATGTCCCCTCTGTCCTATGTTCCCTCAGTCCTATGTTCCCTCAGTCCTATGTTCCCTCAGTCTTATGTTCCCTCAGTCTTATGTTCCCTCAGTCCTATGTTCCCTCAGTCCTATGTCCCCTCTGTCCTATGTTCCCTCAGTCCTATGTCCCCTCATTCCTATGGTCAGTATAGAAACATACTCACACCCTCCCTTCAAATCTACATCTCTACAGCACAATAGCAGTTATTTACAATAATTCCAAGGACGAAAAAAGTGGTCAAGATTTAACCACACTTCAATCTTTAAAGAAAGACAAACAAAAGGAGAAAATGGTAATTGCAGTATGAATAGCAAATACAGAAGAACAGTGATAATTCAAAATGAAATGCCACTACATTATTAATAGGCCTTCTAGTTATTCAAATATTTCAAGACAATCTTCTGATGCTAAAAAATACTTGATGTCAGATAACACTTAATTTTCAGTTCTCGTGTTGCCATCAGCACCAATGTCTAGTTCTACTTGCTACACCAGAAACCAACTAGAGCGGAAATATGCAGGCGTGCACTGACAAACATTTGTAGATAGGTTGGTTTATGTGTCTGTTTAGGATAAACTACATATTAACTCTCTCATATTAACATGAGATATAAATCCTCTTTGAGAAAATGTCACCTCCCTCTCTCCATCTCTCTCAAACACGCACACACGCACACACACACACACACACACAAACTCACTCAGATAATTGAGGCAAAATTCTGTTTATGAAAATGGAATAATCTGGAGACCATCGCTCAGTAAAAAAGCTTAGGTTTTGTGGTAATTTGGCTTTTGATAGAAAGCATCCATGTGAGCACTTACCCGTGGAACTGCCACTTCCTGTCTGTGATTGCACAGACAATTGAGCTGAAATGGATTTATCTGGGGATGAGAAAGTCATCAATGTTATTCCATTAAGCAACAAGGTAGAAGTGTGATGAAGGGTTCTCTCATTGAGTTTATATGTTCAGAATGTGTACAGAGAGGAAGTATTAAAGATATGAGTTTATACATACAGAATACATACATACAGAGAGGAAGTATTAAAGATATATGTTTATACATACAGAATACATACAGAGAGGAAGTATTAAAGATATGAGTTTATACATACAGAATACATACATACAGAGAGGAAGTATTAAAGATATATGTTTATACATACAGAATACATACAGAGAGGAAGTATTAAATATATGAATTCATATGTTCAGAATACATACAGAAAGGAAGTATTAAAGATATTAGTTTATACATATAGATACATGGAATTATTAAAGATATATGTTTATACATACAGAATACATACAGAGAGGAAGTATGAAATATGTGTTTATACGTACAGAATACATACATTCAGAGAGGAAGTATTAAAGATATGAGTTTATACATATAGAATACATACAGAGAGGAAGTATTTAAGATATGAGTTTATATGAACAGAATACATACAGAGAGGGATAATTAAAGGTATCACAGGTTGGTTTCATATATGCATGTCTGCTTCTAAATCCACTTTGAAAACATTCTCTACCAACCGGTTGGCTCTCCAGCAGGTCTGATCAAAATGGCTGCTGTGATTCAGCTCCCTAGCAGGGAGGCAGACAATGTAGGGTGAAAACCAAGACAGTGCAGAGCCTGAGAAACCCAAATCTCATTAGCTGGAGAGGTGAACAGGAGGAGAATCAGCTTTGGCAGAGGTGAGAGCCTCTGTGACACAGAGGAGAGAAGTCTTAGCTGAGTGAACTGTGTTGAAGCGTGACTGGTTATGGTCACAAAGGCTATTGTGAGAGAGACAGGAAGAGAGTTGATTTTGCTCAAGAATTTTATAAAGAAAATATAAGAGATGCCTGTCCGCAGTCCTTTGTATCAGCATTGTTGATTTTTTGAGGAGCTGAGTAAGAGTTAAGTGGGCCGTGTGTTACAGGGGTCGGAGAGAAAAGCAAACATGGTACTGATCAAAGACGTGGGTTGCAGAGAGATTAGTAGTGGAACAGTCTCTAGTAAAGGTGAGATCACGCCAATTGTCCGGCTACCTTGAGTGTTGGAGGGTATTTGGACATGGTCATAAGGTCAGAAGATAAGAATTTTATTACCCTAGATTTTAGTCATCCAGTGTGTTAAGTGAGGTCCTATCAAATCACATTAGTAATGGGAGAGCAATGTAGCCATATGACATTGCACTCGTGCTATCTCAACCAGAGTAAGAGAGTTGTGTACATAGAGAGACAGTCCAACAATTACTTCAAGTGATTTACAAAGACAAATTGTAGATATCTGTCATTCCCCTTAAAGGTGTAGCGCTCATTGAAGAACTACCTGAGAGCACCTGGTGGGCAACGCTGATGTTAATATGAAGTGCAGGAGTGAGAATGGAGGCATTGAATTCAGAGAAAGCGGAGAAAGAGAAGCCCTGTGCCACCACAAATGACGACAGCTGGAGGTGCAGTGTCGTCTGGGTTGATCCATGTCTCTGTCAGGCCCAAAAGGTGTAGGGACTGATGGGTAACATAATCTAAAATGAATTTAGCTTACTTTGTGTTTGAAAAATGACAGGACACTTTGAAAAACTTCGCCACAGGCACATCATCCTCAGTTGTTTTGAAACATTACTAAAGCGTTGTACAAAATCTGGGTAATGTATTTTGGCTATTAGTTTACCAACCCATCGTACATCAATGTCAGTATTGACAGAGACCAAGCTAAAGCTAATTATAAAAAAAGACACCCTCACCTTTGAGGGCCATGAAAATCTCTCTCCTCCCTTTTAATAGACCAACCGATTAACTGGTGGGCCTATACTCCAGCAGCACTAGTGGAAACGTGTTATGATTTAATTGGTTATGAATAGTGTATGGGGCTGTGAGGTCATTCTTGTGAGGAGGACATCAGCTTCATGAAGCCTTTAAAATTGCATTCAACACATCTCAAGGCATGCCAAGAGGGTTAGTATATGTGCTCGTTTGTGTGTGTGCGTGTGTGTGAGTGAGTGTGAAAGTCTCATATAGTATAATAGAAATACGACAGAGTTGAATTAACACATCCAAGCAATGCAATCCTCTCCCAGCATTGAAATAGACTAATTCAATACAGTAGGTGAGCTAAGTAGCTTTCAGGGGACACAGTAAAAGGATTTATGGGGGAGTTGATGGAGAATGAAAGGTGGTGGAAGTGGTGCTAATTTTAATCCTTTAATAACCATATACTTAACCAGAATACCCACGCAGTAATGGATGACAAATCAAATCAGATCTGTGGTGAATGGACTTCTAAGGTTTTCCAGGTTTCTGATGTGGGGGGGAAAAGAAGGAATTCAGAAAGAGACAGACAGAGAGAGAGAGAGAGAGAGAGAGAGAGAGAAGGAGAAACTCATTGGTATTCAGACCTCACATCTGAGTTCAAAGCTCGGCCATGGTGAATCAGATGGGAATAGAGGGTTAGTCTGTGTTTGCACTATTGGGCTAGTCTTTCTTTACGTTATCATGAACCGGACAGGCAGTGCAACGGTCACCTTGGACGGCCTTTACATCACAATACTTCTAATGTGCAAATTACTCTGCGTTAAGAGAAAAAAATAATACAGGGGATATTTGGGCGGGGACTTGAACAGGACTCAGCCGAACCCCCAAAACAATCACACACACACACACACAGTCACGCATTTATTTTTGAACACAACACGATTCCAGCTGATGTGCTTCATTTAGTGCAGAGCTGTTGCAGGAAACACATATGCCGCTCCCCATCGAAGACCCGGGTTCAACACCCCACTCTCACACATAATCATCTTGTCTCTTCGGCATACATACATGTTGCTATCATTATGTCAGTTAAATGCCATCAACAAACAATGAAATAAGTTTGGATCATAAAAGCTGTGTTTAATTTAAGCCCCATAAAATATCTTCTTAGAGGAAAATCTTCTCCTGGCTGAATAGTATTGCCGACCCTGCACTAAAGAAAGAGGAAAGAGAAATTGGAAAGAGAAACAGGAAGAGGAATAATTGTTTTATCAGCAGATAAATATAGCACGTTTATTTTTTGCTGACCGTCCAGAATCACGCAAGGCATTCCCTTAATATGTTTTGAGAAATAAATAATAATCCTGTTCCAGATATAAGAATCCTGTTCCAGATATAAGAATCCTGTTCCTATTCCACCTGCATGTTGTCCAAAATTCACATGTGGTCCAAAATTCATATGTGGTCCAAAATTCATGCGTGGTCCCAAATTCACACGTGGTCCATAATTTTACTGCAAAAAACACATTCATAATATATGCCAAAGGTCCACATTTGCATGCGTGCATGAACAGTCACAGCCTGTTGCAAGGTTTGAATGACTACATTTGTTCAAGGTTGCAGGGTTTGTGTAGGCGAGAACTTTCAATGAATCTGGGCACATTTCCCAAGCGCTTTAAAGGCCATGGCAGGCACAGTGTTCTTTCTGTCTTTGCTCTATATCTCAAGGTTAGAAGAGCAAAATGTCCTCCCCTCCGAAGGTCTGGTTCTCCACAACTCCCTCACGACGCATTCACCCTCAAGGCTTCTATTCCTCCTAGCTACCACATGGTCCACAAATCTGCCACTCTAACACAACTTTCACAAAGAGCTTCGAAGAAAAGGACAAATGTTTCTCACCTAGAGGGGAATTTCTTAAGAGGGCCGACGCATTGCCACTGAGGCCCCTTATGAGGTCAAGGTGCACACTGCACATAGGTACGCAAACATTAAGATTCAAGCCTGAGATGAATGGGACCTTCGAGTGATTGCACAGTTATGCAACTGGCTATGCAGTCATTAGCTGAATTTATCACCATAACAACGGTTACGGTGATGTGTTTCTTTTTTTTTTTTTTTTGCACTCAATGGACATAAAGCAAGTTTTATCTGTTGAGCTCGCCGCATATCTCTGTGTACAAGTTTACGTTTATTTCCTTTCAGTGGTTGGGACAATTTATCCCTCACGCGGAGCAAAGCGGCGTCATTCGAATGAGTGTCTCTCGGCTCTCCAGCTGTGTTTACTACTGTTCAGTCGGAGATCGTGCCGGGGACCATAAACACTATTAGTCTCCTCGTGTTGCTGATGCACCAGTGAAGTGTGATAATGCTGTAACTCGCCTCTGCAGATTCACGACACCGTCTCAGGGACACTCTTATTGCTTCGTTCTCCTCCTCCACCTACCCTGAAATCATCTACCCGGTCACATAATTTTTTCCTGGCGCTGCTCTCTTTTCGGGGCTAGTGGATCATTGGAAGTGCTCCCACGCTGCCCACGGAACGGCCGTTCGGCTAAACAAATGATGGCCATTTTGCATTATTCATGCTGTGGGGTGATAAAAAACAATCAGAGTGCCCGCTAACGTTATGTGCCCAGCAGAGGCAATAAAAACACAGGGAAAAGTATCAATGAATCCATGGGGCTTATTTGGCCTCTGAACAGTATCACAAGGGGGCGGGAGTGATAAATCCAAGGTCTCTCTAGTGCGTGCGTACTCTATGGAGGGCCATACATACACACAGTCGTTTATATATACACACATAACACACACACACACACACAAATGCGTCTTTTTGGTGTTGGCTAAGTAGTCGACATCCGTATCTAACAGGTTCTCGGTGGATATATTAGATTTCTATTGTCGATGCTTCTGAGAAGCTGCCCTGGCAGATTTTGATTTTGACCACAGGAGCCAGGAGTTTGGGTGACCCTCATTGAACTCTGTGCTTACCACCTTTCAACATAGCTTCAAGTAACATTTATCTCTTCAGTTTCAGTGAAAAAAAGGCACTTCCTTATCATGTGTCTTGGTGTATAGTTACACCGTTAACGCTCATTCCAGACACACATCAGCCACCTTCAGCAAAAAATCAAATCCAGAATTGGTTTACTGGTTCACAAAAAAGCATTCTTACCATGCTTGTAAAAACCATCCTTCGAGTTAAGGACTTTGGTTATATAATGTACATACTCACCGAAAAGAGATACCTCAAAAGATTTGTCCTGGTTTACCACAGCGCCGCCTGTCACCGGTGGCACACACAGAACTCCTCACTGGGACCTTTACACTCTGGTAAACAGACTCCTCCCCGTAATGTTTACACTCTGGTAAACAGACTCCTCCCCGTAATGTTTACACTGGTAAACAGACTCCTCACCGTAATGTTTACACTCTGGTAAACAGACTCCTCCCCGTAATGTTTACACTCTGGTAAACAGACTCCTCACCGTAATGTTTACACTCTGGTAAACAGACTCCTCACCATAATGTTTACACTCTGGTAAACAGACTCCTCACCGTAATGTTTACACTCTGGTAAACAGACTCCTCACCGTAATGTTTACACTCTGGTAAACAGACTCCTCACTGTGATCTTTACACTCTGCTAAAAAGACTCTTCACTGGGATCTTTACACTCTGGTAAACAGACTCCTCACTGTGATCTTTACACTCTGGTAAACAGACTCCTCACTGAGATCTTTACACTCTGGTAAACAGACTCCTCACTGTGATCTTTACACTCTGATAAACAGACTCATCACTGTGATCTTAACACACTGGTAAACAGACTCCTCACTGTGATTTTTACACTCTGGTAAACCGACTCCTCACTGTGTTATTTACACTCTGGTAAACCGACTCCTCACTGTGATCTTTACACTCTGGTAAACAGACTCATCACTAGGATCGTAACACACTGGTAAACAGACTCCACACTGTGTTATTTACACTCTGGTTAACTGACTCTGGTTGCACATTCAACACCAGACTCACAGGCACCAGCTCATCTACAGGTCCCTCTTAGGCAAATCTCCCCTCTACCTCCCTTGCTCCCCAACATCTCCTGACCCAATAGAAAGGTGCCCTCTGGTAGATACCTCTTCCGTTTAGTTTTTTAAGTCAACGCTTCATTTGGCCATCTTTTTTTTTCCAGTTCGCTCTTGCCAAAGACTAGAATGAACTACAAAAATTGTTGACCCTTTTTTGTCACTCATTCAATCAATCAATCAAATTCATTTATAAAGCCATTTTTACATCAGCAGTTATTACAAAGTACTTTTACAAAACACCCAGCCTGAAACCCCAAGGAGCAAGCAACAACATTGTTGAAGCACAGTGACTAGCAAAAACCTAGAGAGGACAGAGGCTTGGAGCGGTGACCAGTCCTATTCTGGCTGTGCCAGGTGAACATTTTAAGAGTTCATAATAAATAAATGAATGTTGGCTGAGTCCATAGAACTCCTCAATCCAAACTGTCTGAGCAGCTGCCTGATCAGTGTACCTGTTAAGCACCTTATTCTAATGTATATATGAATCTTCTCTTATGGTGAGAATGTGTGCACCTTATCTACATAGGAATGTATGTATCATGTGGTGAAATAAGTAACTGATCTCTGCCTATTCCTTTATACATAATGTTTTCCATTGTATACATGTTTAACTGATCATCGTCTTGCACTTTTTATGACTTCGGCCAGGTTGTCATTGAAGAAAAACAATCTGTTCTTAATCGGCTTACCAGTCTAAATGTAGATTAAATATGAATATGGTGAGAAAAATAGGAGTTTAACAGGCTGACAAACAGATTATGTTTCCTGTTTGGTTTACAGCGTACAGTTTAATCATGAGAAATCCCAAGCTTTGGCAACCCTGTGGTCTATTGTATGATTATAACGGTTGACGTAGTTCTGGGGGTTTGAAGCCCAGTAATATCCTCTCATAAAATCCTTTGCATACAGTCTGAAAGAATACCAGATGGTAAATGATAAATTGACTTGAAGAGAAAAAGTGAATACTGGTTGGGGGGAGTATTTATTCTTTGGTTGTGTCTGCCAAGCACTAAACATAAGGCATTAACCAGTTGTGGAAACAGGGGTGTTGGTGTAGTGCGACACACTGTTCTATCACAACCTGCAGCAATTATTAAAATAAGCTAACTGTGCCGTTGATGAGCAGTCATGAAGCAGTGGCACTCACAGAACACAATTTCAGTTACACAGCTTTAGTCATTTTCAGTGACATTTGTGTTGTTGTACGTTTGCCTTTTGTGTGTGCGTGCGTGTGTGTGTGTCTGTCTTTCTGTGTGTGTGTGTTTGTGTCTGTCTTTCTGTGTGTGTGTGTGTGTGTTTGTGTCTGTCTTTCTGTGTGTGTGTGTTTGTCTCTGTCTTTCTGTGTGTGTGCATGTGTGGGTTTGTGTCTGTCTTTCTGTGTGTGTGTGTGTGTGTTTGTGTCTGTCTTTCTGTGTGTGTGTGTGCGCGTGTGTGTTTGTGTCTGTCTTTCTGTGTGTGTGTGTGTGTGTCCACGTGTTCCTTTTATTAGTATCCTAATTAGCTATCGCACAGCAGCTACTGTTATATGGGTCCACATAAGCACAAAACCTTGTAGACATGAACAACACAAGATATAATTACCACAAGAGAGAATAAAAAAAAAAAACTATTTATACACCGTACGTGTGTGCATCTCTATTGTGTTAAAATTTCAGTCTCATCTTCAAAATCTTCTCTCTCACTCTCCCACACGTACTAATAAGCCTTTTGCTCTGTCAGACACACTCTCCATTTCTACACAGTCCTTTAGAGGGTCAAAGGTAATGCTTTGACCCTCTAAGGTCAGGGCATACCATTTGGGTGTGGCTCAGGTTCACTATGTCAGCCCATGTACTTAACACCGTGGACAACATGTCAGTTCCCATGAGAGAACCGTCCATTTTAGTGTGTTAATTAACCACCGCTGAGGGAAGTGATTAGTGCAAGCCCGATTTATGTACATTCCTAAATTGTGTAGTGTTCTGATGTGCAGTACATTTGAGCCTGGGAATTCGAATCAGCTTCCTGGTCAGTTAGTCACCCAAAGCTTTAACCACTGGGCTGCATGCCGCTTCTCGTGTGTGTGTGCATGTGTACTGGTGGGAAATCACACATGGAATTTAAAGAAATACATACAAATGACATAGAACACACGGCTGGAGGAGGAACCGAAGTGTCTGGATCCATGTGATGTGTCCATGAGGCCGAGTCCCCAGAACGCAGACGAACAGACCAGCAAAGGCCTTCATTTACCGGTTTTCAATTAAAATAGAAAATAGCTAATATTATGACGATGGGGAGAGTCAATTACCTCCCCAGCCAATGTGAAATTGAATTAAACCACGGAGGGAGACCTAATGATGTAATACTGACGGGGAAAAAAAGCCTTCATTACCTAATGACCTGCCACCGACACACACGCTGTCTATTACAGCCTATTATTATAATGATGAACCAGGGAGTTCAAAGTGCCGGGGTCATGTCATACGTGACCTTTGAATCACCTCCCCATCTGTTGATTGCACATTATTCCAACACAAGCCAAGGCAAATGGACTGTGGACCTGTAAATGGACAATTTGCAGATCTGCCCAAAGTGTCTTGCCGAAGTCAATGGATAAATACATGCTAACATATTCAGGACATACGAATGGGCCTTTGTAGCAGACTCCATACATAATGTCTCCCCCATGGCACATTCCTGTTGAATTGTTTTAATTTGGGCTGTGAGTCTTGTAGACAGCCTTTATAATGTGGCTCTGTGAAAAGGAATTTGTTAGTGCAAATGTTCCTAGAAATTGGCCTCCCAGGTGATGCAGAGGTCTAAGGCACTCTCTTGTAACGCCTAGCTGACCACCGCATTCTAAATTCGAGGCTCAACTGTATCGCTAGCTAACGAGGGGCCCCGTGGAAGATTTGCCCGGCAGCGCCAATTGGCCCATCGCCCGGGAGACAGGAGGGGTAGTCATCCTTCTTCGTCTCGTAATGCTTTACCGTCTCCCTCCTGCTTTGGCCGACATGCAGATGGACGTGACATGACTGGGAGATGGGAGAAAAGGTCCAAAACTATAAACATATATTTTGGCAAAAGATTTGCACCACCTGTGCCAGATTCTGTTTTTTTCTCTCTACAGGACATTTCTTTATAGCATTGCTTGTAGTTCTCGGCAACACGGTGTCACATGTCGGATTTGTGCACATTTTGAATCAACTCTTCTTTGTTGCCCGTATGTCATATTCATTGAAAGGTAGTCCTGCTCATTGTGGAGGCAACCATTTTCCATAATTAAAGTGTATATGTGTGTGTGTCTTTCACACTGTCTCTCTCTGTCTCTCTCTCTGTCTCACACACACACACACACGCCTCCCTCTCTCCCTCACTCTGTGCGTTGCCCACTTTCTCTTACAGTGTGGCAGCATCCCCGGGTGTGATTGACAAGATGAAAAGGCTGTTAGGCTGTTATCACTGCTCAGTGTGCGGGGGCTGACTGGGAGATGAAGATGAATACGAGGACTGAGGGCTCTGGATCATCCGACACCGCCTGTGTGTTAATGAATTTCACACATCACATTATCCAGTGACGGGCTGAGCTGTATCGATACGCAATCCGTTGTGTTGTGCTGTACTGTTCTTATATGAAGAAACCACATGTAACGGTAAAAATAAATCCTGTAGCACTTCAGCAGACAGTCACACCCGGAGCTACTTACAGCAGTTTTTAGGGTTAAGTGCCTTGCTCAGATGGACACCGGCTGGTGGTTCCCCTTGTTGGCTCAGGGTTACCAACCAATGGTGAAAACCAGCATTTGTGGAAAAGCATCCTGTCCAGCGGGTGTACCTTTATGTACATTATTCACGGTTCACCGAAACCAGTCCTATGAACAATATACACAAAACCCTTCTACAACGTTCCAGGAGGAAGACCATTTAAACTGAGCCATTTTCCAAACCCTCACACATGACTCTCTTTTTAAGGGACAGTTGTCACCATGTTGCCATGCCATTTAATATATCAAAGTCAAATCATTGCAGTTGTAATGCTCTCGACAAACAGTTGTAAAGTGGTAAACATTAACACACATAATTTTCTTTTAATGACTATGACCCTATTTCTGTGTAAAATCACTTTCCATCTTGCCTTATTGGGCTACATTTTAAGTGTTAGCTTTAATTATAATTTAAAACCCTCCACAGAAAAAGAATAATTATGGTATTTAAATTTTTTCTGTACACAAAATGTCTATAATTTCATGCAAAGTGGGAACACCATGATTATTGAATCATTAATACCTTTTTATAATAGTGTTTTAAATTCCTTCCTGCAGCATGTAATGTGGATTCAATAGTGTCACTATATTTCATGCTTTTGTGGCATCTGAGGCCAAAGTTTTGTTTTTATGACAGCTAAATTGCTATTGAGTGTAACGTTTCATTTTGTGTGAGACATCTGGTTTTTAATCAATATGGTCTGAGTGTTGAGATGTGTTTTTACAGTTTTGAGAACATCAAGTACATGTTCAGGAGGTGCTTGTTAGCAGCTGTGATAAAGTGCAATCAGCTGCCTTGCTCTTAAGACTGAGGAGATCCAGGCTCTGCTCCTGTGCATCGCATAACGAACAACGGAGGATCCAGTATGATCTTCCAGGAGCGGAGGATCCAGTATGATCTTCCAGGAGCGGAGGATCCAGTACGATGTTCCTGGAGTGGGGAATCCAGTACGATGTTCCAGGAGCGGGGGATCGAGTACAATCCTACAATGTAAATGAGAGGACTACAGGACTCCAGGACTACCGGTCCATGACATTGTCGGGATCCAACATGTAATGAGTCCAACATGTAATGAGGTTCCAGACATGAGGATACTTCTATTACAAGATTAACATCCTATGAGGAAATCCCCACTCAGGAAGACACGTCACTGGGCATTGATGATGAGGATTAGTGACATTCATTACAAGTGGACTAATTCAGTCCTGTTATTTCCCTTTTACATCCTGGTATGTCAAAACACTATGTACATATATTTTATAAATAATTTAATGTTGTAAATCCAATTTTCATGTAAGTTAAAGGATATTGCAACAAATGAGCTTTGGTCTCAGGTGCAGAGGACGTTGTTTTGGAAAATATGGCAAAACTTGGTTTACAGTATTTGTTTCACCTCTATCTGAGACATTAAATACAGCATGAGGTAATTAAAATGGGAGCCATGACACTTTGGAACATTCATTTCAAATTAGCCTTGGGCACTACTGGAAAAAGCTTTTACAGCTTTGACACACAGCTAGCAACCATGTACTAGTGTTTGTCTCCACAAAGCATGCTGTCACAACTGATTAACTATACTATGCCATGTGTGGCCCCTGACTACCATACCACGAAACATGATGGAAAACCAAACAGTCATCAAGAAAATCCTCTCCTTTCATTACCATCTAAAAAAAATTACTTCATGAAAGTGTCAACCCGATGACAAGACCTTGTTGAGAGAAGTATGTTTGTCTTGTAATGAACACTGGTGTGATTTTTATATGAAAAGAGATTTCTCTGTAGTGGCTCGATATGATATGATTGAAGAGGGGACTCTCGCTAATGTAGCCTCGAGAGATTCATTATTAAATGCAATGAGGCGCGGCATTCATTATGGACTGAGCGAAATCCTCTCCGTCGAAGAACATTGTCCATCTCATTTCTTATCGAGTCGGCGCCAAATCGATATTCACTGGATTAATGTGGGATTAATTGAAGCATCGGCTTTGTCATAGTATAACATGGTGGAAGAGTGGCTCAAACATGAATAGCCAGACTAGCTACACTGGGGGGACAGGATGGGGACGGGGGGTAATGCTTGGGGCAGATTAGTGGCTTTGGTATTTGAAATGTCTGTAGTGTCTTGAAGGCGTAGATGGTTTAGGACACATGGCATGGTCTGTCAGCTATTTCACTTGGTACAAAAAACACTCTTAAGTTTCCATTAAATATTTGGTTTGAAGCCCTGCCATATGTGACACCATGGTGAAATTTGTGAGCTGCTATTTGAATAGGATGAAGAAGTAACCAAACAGGAAGTAGCCCATTTGAACAGACTGTGGTATGGAACTTTCTCAAGCTCTTGTCTGTCTCGCAGGCCTTATGTTTCTCTTGGTCCTGACAAGTTTGGACCGGATCCAAAGTACTAACGAGACAGTACTGAACCCATTATCGATTCAATGTCAAGCCCCAACTTGATGAGGTAGTGAAAAAGTACCACTAATTAGAAAGCTGTTTAAGGCAACTGCCCTAGGCCGACTTCAATAATAATGGTGAAATGGACTTACAGTGTGTTCCTTAACGAAGAGAAGATAAATGGACTTCAATGGATTTTCTTGCACTTCAGCAGAATCCAAACAAACTCATTAGGAAATAAATACTTTGTGATCAGTTCCATTGATGCCTAATGGTTGTGTCTTTTCCACGCCAACTGAATTTCCCCCCGACTTGTTCCCATGCCAACAGCAACAAAATTATTCTTTAATTTCCATTAGACGAGGGCGTTTGGACTTCTGAACGAAGGTCCGCCAAGCCGTATTCTCGTATGAACACCAGGTTCTTACGGATTCTTTGAGTCACATCACTGCTCACATGCACCCTCATGCTTGGGAAAACCACATAACCAAAGGCCCCGGCATGGCAGTGAAGGTCCCAAAATGGGGACCGATTAAATACAAAATGTCCATTCACTACCCGGAGATTCTAATGTCGTACAACCTGTGAAGGCAGTCGACTCCTTGTGTTTAATGGGCTGCTTGACTTCAAATACCAACCTCCTAACCACACAGCTATGGGGCCTTCACTCACTGAAGGCTTATAGAGTAGAGATAATATAAAAAGAAAATACATTTTGATATTATAAAAGGAAATGGGCATAAGGGAGGAAGTGGTCAATCATGTAGAGGGACTTGTATACGTCTGCTTTAAAGTAACTGCCCAGGAGCTCCAGATTTCTATTAAATAAGATGTTCAATTACTTACAATATGAATTCATTGTTTTTCCTGTAATTGTTAATGATAAAAGCTGTTTTTTTATATTTAAATTTTTCCATGTTGTAAAAGCACGGGATGTTTAAAAAAAAAAGTTATGCTTCACTGGACAGGAAATTAGGGAGAGAGTTGTTTACTAAAAGAGCAGTAGCCCAGCTTCAAACCCATGCTTCATGAGGCAGTGGCTCGGACCTGTGGAACACGTTAAGCCACCTGGGTAGGAAAGTCGAACCAAGGCCATATATTTGGGTAATAAGTATTTTCATTAAAAAAAAAATATATATATATATAAATATATATAATATATATAAATGCATTACTTTTTTGCCAATTAACAGTTATTCTCCAAATTAATGACTAGTTTGAATTTCAGGTGCCTAAGACTTTTTCACAGTACATTATTTCCATGCGCTCAGGAGGATGTTGTTGGTCAGAGCGCGTCTCGGGAGCCACTCAGCTGGGGCACTGTAGTGGTCGGCTTGGCCCGCCGGTCAAACAACCGAATGAAACTAAGAGGTCTCTTAAATGAGTCAGGAGTCACTGAAAAGGTTTGTTCAACATCAATGGATCGTCTTCAACCAGCCTTTCACCCACAGGGCTCAGCACCAGTGTACACAACGAACAGAGTCGCCTGACCATGGTGCTGAGGAATCACCAACGGCCTAGCAAGACTCCATAATTAAATCGACTGAGCGTTAAAGCACACACAAATACAGCCAGTCTGGGGAGGTTGGTGCGCGTTCTTGAACAGAACTCGTAGGTTCATGAAATTGAAGAGTATGTTTTAAAAATACAGATTCATACAGATCCTGTGAAATGTAATCGAAAAAATTGATTTGACCTGCGCTAAAAGGCTGTTTTAACCTGATAGTGGACATGAACATATGATCTCAGTTGTTATCAATACTGAAAGAAAAGACTCATGCAGCAACTTTTATGTTGATTATAATAATAATATGCAGGTTTTCAAAAAAATAAATTGTTGAAAAGATCAAGTCTCAAATTTCAAGTGTTTCTCAAACCTGCTCCTGGACACCCCTGACCTGCATGTTTTAAATCTCTCCCTGCCCTAACATACCTGATGTTGCTCATGAAGGACTTGATAATTAGCTGATCATTTGAATCAGATGTGACAGAAGGACCTGCTGTTCTCAGTTGTCCATATCTTGGCTAATTTGTAAGGCAGAGGTGCACCTGTAACGGTCCCAGCTGGACAAGACTGTTCTGGTTCGTGTTTTCTGTGTGTTCTTGGTTTGTCATGTCCTTGTTTGGTCTTTCCTGTTCTCAGTTCAGCTAATTAGTTGTATTCTGTTCACCTGTGTATAGCCCTCACCTGTTTCTGTTCTCCTCGTTCATCTGTGTATTTTGTTCAGTCATTTTCTCCCTGTCCTTGTCAATCATTGTTGCATTATTGTGTTCTCCTGTCCTGTGGTTCCTGTTGTGTTTCATTGTATTTTATTTTGGTATCGCCAGCACACGGCGCTTGTTTTTCTTTTGGTTCATACTACAAGCTCCTTCGACCTGCCTCCGCCTGCGTAAATGTGACAGCACCATATTTTTTGTTAGTTTTGAAGTTACTACATACTGACAGAATGTGTTTTTCTGGAGTTAACCTTTTCAGCTAATGTTTGCAAATCTTATATACAGAACACATAGGTTCATGAAAGTGATAATTGGATAAAAAGCTAAAATCTACAAATAAGCATATTTCCTATTTTACATCTGTCATGTTGTTAACAATAGCAATCTAGTCAAACAATATGCTTTATATAAAATACTATTTACATTCAAAAGACTTCATTTCATTCAGAAGAGAAGGATGTTGAATATGATTTCATCTATATATGATTTGATCTAGTCTGTGATAAAGCTAAGGGTATACGTTTCCCTGTTTTTCAGTAGAATGTACTAGAATGTACTAAAAAATCAAAAGCTTACTTATTTCAAATGCACATTTTAAGCATTCAGGTGTTTTTAAAATGACAGCTACCCCCTAATCACCCATGCACAATCCACATATTAAAGGTATCCCAATAAGACCACTTGAACAGTAAGAACAACTTACGTACTATGTATGTCCTCCACCGCGGGAAAACCCCCCCTTAGAATGACCACCTTGAAGCCAGCTGTTTACAAAATAGATCATTCAGAAATGGGTGATAGAAAAATCTAAGAAATACCAAAACGTTACTAAGGCAGGTCAAAGGTCAAAGCCATAAATCATCCCATATCAGCAACACTGAACAATGTGGTGTACACTATCATCTCCTACACGCGTGCAAATAAAACCTCAGTCCAGATGAAAGGACCGGAATCCACCCCTGGTACTCCAATTCTCGATTGTATCAAGTGGCTGTATCTGAACCTTACGACCCTTTATATGGGAGGCCTTATAAACGGATGGGAGCATAGCCATATGAAGGTCCTTGGTATAATATGTTTATAGGCCTCCTCGGAATTAGCGTCTCTCGCCCAAAAGGCCCCAGATGCTCCGGGGTGTAAAGTTTTATGAACACCCCAGGATGGCGAAGTGGAAGCTGGGGGGAACTGGGCTGTTTTATAGCCCCCTGAATGTGCTTCGGTGACAGCCTCTCCTGCTAATGAATTGATGGGCCCGGATAAGAGTCATTCTTGCCCTCTGGATCGTTTAATATCTCCTACACAGCGCATGATGTAGTAGCACTTCATTTTTGAAAGACACATTTGAAAGAGAGACGGGCCCGTTTTCTACCATTTCTGGGAAGCAGCTGATCAGTTCAAAACAGTGATTATTTGGTGGTGCGTTTTATAGTCCTACAGAGGCCTACACAAATTCAGTCAAAACTGCTGTTTGGATGTTAGAGGATTTGATTGAATAGGCTGCTGGAGAAAATGTGTCCTACAAAAGAGAGAAATTTAATGTACCTGCTTTTGTATTCAGAAAGCATGGCAGAGTAGGAGCACTGATATAAGCTCAACCTTTTGTATCTGGAGAAAATATGAATGATGATCATTGGGGTTACTTAGCAGAATGCCTGTTGTCAATAGTAATTGTCTCTGAAAGGTTACCCGCCTCCTGACAGCCAATCTCATTAAGATTGCCTTTGATAGCTTCCCGAACCCACATCCACCAGTCTTGTAAATGAAAAAAGCTGTTTTAATGGACAAATAATTGCGTAATTTTAATTATGATAAGCCTTCCACTCATTAAGAGCATATTCTACTCAAACCATTTCGCCCCCGTCCTCTTTACTAACTTGCTTGACTATAAAATCTAATGAATTTGCCTGGGAGGGGAGGTTCAGGTAACACGCCCACAGTTCCTTGTCGTAGTAGTTAATTCGGGGAATTTGAAAAGCTTCAGTGCAATTTGAATGAGACAAGGTGATATGAGGCATGGATCTTGAGGTCATGCCTGACACTCAAAGAGGCACAGGGAGGACATGCTTAGTGGGAACACAATACCACTTAATCAAAAGATAATTGATGTCATGTGGACGGTCCCAGGAATCAATCTCACAATTCTGGATTTACAAGAGACAAAATATAGGGGCGACTTAGATGGTTAAATTTTTATTATTATTATGGTACAAACGTGAATTAATCCACTCCAGTAAATCCTCCAAAACTATTTTCAATATCGGGACAAAGACCAAGTTCTTGCATTGAAATGGAGAACATTGTTATCCTCCTTGAATGTGAACCTCATTAGACAGAAAAGGGCAATTTACTCTACACTCACAGGTAATAAAGTAACTTGTAATATTGGTGATGCCAGAAAGCTAATCTGAATGCAAGAAATTCCTCCAACAGAGAGATAATGACCCAAAACATACTTTCAGGCTATGTCAGAATTACCTTAGGAGAAAAGAACATCATATGATTTGATAACCATAGAAAGTGTGTTTGGCTGTAATGTCTGTTAAAGGTGGTTACTTTTTATAAGTTACAAATGTAGATTCAATTTTGCAAAACCAAATTATTTTGTCTCCAATTGTTTATTTGTTTTATGCTTTAGTTTCAGAGTACTTTAAGACATTGAAATGTGTGAATGTCAATAAAAACTGGGAAAATAGAAGTGTTCTAAAACCTTTCACCGATAGTGTATGTACATAAACAATAAGAAGTATCGACTGGATGCTGTAAACAACCATTCTTATCTTAGAAACAAGTTTTATATAAACATTTGAACAATTATTCAAATCTTCCCTGGAGAATAGTGCAGCTTTTTCTGCAGGAACTTTGCTCTGGGTTGGATGGGCTTTTCTCCCACTTCGTCCAATTCTAGTTGTTTGTTTTTATAAAAAACTATTATTAGTGTGTGATGGAATTGTATGTGGAATTGGTAACACTTCTCCTTGATAAATACAAAGGTAACATTGTACTTTCAGGAGTTAATGCAGAATGTCACCGATATGAGAGATGATGGTACAAGAGCTAATATTATTGTGAAAAGAAGAAATACATGAAACTTTCACCAAGAAGTTACAGACATTTGAAGATAATCATCAGTCACCTCTACAAGGCTGGCATTCTTCAGTTCAGCATTGTCTAATGCAGCTGTATCTTATACACTAAGCTTGACTGGTTAAATTAAAATTCAACAACACACTTTGAACAAACCTGGTCTCAGGGAAAGAACAAAGGTGATGAGTGAGTCTTACCCCGATCTTGAGAGGTACCCTACTTGTCACCATTGACGATGTCCCTTGGATCCAAACCCTATTGGATACTTTTTAAACATTGACCTTGGACAATGCAGCTATGCCCATTTCCTTCCTTTTCACCTGAGCCAGTAACATTCCATGGAATGTTAAATCAGTTTCTCCTCAGTCTGTAATACAGTACAGGAATTTCCAATGGCCTTTCTCCCAAAAGGCCATCACACCAAATTGAAGCCTAAGGCTAAACTATCCCACATCCATGAAACCTATTAAGTGGAATACCTAATCTTGAGCTGGGAAGCACACACCCACCCACACACACACATCCAAAATGTCCTACAGGTGAACAGAGGAAAGAGTAAATTTAAAAAATGTGAACATTGACAGAAAAAAAAGGAATGAGTGGAGGGGGTCCAGTAGCGTTCCTTTAATAAAAAAAAAACAAATAGGGGGACTGTGGCTCAAAGCCGTTATTCTTATTCATGGAGGAACGAGACCAGAGCTAATAAGAATTTCATATTTGATATAGACAAATTTGCTTAGGGGGAAAGATGGGTAGACGTCTTGGTAGCTAAATTCCCTCGGGTTTCCACATCGCTTCAAAGGATAATTGCTGGGTGTCTCCTGCCCCTCCTTTGTAATATTTGAGGGCCCATTTTGAGTAAGTTCATATCGGCCGGTGGTAAATGTGCTAAGTTGTTCGTCTGCATTACCTGAGGGATTCAAACAATACACATCAATATCCAAACAATTGGAAAAGCCCTTTGCATTTTCACAGACAGGCACCCAGCACTTATGATGTGGAATGTGAATGAATATGAATATGAAATGTCCAACAGCTTAATTTAACGTACAAACAAACCTGATTTGAATTAATTTGTTTTTTACCGTAATATTGCCCCCCTGCTTTTCTCCCCTGCCGATTTTGTGAGGACCAATTTGTGATTATGGCCTTGACTCGCCCCCCGAAAAGCTTGTTTTCCCTGAAACCCATCTTCGCAGAGCCTTTTGGACATTTTCACTGGTAGATATGCAACGAAGAGTACGCATTCCCCAGCTAACAACTATGATTGAGCTCGCAGGCGCCCAGCCAACCACAAAGGGGGGTCCCTAGAATGTCAGAAAGCGGTCTTGTCCGAAATCCCACCCATTAACCCTGGACAGAGCAAAGCCGGTTTGCCCCTCCCTGTGGTGCACTCAATTGTTTTGTTTGTCCATTGTAGAAGTTCTAGAAGATTCTGCAGCCAGAACCTTGATCAAAGCACAATGCGTAGATGATGGGAAACGTGGGGCTTGCCATGTATCAAGTTTCACTAGTAGAACAAAGACATATTTTAGAGACTCGCATCTCAGACGCTTGTTCGAAAGAAATGATCGAAAAACATTTGCAGGTCAGATAGCAGCGCTGGTCACATTTAAGTTGGTTACGTCACCCACTCTGAGACCTTGAAGTCAGTTGTTTCCCGTGGCTTTAGTGGGATGATGGTAACGAGGGTAACGATGCTTCTTGGGTGACAGTTTTCATTGTGTTCAGAGGTCGTGTCCGGTCTAGTAAGGAAGTGCAAAAAAAACATTTGTTGGTTCTCCAGATCACGGAAGCCCCCGTGGCATCTGCTCCTTAATTCTCTCTGGATTCTGGCCAGGTTACACGTGTGTCCCAAATTAGACCCTATTTCCTATAGAGTGCACAACATTTGACTGGAGTCCATTGGACCCAGTTCAAAAGCAGCACATTTTAAATGGGAACAGGGGGCCATTTTGGACTCCACCACAAAAAGCAATTGAATGATCTAACAAAAAGAAATGATGGCACTTAAGTCAACCACACATGTGCTGTAAATTGATAATGTGCTGTAAATTGATATCTGGGGAGACGAAAGACTGATAAGGATATAAGAGCAACCTATTAATATTTGCTTCACAAACAACCCCAAGTAAGTGTGCATTAATACTTAAAACATATTTATGACACAGAAATTATATTGTCTTTGGCATCTTTGCGAAGTGCATTTTCTTCTGTCTTTAGCCATATAACAATAAAAGCTAAAACCTCTCTGTTTAAAGACTGTGCTAATGTAATAGGCTTTGCCAGGATCCCTCATTCGAGTTTCAGTACCAGAGCGAATGCAGCTCTATATGTCCGTCTAATTTGATCAGCTCTGCCAGCTGCTTGGAGGACATGCACATGCCGTGATATGGAAGCACTTATACGGTATGAGACCATGTGTGTCTCATACCGTATAGCGCGGTGGCGGGTTCCATTCTCACAGGGGCTTGTATTATAACAAGCATGGCAATGTATGCACTCACCACTGTACATTGCTCTTGAGCATCTGCTAAATGACATAAATGCATAATTAACTTCTGGACTACACAGGTAGACTTACTAACATCGCATCATTTACAGTTAGGTGCACTTGGCGTATGGAGAATTTAACAGCTATGTTCGGAAATGCAAATACGCTGCAGTCTCCTCCTTTGCCACAAACGGACCACCAATGGGAAGAGGCTAGCTAGCCAACTTTGACGTTCTTGGCTGATTTTAATTATGTTGGTGCTGGTTTGTGAGCAGAAAGAGAAAGATTTACTTTTTACTGGATTAAGAACATACACGCTAAGTAAGATACTCCAAAGGGGACCAAAAAGGTCAGCTGGAGGGAGTTAACATGGTCCCATGATCCCAGAGCACAATACAATAAAATGCAGCTGTTGAAGATTTTGAACCCGGGCACCCAGAGTACATCAACAGCAACATACTAATGCTTGTTTTTCCCATTCTACCTAGTAGTTAATTGCTTTAACCCGGTGTACCAGGTCTTTGATCAGTTCCTGGTTAGAGGGCTGGAATGAAAACCATCCCTGTCCACAGCACCAGCATTACAAAGTATTTTTTTTCGAGGAGGCTGGAAGGGGTTGTCTTTATTGAGACGGTTAAGAAACAACAGAGGGGATACAGATGGGTGAGAGACAGGATAGGAGGCGGCGTTGAACCCCAGTCTCCAGTGGGTAGAAGGGTCATATATGTCCGAAGGGTTCCCTTTTGACCGCAGGCTCTGAACCCGTTAGTCAATCAGAACTTTAAACCCAGACAGTGACCCGTCGTCTTAGTATGTATTTTGTGGCTTCTACCGTCGCCATGGGTACTTGTAAGTAAATACTATTTTGACCAGTTGGCCACCTGCAATGTGAAGTAACACTTGGGGGAACATACTGAAGGCTCCTGTAAGATGCGTGAATTAAAGATGTGCTGGTAACGATGAGCATATATGTTGACAAAAACACGGATTCAGTACAAATCCACATTCAGACGTTGCTGTTAATTTCACCATGTCGAAGCCATGTGGCGCATTTACAGCCGACTTGTTGTAGTCAGTCTCTACCGCCGCCATTGTTCCCCTCAGGTGTCAAAATGCCCTTTCATATTTGTGCGTGTTTTTTTGCGTGCGGGGCCAGGTGGTGTTATTTTTTTTCTTCCTCCAGGATAACAGATACTTCCTGCTCGCCATGATATGTTTAATCGATTCCAGATTGCGTGCAGGAGATTTAATTCAATTTTATGTTGCTGTGGAGCGGGCGTGTGTTTTTCTCATTCCGTTCGTTTGGGGTTTGGAAGAACTGCTGTGATTCTGTCATACCATAACACTGAGCAAAGATGTGGGGGATTTGTGTATAGGTGTGTGTATGTATGAGTGTAAATGTAAATGCGTGCACACGTCTGCATGCAGGGGGTGGACCTGACTGTGTGAGAAGCACTGACCGGATTTCAAACACACCCTTTTTGACTAGAGCGTTGACTGTGTTCACAGATAGGAAAGTCAAATAATTGTTGCATTACACATCCCATAGGCAGGAATGGTTAACGGTTGGCTTTGACATGTCTTTTCCCATTTATTAGCTGTGGCTTATACACAGATTTTGAAAACATTTTCAACCACAGCGGTTAACACTAATATTCTAATATTCACATTTTTAAACCGTTTCCACTGGCAAACCTTTTCACAGATGATCACTGGACGAATTAGAGGTCTGAGAAACTCAGGTAGCAAATATGATACAACTGGCGTTAGAGCTTTCAAAAACATCATTAACTTTTTCAACAAAGCGCCCTATGACAGATGTTTAAATATTAATTTACAATGTATGTATGATTCTCTGGGCAGTTTATATATGCGGTTTCTATATGGGTGCGGTTAGTACTCGGGTTTGTATACACACAAAGCTATAACATGAATGGTGCAGTTTTTACACAGAGCGGATTATAAATGGGGAATTGCGTTAGCTGACTTGGATATCTGGTGTGGAATTGATCAGGCTTGTGGGGACCATGGTCAGACATGTCATTGTCATGTCACCTCGCTTGTATTCGTCCAAAGAGGATGAAAGATCAAAAGGAGTGTGGTTATTAGAAGCAATATACAGATTTTGGAGGTTTGAATACACACACACCAGAAAGGAGGCTCATCTCACATATTTAATGGAATGTTAGGACTCAACCGAATTGATTACTGTATATTGTATTAAAGTACTTTGTAGCACCATTTATTTCAAATAATATACGTTCATATAACAAAAAATCTATGGAATCAGTGACATGCAAATAATATTCTTAAAGATAACCACCAGAATAATATTTTTATAATATGAATAATATAAAGAACATTTCCTGACTTCTGTATGTAGTCATATTGATATTTCTATTTCAATATCAACAACCTGTCTGTCTCTAGCTAGGCCAAACCAACATTTAAATATAGAAAATGGCCTGTAATATTCTGAATAACAAGTACACTCATCACTGACCTGAAAACTTAAAAAACAATAAAGTATGATTTATTGCAGTTTTTCTTTCTGTTATTATCTCCATTCAGCTTGAAGTAAGCCATTATCTCTGCCACCCCGAACAAATGGAAAAAGGGAAAAGCACATATCTCCAATGTGTTCAGATGTCATCCACTCTGTTCTTCCTTTGTCTGCGAGCAGCGAAGCAGGCTCGGACAGGCTTTCCCCGGTACTCTTATTCAACATAAGTTTGCACGCCATCAAGGGACTCAAGCCATTTACCACAGAGCCCCTGACGGGCAGAGAAAGACAGAAACAGAGGGGAATGATCCCCTGTTCGGTAAGGTATTAATCACCAGATGGAGGAGAGAAGGGAGAGATGAATTTCACTGATCGCTTCCCATCACAGAATCATTACGTGGCTATGTAGAGACGATTTCTCTTATTAACAAATAGCCAAAGCATCTGCCAGGAGAGGGGGAGTCTGGGTAATGACGGTGGATCATCTGCAGAACCTGCCTAATGGAATCACAGAATTAAACTCTCAGATGTCACTGTCTCTGGGGCCCAGGACGGATCCAGGAGGTAAAAGCCTCCTCTGTGCCCATCCCATTGTGCGGCGGGGAAAGTATCTATCGTCACTGGACGATGATGAAAAGCAGTAATCTTCTCGCTGCATTGGCCAGGGAGACTTTCAATTGAAGGCGGAGTGAATTAATTATATTAATTCATGTTAAATAAAGCTTGATTTCTCTGAAAAAAAACGTGTTTGCCATCAAATAAGCTTAGTGAACATGTAAAGAAGTCGCATTCAAACTCAACTGTCCGACCTTATTCTGCAATGTACGTCCAATGTTTTTTTGTGATACAAAGACATTTGTGCCTGTTTCTTTTTTCATTGTTTTTTTCTCCAGCCAGAACATTATCAGCAATTATTATAATTTAGTTTAAGCCACAAATAGGCTTATAATAAGGGCACCGCCCTTCCCTTCCAGGCCTTGCTGTCTATAATCACCTCATCATGGGACATTTCTGCCAGGCAAAGTCTTCCATGACATCGTTGCTGCTTTCTGTTGCCATGGAATCTGGAATCAGGTAAATGAAAGGACTGTCTGAGGTCAGGCGTATTCTAAATGTACCACACCGATTTGAAAACTCAACAATCTACATATATTAGAATGGATTTGGCAATACTATTATTCATATGATCTGTACAGTTTGTAGTCGGTGTCAAGAACAAAACTAAAGCTTTGGATTACATTTTCTTCACAGATTTCTTTCAAGATGAGGGACCATATCTAGAGAGTGCCGCTAAGCACGGACAGTGGCTTGATTTCATAACAGAAAGGGTAATGAGAGGAAAGCTGGTTAGTTGCTTATTTCCATGTTTTTTTCTGTGGAATTATATTCTACATACTATTTAAATGTTCTGCATTGGGAACGTTTTTACAACTGACATGCACATCATTGACTTTGACTCTTCTCTGTACTCTAGGGGCTGCTTTTCAATCACCTGCTATTTAGGAATTTAACCTTTTTTGCTATGCTAGACAGCTCAACTGTGCAGTAAGAGTGACAAGTCATTCCATTTACCACAGATCAGGGCAGATTACCTTACTGATCAACTATCAGGAACACAGACAGTATTTACGGAAAACACTTGACTGAAAATGGCCAGGATTACACAGAAATGTAATGTTTGAAGGAGGCAGGAGAACTTTGCTAAAATAACTGAAACATGACTAATCATGAAACCAGATTAGACATTGCAGGCGAGAACTGAATAGGACACAGGTGACGCTGAGTTGACCGTTCTTAAAGTGAGGCGGAGACGGCGCCGGCTCTCACTGGCACGGCAGGGGAGGAGTTTGGTCTGGGTGTTTTCAGCCACACATCGTGGGTCATGTTAGGTTTCAATACAGTTTTAGAGTCCAGTTCATAGCTGTGGTCGCTGTGCCAGAGTGACTCACGAAAGTAGCTAGATCGTTAGCGCGAACAGCGGACAACACACAGTGTTGAGTTTCAGAATCTTGCCGGCTGTGTGCTCGGGCCACACCTGAGGTGACACGACGCCGCCCACAATCAATGAAAAACTATTCGCACACTTGGTGTTTAAAACCAGCAAATTAAATTGTTCGGCGTCGCTCTTCCACATTCGAAGGATCAGTCTCCTCAAAGTTGTACCCAGAAAGGTTTCTTACCCATGACTCAGACCGTGACCAACGCGTTTGGATTGAAGCTTTGAACCCACGCTTTCAATGGCTACATTTTGGGCAATAAAGTTTTAGTATTAACATGCAGAAAACCCTGGCTTTTATGAGAGCTTAAGCAGCAGCCCAGCAGGCCTAAGGAATAGTTGGTTTCACGCCCATCTGAGGGAAACGGTTTATATGATGGCACTTAGTAGAGGTGACTTTGGGCATGAATTTAGTCTATTAGAAAGTAGTCAAATCTTTTGAAGATTTATGAACAGTCCTTAGGATGTTATAATCTTAAAATTTCCACAAGATTCATTGTTCTAATTAAATTATTCAAAACAGTCGTGTAATTATGAGCAGTGTAAGGGCGGGTGGAATAACCCAGACCGAAATGGGTCATAAAACCTGTGAAGAATCTCAGACAAAAATCAAATGTTTGGTTGATACGTTTTTAAGAGATTGTTGATAAGAGATTGAAAGCACTCCAAAGAAAAAAAAAAAAAAAGTATATATATTTTACATGGTGTGATAGAATGTGACCTGTACCTATGATAATAGTAATTATAATGTTTAAAGTGTCGGTATAATGTGCTTATATTAGTCAGTTTCACTGATATGGCTTAACCTGTGGCATGAGATGATGGTGACTGATAAACCCAACACTCCACACACATTTATCACCTTTGTTCAGTGTGCTTAATCAGCGTCCACGTGAAAAAGTCAAATTGAGAAAACGTCTCTCTTTTTAAAATGTGTTCCCATGCCAGGCACGAACATTTCACAATACTGCCCCCTTGCGGTGAAGAGATACCAGCAACCCCTGCAGTGAAGAGATACCAGCAACCCCTGTGGTAAAGAGATACCAGCAACCCCTGCAGTGAAGAGATACCAGAAACCCCTGCGGTAAAGAGATACCAGCAACCCCTGCGGTGAAGAGATACCAGCAACCCCTGCGGTGAAGAGATACCAGCAGCCCCTAACAAAGTGGAATACTACTGAGCAAATAAACACAGTGCTATACGCTAACTGGACACAGGCAGGCTAACCAATCTGTGAACACAATTAGCATACCTTCAATCCCTACAGCTCGACTAGGCCCTCATCTTCGTAACATGCTACAGTTTTTCTTCTGTAAAAGAAATTAGCTAAGCTAAAATAAGCTAAACATAGGGGGACAATAGGAGCCAAAAGAAAACTGGTCAGATCCAGCCACATCCATCCATGATTACCCACAAGGGCAAGGTAATCAAAACTGTGAATCGCAATGAACTGCTATTCACGACAGCAACAACCTTACGCGTTGATCGCTATGGCTGTATTTTTGTGACTGAAATGATTTGTGGCTTCTCTAACGTTTCTCTGCACTGTGCGATGACTAAGAAAATGCTGGGCAGGGTACAGGAGAACACGAGTCTCTGTGGTTGATTTCTGAGTGTCTGGGATCCTATTTTTTCTCCATAAGCCTGGTGCGGTTTGGTTTCCACAATTGCATTGTCTGGAAGATGTTAACCCGAGCTCCTTGGGGAAATTATTATTCCATTCAAATTGCGCCACAACAATGACAAACAATATAAAGGAGGAGGGACACAGTTTTCATGCATCAGTAATAGTTAACCGTAGCTGTTTAGCTACATAATCTTACAAAATCAGAATTCTTGATGTTTAAAAAAAATAAAGCAGCCGTAGCTAATCCTATTTCGGCCCTGCAATCACTATGCTACTGTTGGCGTACCAAACTAATGTAGCTAGCTAGCCCCATTTAACGTACAGTTACAAAAATTGTGATTTCTACAATTAAATTAAAATATTTGTATGTACATGCAATACATGTAAAATGTCATGTAAAATCACAGTTAATGGTTATCATTTGAAACAAATAAACTTACATTTGCACTGTATGTAAAGTGGTATTCTGTATCTGCGGACATTAAATACCAAATAGCCATTTTGTACTCTTAAATTAATCAATGATTGAAAACTATTTTAAACTGATGTGCTTGTTAATATTCTGAAAAGTACAGTCATTCAAAGTATTATGCTATCCATGACAGTGGTCATTCATATAATATTAAGGAAATATAACCTTTATAAAAACCTTAAATGCTACATCTACCATTTGTTTCTATTGTAGCTGGTGTAGCACTGGTCGCAGGTAAGATGGCTGCCAAATTGCTATCTAGTGCTCTCTTATCACATAAGCCTATCTCTTATCTACGATCATACCACTCCAGGCTAAGCCTGACAGTTACAGGCTGGCCTGGCTGGGGGATTGCCTGGGGGGGTCCACGAGTTAATGACAGCATGTGTAATTGATTCCAATTCCACTGTGCTAAAAATTCAGAGCTTGGCAAAATACTGATCTTCCCCTAGAACCTACACTGTTGTTTCCTCTAGAAATTGTTGCTTGAATGTTGCTTACAGACAATTTTCTCAATCTAATTTCCTAGTTTTTCCCAGCTCTCTTTAAATTACACCATGTTATAGCCACTTAGCACCAACCACAACTTCATGGTTAAACAGAGAGACAATAACATAGATAAAAGTGATAGGAATAAAGCACTCCAACAGTAACGAAATGGACGGATAGAGTTATCAAACTTTGTTGACTTCCTGCTGTCCCTTCATTGTTGGTTGATACCAGGAAGCACGCTCAGTCCCAAACTTTTTAGAACCTTTTCCCGCTCAGCAGGGGTAACGGAGAGCCCACGTCAGGCTTTTCGGGTAGGTCATTCGCCTTCCCGCAGTTCCTTAAAAGACAACACTACAGGGTCTACATCGATGTGTACAGTGTGATTTGGCCAAGCCGAGGGAGGCTGATGGATGTGTGACAAGCTCAATCCAAACTACAATCCAAAAATGAAAAATCTGCTCTTCGTCATTAAAATGTAGTCTCGTTCTTTGAATCTGCTCTTGTTCTTTTAATGTGCTCCTTTTTTCCTTCCAAATGTGCTCCTGTTCTTATGAAAAATATGTCATATTACTTTGCTATCACGTGTTACACTCAACTGCGATTTTGTCACAGACCACTAGAACTGGGAATTGATGCATGGGGTGTAATTGTCTGCGTGGAAACTGACAAACACCCTAACACCCATTTAAACGGGGAATCTGCATGGGGTTTATATCAGATCTACGTCCTACAGCGCTGCAGTACATTATGAGTCGGGCGGCGGTGTGTCGACATTACATGGACACGAGTCGTCTTCTGGTTCTGTCACATTAGTTCCGTTTTGATGGAACACACGCAGCGCCGTTTCACCGGTCAGACCTCATCAACATGGAACACAGCGTCGAGCTGCTCATGTGCAGGACCGATTTGGGATGTATCCGCTAATTAATGGAAGGAAATCAAATTGTTGGTTCATGTATTAGAAGGCCAGAGCACGCAGTCTTTCATTTCCCTTAATCCTCACGGGTCGGCCCCTCCCTATGCAACTCCTATTTCTACTGCATAGCCGTACAATTTAGAGTAATGTATTCGAACTGAGACCCGATACAGCAAAATAATTCTGCCAGGCACCACATTGCTCTCTCGTTCTCCGGGTACAAAAGAGTCAACAAAAACGGTGCTTATTTAAGTCTGGATCTTTCGCACGTGCATATTGGTTTGAATGGTATGCTTTCAGATAGAACCTGATATGGGTTCAAACAAATATTACATGCAAGCCTCTGTAATGGAAATTAACTCATGCTTACACCCAAGCCCTGAGTTATTTGGACAAGCACCAAGTTAACGCTAGATTGGAAGCAAGAAATATTGAAAGGTGAAAAGAGTATGTATTGCTTTTGTTTATTCATTTATTTTTTGTTTGCTACAAATCAGCTTCAAAATAGACCCTGGTTTATGAAAGCCATGCATCTTAGTTTTGGGTGAGGATATTGGAAAATATAGTCTTGCTAGACGACATAGCTTTTTTCCCTTTCCCAGCCCTTCAACTCCCTCTGATAGCCTTGAAGGTACTGTACCTATGGGGCTGTCATCATAAATAGAGTTATAATCTAGAAAAACTGAGGGAGTCTTGATTAAAGACAATCATTTCATTGCCGTGCAGAAGCCCATTTATTACAATCAGACTTGAATTGTATGAACACAATTACCTTCTCCGGACTGTCTTTCCCTTACATGGTATCCTCCAGGCTATTTCCAATCCCTGGCCTGCCAGCAGACATCAAACCCACAGGGCTATCCCCCCCCCCCCCCCCCCACCCCCCGCACACAAAGCCGTTGTGGAAGGGCGTTGGTTCCTGTTGTGTGTTGATCCATCCATTGTGGAGCATTGGATTGAGTTAGACGCCACAGGCTCGATGCTTACGAGAGGGAGTGCAGCCTAGTTCTTGTGAATGTGAGTGTCTGTACCTTTCAGTCCACAGATTTGGCAATGGTCCTCAATCATCAACTGGTACATCTAACCAGTGAGATGTGTAGGGAGTGTGTAACAACCTGAGCACAAAGAGATTAGCTTTTTTTTTACACTAGTGGATTACTTAATACATTTTGATTTTCTTTATCAATGCCCCTCCTGGCTAAATATTGTCTTTTATGTGTTTTAGTTGGAAGCTTTTAACACCTTATTAACAAACCATAAAACATAAAAAGCGAGACTTGAGGCGAGTGCCTTAAGTGAGAATGAGGAGACTTGAAGTCATGGCAAACTGATCGGTGGGGACCCTTGGAAATATTTTAAACATTATCTTAAAATATTCCCGGCAGATGTCTTCTGGTAATTTATGCTAGTAGTACAGTAAACATCTTACAAATGACCTCTTAAAGATGATGATTTTTCAATTTAGAAAATAAAGATTAATGGCATGTACGATATTTAAGCCGGCCTTGGGCTAACTGCCAAGACATCACCTTAAGCCTCTACTGAAAAAGACCCCAGCAAGCTGAACACATAATTTGGTGGCGTACGCCGCTCAAACACTGAAGGATTAAAGCAGTTTGATGCAACGTTAAATTGTAGTACAGAGCTCCAGAAAATGCACCGTACTCCCGGTGGGTTTTAACAGTGAGGATGATACAAAGATCCAACTGACAAACCATTCATCCACTTCCTGTTGTCCGCTTCTAGTGCATTCTAAAGGATTCAAATGACACACATCCACCGCCAAGCCTCTGGACAATCCCCCGGCCCCACATTTGCCTTTGCATTCTAATGGCTTTGTCCAGGGCTGGTGTGAGTGCTCCGTAATTGCCACTTGTTTTGCATTCTGAGGCCCTTGAATCGATGGAGGGAGATATTGATCGTTCGCGCACGGACACGGTTTTGGGCCTTTGTCCATTGTTGCGAGTCTGTAGTCCCATTTGCAATGCTGATCAGCCTCAGGCAAAATATGGCCACGTAGAGACACAAGTGCTAATAGAGAAAGGGAATCTCAGTCTCTTCTGCAGCCCCCCATCAATCACCATCTCCAGGCCCCCTGGGTGTCCACATCTGCCCCAGGGCAAGGAGAGGGGTGGGTAGGTCGCTAATTAGCAAGTGACCCCTAAAGCTTGGCTAGGAGGGGAACCCTGGCTGTGGTGTTTTGGAGCTCCTGAGGTGGACTCATAACCCACAGGGGTTTGGAGAGGGGGCATGGATCCATCTGGTGTAATGACTTCAAAACTAGAACGAGGAGCCGGTCTCCAGCTGTTGAACAACTCCCCTGTGTGTCGGGGGTTCAGCACCTGGAGGTTGAGGGGTCAGGCACCATCAGTTGAGAGAACGCCGGCAGAATATGGATGTTCCGTGGAGAGTTGGGCCACAATTCTCTTTAGACCGCATGTTACTGCTGTCTATTCTGTTCCCTGCAGAGCATCTTCATTCCAAAGAACACTCATTTCCAATGTGTAATAGTGAAATATCCAGCAATGACTGTGTGAATGGCCTACAGATGCCTTGATTTGTACTATTATTATATGGTTATGTGATGTTTTTTATATATGCGGTTGTATTTTTTCCCCGACAGGTATGTCTTTCTGATTACCCACTGCTCCACCACTTCATGATTACTGTATCAGAGTGGAATGTTAAGCAGCAGTGTTCCTGGAAAGACAAATTAATTAGCGCACTGTTAAAATGTACTGCCCTTTTAAATCACATGACAGCGTAATGACTTTAGTAATGACTTGTCAGACACATGACCATGGTTGACACAGCTGAAACATAAAGAACATTAGTAGTCTAATGAATTCTGTCAGTTTTATGCTTCCATATACCCTTATAACCAGAACATGGATTGCAGAGCTTGAAAATGCTAATTATTTTTTACACATATTTTTTTTACAATCTGCCTGTATGTATAAGAACACGTCATACATGCATAACATTCTAAATTAGACAACGGGTGGAGGTATCACGCTATGGCTCTTGACTCATGGCAGTACCATATACTGTGGACATACCTGGCTTCCCTGAAACCCCTTATTGTCAGGCTTTTTGACCACAACTCTGCCGAGGTACATCAACATCTTGCCCCCCTGTCAGATTAAATGGGAGCTAATGAATTCCGGACAGTTCAAGAGAGAAAGATGGGTTAAAATAAAATCCACTGAGTGGCTCATCCAGTTGCAATGCTAATTATTGTCCTATAGGGTGTAATTTTGATCAGTGATCAAGATGAAAGTTTGATAGGGATCTCGTTAGCCCCTAATTGAAGTGGGTGGATTTCATTTGCCGCAGACTGGTTGGAAAAATTACAATCATCCACTCAGATTACAGATCATCTTCATTTTGAATATTCGGTTTTGCCTTGTATGCATGTTCTGAATGTCAATACTATCGATTATCCCAGCAAATAACACTATTATTTGGGATATTTGGCATTATCCACACTTTAAACGTTGTTAATGCATTAGGGAAAACTGTTGCATTCATTGAACCATCTAGAAAGGTATCATGGTACGACTATGGCACGCTTTCATTTATAAATTGGGTTGTAAAAACCCTGGATGCTGATTAGCTAAAACTCATGGTATATCAGTTTTTATACCGCAGGTGTATTGTAATTGTGTTGCTAAGCATTTTACTACATTAAATACCATGATATAGTTTTAAATCATGGACATGTTCCATGGTTTTCACTTTTAACTTTAAAGTCTGGTGCCATGAATTTATACCATATTATTACAATTATACTATAGTACTTTAATTTATACCTTTATACCTGTACTTTAATTTAGTATTGCTATGGTACTTTCATTTGTACTGTAGTACTGCTACAATACTTTTATTTATACCATAGTACTGCTATGATACTTTCATTTATACTGTAGTACTGCTACAATACTTTCATTTATACATTGTTAAAGTCTGAATCATGTTTGAGCCTTGAGTTGGATGTTGGAACGATCAGTCAGTGGTGTGGCGGAAAACACATATAACACAGCTTTTGTGGAAAACTTATTTCACTACAACCTGTTATTTGAGTTTACCCAACTCCAGTCCTTCTTTACCACTGCAACTATGGTACTGCCCTCTTACAAAAGACATACCTGTTGTGTCAGTAACCAAACGTTTGCAGGATCGAATCCCTACGTGGATAAAGTGACCGGGAAGTGACATTGGTGTTGGCACCAGATTCATGGTCATTCAATATGAATTGATCAATAGTACTTGGAGCACCTTGTTATTGTTTAATTGTACTACCATAGTACATTTTGTAACGGTACTAAATGTTAATAAGAGTCATAACAATTTGATGGCAGCTGATGACAAATAACACGGCCCTGTAAAAACTAAATTGCCATAAACATTTATGACAGATGTTGGTGACAGTTACTGTCAGTTACTAAATTATGCTGATGTATTAGCTGGAGTACAGTGGGAGCTTTGTTATCAGTCACACTGACAGACCACAGGTGTCAAAACACCATCCGTCAGATGACAAGAAATCAGCCATTGACTAATTAAAACCTCACTGAAATGGGGATAATGATAAAAAGTAGAGGCCAAACAACTTGAGTTTCAGTAAACACATTTGTATAAAATAAAAATAAAAAGTTTCATGAAAAGCTTTCTCACATGCGGAATTAACCGCACACGCAAATAAGACCCGGACACACTTTCTCAAGATTACATTTGACATAATAACAAAGTATTCGGTTAACCGAGGCTGTGTGAAAACTGCCCCAGGCCTACTCCCTTCTTCACATAGGCGAACAGTGGGTGTCCACCGAATGTGCATCGGTGGTCGGTCTCGTCGGACAAACTTGCGCCGTTTCCTGAGTTAGGTTCCAGAATATCCAAATCCTGAGGCGAAAAGGGAGGCTGGGAAAGCCACCCGGCACTCTGAGAGAAAACGGAACGTGGTCACGTGTACGTGGTTCACGTTACGGGAGAACCACTTCCCTGATAAGTTTCAGCCTTGAGGTATGCATATGGATGACGTATCTGAAATCAAGCCCACCTGATGGCAATCTCGGTAAGCTACTCATGCACATTGTGGTCATATATTCAAATGCTTTTCTGTGTGTATTTCAGTATAAACCACCCATGGCACCTCCCTCTCCCGCTTCCTTGTTGTTCCTGCACCTCCCAGTGAGCAAAACTGTCACGATGTGGCAAACCAAGCCTTCATCGATTTCTAAATGAAGTCTGAATTCAACCGATATTGTACTCCACCTCCGTTCTGTCTCCTCAGGTCCTCCACCGTTCGCTGGGTCCTGGCCAGCACAGCGCTGGTATCTCGCCGCAGGGCGTGGAGGTCTGACAGACTGGCGGGCAGGGAGGGTGTTGAGACTGTGGCTTCACTCCACCGTTTCTCGGTATCAATCTCACCTACACGGGTGTCTGTTTCTCTGAAGTAAACCTGGGGAAGCGTGTCACTCACGTTGCCTTTGTCTTCACGGTCTGTCTGCCGCTGGGCCCCAGACAGAGAACAGCAGATCAACGTCCACAGGACCCCTGCGGTCTGTATTCCTAAATTGGATGTGTTCTCCTTCGATTTCTTTCCCTGTAGACTGGTTTCTTCATCTTTCTGTCCTTCATATGCACCATTAGCCGCTTAACCACTAACTACCTTATTACCTGCTTAAGTCTCTGCAAAATCCATTTCTTGCCACTTTGCCATTAGGCCAGATACGCCAGGCCAGGTCTGACACTTGCTGGTATTGCCACAGGGCAAAATTCACATGTTGTTTGATGGCAGTTGCGTGGTAAATCACAGCGATACCTTTCAGAGCCTCTAAAAGTCATCACACAAATTATTGCGGTAAATTTGCGGCTGCAGAATGCAGATGCATACACAGATATATACTGTATATATATATATATATATATATATATATATATATATAATCACAGGACATTTTTCCTGATCTTAAGAAATGAATTTTTTTTTTATTATTTAACAAATGTTACCCCTTTATTCTCCCCAATTTCGTTATGTACAGTCACATACAGCAGAATGCTTCTTCAGCTACTGACCGCGGTCAGCATGCAGGGACTCTGACCCACCTCTAGGAGGGGCCTGATTGGGAAGAGACACGGGCTACCCTCTAGAGACATGTCTCTCCTCCTCTAGCCCCCGGGCGATGCTTGGCCAATCACACACTACCAATTGGAGCCTGCCGGTGCCGACCGGTTGTGACCCCCTGGCACTGACGCAGGGATTGTAGTAGCAGGATATTTTAGCAGTAGGTTACTATTTTTCTATGTGGTAAACAGTGCTTATACAACTGAATGCCACTTGTTTAAATGTTTGACTGCAGTGTTATCATTGTGTTGTTGTTCAGAAGTCTGCTCTTTGCCTGGATCCTCCTGTTCATTGTGGAAGTAGGGAGAAGGATAAATATATGATTTTATGGCCTTAGATCTTGAGCGCACAACAAAAATCCTCAATTACTAAGACAAATGCCGCTGCCCCATGTACAGGTTCTACACATAGAAGTGCTATTTTTACCCAGGTCTCACCTGCAACCAAACTGCATGTCTGAAATATAAGCACAGTGACAGAACGGCTGGATGGGGCATCGATCTAGATATATAATTTGTCATTATTGATATCACCTGCGGAGGGTTAACCACATATTATTTTTATTCATGTAAACATTATTTGCATAACAAACACAGCTCTATGGCTGCGTGTCATTTCTGCACAGGAAAAGATAAAACGGCAGCAATGTTGGATGGAACAGTTTTCGTTTTGCCAGTCATCGTGTCTGAGGCGATGTGTTTGTAAGCCATTTGGCCCTGTCAGATCTGATCCATTCAGTAGTTCCCAGATTGCAGCGGACGCTGAACGTATTTCCCCTGCTTGCCTGGTCGGTACCTGCCAGTGGTCTTGGAGGTTGACTAGGAGGCACCATGGACCGGACCCTGGGGCCCCAGGGCAGCGTTGGGGACATTGCCCTGTGCAGGTTGCCATCTCTCAGGTGGGATGTCCGACGGTTATCCTGTCCTGACTCTCCGTGGTCACAAAAAACCCTGTGGTGCCCATCGTGAAAGTTAGGGGTGTTGACTCCGGTGTCCCGGCTACGTTCCCGTTCTGCCTATCAGACCAACAGGGCCCGCCTAATCATACCCAGCATGCAACTGTGTAACTATTCCCCAGGTCGTTGCTGTATCCGTCGGAAGTGGCCGCCGGTGCGGCGTCTGTGGGCCGTGTGAACGCGCGATTTGGGGTAACGCAGTAGTACCGCGGCACGGCTTGTTGCGCCCGCTCGGCTCGGCCGCTGCTGCCTGTTGGATACGTGGCGTGACAATCCACCCCCTCAACGCTGCAGCCTGTGATTGCGCTAAATCCGTGGTGATTTTGTTTGGTGCCCATTTGCGCCTCCATTATCAACAGTCGGTGGGACGTCCACGTCCCTTTCATGTGCTCATATGGGCAGGCCCCGCCACGCGCGCCCAGCACCCCCTCTCCGGCTGCCGTTCTCCTCGTTAGAGCCCGCGCGCGCGGTTGAGGGCGGATCTGTCAGTCACATCAGTGTGGTTGCCGCCCACTCTGCCCTCCCCAACACTAATGAGGCTTTCCCGGGGCAAGACTTCACCTCTGCGGGGGTAAACAGGCCAACGTGTCATCTATTTAAATGCGCCACCTAGCCGCAGCGGCCTCTAATTACCCCGCCCTCCCCAAGCGCGTGCTCGTCTATCTTGGCTGGCTGCTGAGGGAGGTGACGTGCGTCTCAGCTGAGGGCTCGTAGGCTGAAGGGAGGGGGCTTCGGTGAGGCCATGAAACTCAATGCTTGTGGGTGGAAATGAAGTTGTTTTGTTAATTCTTATTTCCGAAATGCCTTTACTGTGTTGGAAGTGGAGACACACGGGCAGGGTTAAAACATAGTACGGAACACAAAACAATTGTTTGTACTTTACCCAAACACACACACACACACACACACACACACACACACACACACATGGCTAACATTCGTATATCTAATCTACAGAGACTGGTTGTTTGCCATCTGTGCAACTTTTCAAAGCAGAAAAACATAACTGTGCCCTGGGTGAGACCGCTGAGGGAACCCTTCCAGTCCCTAACATTAAACATTTATAAAGCCAAATGCACGAGGAGACACACTAGACTCGGCTGATAAGAAAGGTTAGGATGGATACAACAGCAGCCTGTTGTCCCGGTTTGACAGTATATTTTACTGTTGTTTTAAACCCTGCTTTAACTTGGACTGGGGGACCATTACTGGCCACAAGTGAGTCATCACCATTCAACATTAAAAAATAACTAATTATTGGAATTATTAGTTTAGTGGCCTGTTTTGTAAGATCGTTTGTCCCTTTTTTCCACTAAAAGGGTTTATTAGAGTTTTAACGTACTGTTGGTGGAAATCTACCCAAATTGCATTAGTCTTATTATGTGTGGTGTAAGGGCCTTAATTCACATTACTGAACATGTCACATTTATGACATTTTCATTACACAAACAACATGACAATTTCTTTTGTTGAACTCGCACAAAAGGGAATTTGTCTGTTTTATGACCTCCGCGAAGATGGGTCAGAATCCTGTGCTGGTGCGATTCATCATTCCGACTAGGACATTTTCTCCTTCAGCCATAGAATATCACGCTGTTAAATTGTTGAAAAGGAAAATTGCGCGCAGCAGCAGCAACAACAAAAAAAACGAGCCCAACAATGATATACAAATGAAAAAAGTGTATTCGTCAGTGACCATTTCAACAGACAGGCATTCTGTTCTGCTATTCAATTCATTGCATTGTAAATTATGCATTTAACCTGGCAGCAGTGGAACCGTTCCAGAGCTCCAGTGTTCCACACTCTGTGGTGCTCTATGGACTCATGATTATAATAAGTGCCTTTACCCCCTTTGAATTGATTAGCTGGAAAAAGGGGAGGAATTTGACCGAACAAAGGGTCCATTCAGTCGTTATTAATAATGCGCTTTGGCTGGAGTTATGACATGATTGAAAAGAACCCATTTGAGGTAAGTTAAGTGAAGATTATGGGGTATTTACATGGATTTATTGTATTGCCTTCATGATAAATGGAGCCTGGGATCCACAAAGGGGGCTAATCAAAGGGATTGCTGGCTGGTTCGTTATCAGAGGCTGGGAACCAAAGATAATCCTAGTTATTAGCAGCAGTGCTTGGTAGAAATGTGGCACGTTGAAAGCCTGGAGGAAAAGCACACCGAGTTATAGTAGGACTGTGTCATATTGACTACTGATCGAGGAAGAAAGGAAGTGTGAAAGGTCAAAACTCAGATGGGTCGGAGGGTTTTGTCAGAGCGCCCCTGTTGAAAACAACGCTCCCACTTCTGCCGTTGTAACGCGCCACGAGACTGTGGGGGCCATTGTTGCCGTGACCGAAAACAACTTCGTCCACCCCCATCGTCACAGAAACATACTTGTCCAACATAAATGAATGTTCTATAGTTAGCCAATCGACATGATTGATATGATTGTTGTGTCACTGCACACATCATGACCTGGAATCCCGGAGGCCCATCCGATTGGTCGATAACAGGGAGAGACACGGCGTTGAAGCTATATTCTACAGTCTTACACAGACAAGTTTCCCCAGAGCCTGGGGACTTTCGCCCAGGCTTTGAGATGAACTGCACAGGAGCCTGTGGCAGCTCTAAATATAGATGACAAGTGGATTGTTGTCACAAGAGACCAGGCACGAGCTACACTGGAGCAAGAAACCCCCCCCTACTCTGCATCTCTGTCATAGTGGCATCAGTAATGTTTATCACTAGAGTTGAGTAGAGGTCCTGTACCAGGCCTCGGAGCTGGACAGGTTCACTAGCTTGACGAAGTAGTGGGAGGAGTCCACTGGCAACGATACAGAAATACTTTCAGCTCTATTCTTGTCGTCTGTTTAATTTGCCCTCGAGGCTTGAGTGATGTAACGCGTGAGGTACGTTTCCCAGCATGCTCTGGGTCAAAGTTGCCTTCAGTCTTAGTGCTACACCAGACAGGTGTGTCTGGAAAACAGTTACAACAGGTTAGACCAGAAACGTCACTTTCTGAAAGGCTTAACTACACGTGGGCCACTTAGTTGTATTTTCTTCCGCTGTGAGCAATGCATTAGTCTTGATAAGAGAATTCATATTTAATCCCAGCCATACATTTGTCTTAACATAAGCAAGTAAACACTATTAATGGAAGGAATTACCTTATATCGTCTGGACTTTTGAGGTGACAGATTAGCATAAAAAAAATATGTCAACATGAAATAATTAGGAAAATGCAACTTTTTCCACGATACACCAGTAGCCCCCTTGTTTAGACCCGCAAAGCGAATCAATAGAATGACCCCGCCATTCCGCCTGTCAGCGCCACGATCACAGGGGAAGCTGATGAATTCAGTGAGCACACACGTTCATATTGCACTACGCCGCGCGGTGAAGCCTTGACATCCGCTCAGTTGACCTGTAATTGAAAACCAGCTGTGTCTCTTGGGCCAATGAGGGGTTAAAGCAGATAAAATGCAAACGACAAAGCCTGGACTCTGGCTGGCCCCATTCAGTGCGAAAAGCCATCCGTCTGGCACCCATGTATACAGGGGGAGACGTGGGACGCACTTGCCAACCCTGCAAAGATGTCGCTTCCAGGCTTAGGCTATTTTGTCAAAATAACATGTGAATAACATGCCAGTGTGCGTTCTCGGGTGTTGGTGTGCGGGTTCGTGTGTGTGGGGGCGACAAGGGAAGCTTCGGAAAGGCCTCGCGTTGGGGACATTATTTTCCCTCCAACGCCTAGTGGTAAACGCTGAGACGGACTGGTTAGCTCCCTGCAGCACAGTCGGTGTTTTCCGATCCTGTCAGATGCGCGCGGGGCTCGCCCAGGCTCGTCCCGAGGCCCTACACGCCGTGTCGGCTGAGGAGTGGTGGACGTGCGTGTTGCCTGGCGACTCGTTGACACCTGAGCCATGCTTACGCTCACGCGGGACACAGCCGTCACCCCTTTCCGGCGCTGAGCGGTCACCCCCCCCCCCCCCCCCCCCCCCCCCCCCAGAAGGGGCCTTGGGGCTTGGGCGTGGGTTCCTGTTATGTAGGCAGGCGGTCATAAAAGACGTAAATGGTTGGAAATAGAGGGTCTCTCAGAGAATGTTAACAAGGACGGAAATATATTACACTTCAGGGAGACACAAATATTTGATCGTTGTTTGATATTTGATTAAAGATTTTAACACTTGATTAGACTGCAACTCAAATGTGCCTGCAGTGCACTGCCAAGACATCCAGAGAGCCGGTTGGATCTCTACCCTAACCCTGGTTTGCCGGTGACGGAACACCCTCAGTGCCTTCTTCTGCTTAGAATCAGAATGCTATTCACCACAATTCATCCTCACAACCGTGTCCTCCACCCACCTGCAACCGGATGACCTTTCCATTCCCGGATTCCTTTCCCATCCAGCCAGGGAAATGAGCAGAGTGGAGGGGTGAGGAGCAAGGAGCGGAGTGAGCACGGAGTGAGCACGGAGGAGCACGGAGGAGCAAACATGTTGTCCATCTTTCCCTCTGCCTCTTTGCTCGGTGCCGGTCAGACATGAGTTCGCGGCCCAACATCCCTCGCCTCCTTTATCGTCCTTCCACAGATTCACTAAGTACGTCTTCTCAGCCTATTTGCAAACCAAAGGGTCACCTACATAATCACACAAACAGATGGCGTCGTTGGTTAAATTGCATTTTAACGTCTTGTTGGTTAATTAACAAATGGGGCGATGCTTTGCCCTGTGCGGCGAGAGGCGAGGGGGATTCCCAACTGCTCCGCCAGGCTCACATAGGTCCACATAAAGCCCCAGACCCCCCTGTAGGCCAGCCAGGGAAATCAATAGGCATTATTGGAGTGTGCAAACAGGGTCAACAGGGGTCTCTATCCTGCTGATCTAAGCAGTGTTGAACGAGAGCGCGGCCCCATCGACCCCTGAACTCGCAGACTTGCACCTCTCTGTCCCGTTTCCTCCGTTCGCTCAGCCTCAGCACAGTCACCCGCCGGCCATAAAGTCAGTGTGGGATATTTACGGCGGCTTCCTGCCGCGCTCTCTTTCTCCGGGGCGTCGCAAACGGAGAGGTAATCAAACCAGGGAGAAGTCCCTCGGCAGCAGTTCCCAGGGCCTGGCGGGCGGGCGGGCGGGGGGGGGTTGGGGGGGGAAGCCGGCGCAACTCCCAGGGAGGACCGTAAAACATAAGGCCCCACTGCGCTGCGTTAGCGGCCAGATTTGTGGCTCCGTGGCGAGCGAGGAGGTAACTCAGGTTAAAGGTCCGCGTGCCTGTGTTGAGGGTCATGCTATCCTGAAACACTGCAACGCCTGCAGTGGAACAAGGAGATGTTTCCAGTTTGGCATATTTGGCGTTAAAGGAGGACCCAGGGTAATTGTAGTCACACACAATAAATTTCAGTTTTTCAATTGGCAACTTCCGTTTTTTACAAAATGCTTGAAAACATTTTACAAAGCAACACTGGCACGGCCGTCGTAACGGGAAATGTACGGTAAATCCCATTTCCCTGTAAACCGTTATCTCTTTGTGCCTTATGGACACACCTACCCAAGGTGACCCGGGCTGCTAGGCACTGAGCAAAATCCTCACACGGTATGTTGACAAGCTGGCCCAGATGGAGATACGCCAGCCAGAGCGCCGAGACACAGAGGGAATCTCTGCCAACAACCACACCTGTTTATTGTTGCCCACATTCAACAGTGGTAATTTTTTTGCCTCCTCACACATCACTGCCTGATTTCCATGTAATTAGCGGTGAGGTTTTAGGGTGAATCAAGGAGTTACCCAGAATGCTAAGCCGCAACAACTACAACAGACGGTTCTTCTCACAATGGTTCGATGCGCAAGGTTAGATTCATTACTTTAGGAATTTAGCAAGGAGACCCTTTACGTACCTCCCCAGAGCCAGATAAGCGGGTGGATACCATTTTACTCCATTTCATTACAGTTGAGCAATAAACACAGGGGAGTCAGTGGATGCTGAAATGACCGTCCTTGCCTGTTGGAGGCGACGAACGAGTGTGACTGTAGGCGGGGGTCCCTTAATGTATTGCGCAACAACACATCACCTACATTCAAGGTGACATGCGGCATTTGCTCGTCTACTATACAAATAGGGCAGAAGTGCATGACGCTTATTGGCTGGCATTATGAAGTCAACCGGGTGGTTTGAATGCTGATTGGTTGAATACTGTGGTTCCTGAGAATGTATACCACTGGTATGACATGACATCCCATTGAACTGCTCTAATTGTGTTGTCGACGGGTTTTTAAGAGCAGTGAGGTATCTCGGGGGTTTGTGATTTGTTGCCAATATACCACGGCTAAGCACTGTGTCCAGGCAATCCACAAAGCACTGTGCCTAACAACAGCACTTAGCCATGGTAAATTGGCCCAATACCACACCCCCTTAGGGTGAGTTAAAGTGTATTAGTGTAAAGTGCATTTTCACCGTGACGTTTATTCCAATGATAAGAAACGTAGCACTAAAAGTGCTGTTAGAACCCAATATTTTAACACGTGTTTTATACTGTGGGGAAAAACTGCACCTTCCATCATCTCACTGCCTGTGGTCGTCAGATTCTTTTTGACAAGTAAATCTGATCACTAAGCATTGGACCAATTTCTTCTACCTGATGCTTTTACAAAGACGTTGTAAAAGCTAAGAGCCCCCCAAAGTGCATTTTTCTCCCATTGTCGAGGAACCACTGTCACCCTAGTTGTATAACATGTTAATAACCCCTTCAGTCTTGCACATGCTCTTTTGAGTTTAACTGCACTGAAACAGGTCTAATAAGCTGCCTGAACTGAAATAAACCAATACAGACTTTTGGGCAAGTTCACGCTGGAAAATAACTTCTATATGTCGGCATTAGACCCATTGCTTGAAAATAAGAGTGGTTCTTGTAAAGATGATTAGAAATGAAATCCCGAAGGAGCTTCTAACGGGTCATTCTAGCAGGCTATGGAGTTGTTGCCTACTCACGTTGTCTGTTAAAAGTCAATATTCATTCTTGGAAGTCGGGGAGCCTGGTTGGAGAGTTGTACTGTCATAAACCTGCAGTGCCATTCTGAATGACTCAAAGCACAGTACTGTCATAAACCTGCAGAGTTATTCTGAATGACACAGAGCACAGTACTGTCATACAACCAGAGTCACCCTGAATGACACAGAGCACATTATAGACCACCAGATTCACCCTGAATGACTCAGAGTCATAGACCAGCAGAGTCATTCTGAATGACTCAGAGCACAGTATTGTCATAAACCTGCAGAATCACCCTGAATTACTCAGAGCACAGTACTGCAATCAACCTGCAGAGACATTCTGAATGACTCAGAGCACAGTACTGCAATCAACCTGCAGAGTCATTCTGAATAACTCAGAGCACAGTGGGCAGCAGAAAGGAGAACATCACTCAGTTGCAATGCTGTAATGGGATACCTCACTATCTTCCCATGAAAGTGGAGTTTCACAACCAGAGCAAAGAAATAAAAGTTTGACATTTACTTTTTACTCCATTAGCAGGTTAGGAGATTAATGGAACTCCTTAGTTTTTGCGGTGAGAACAGTTATTAATGGAATGTACTGTAAAATGTTGCCTATGTAGTTTCATCATCTGTAGACCCCTTCTTATTGTCAAGGGGTCCCCAAACGTTGTCTTTTTTCATTTGCAGTTCCATGATGTTCTGTTCTGTAATCCACAGCTCATCCACAGCTCATCCACACCTCATCTGACAGCAAATGCTTTAGGTATGGCCTGGACGGGACGCCTGAATACAAAAAACTGTTCTGTCCAACAGACTCCTGTTTTTCACGATATGTGAAAACTCCCTCAGAAACAAGACTCCCAGTGCATCACCCTTCGCCTCTATAGACCATGAGTCAAGGGCGAGACGTTGCCTATCGGCCTCACAACCCACAGGACTCTGCCCGGGGAATTACCACAACGGGACTGGGCGTATCATTACAACCGATGAGTCCAAGTAGGTTGTTTCCCCTCGCTTAAATGGTTCCTCATCGTGCCCCTTTGAAAGGGCATGATTAAATTAATCGTTAATGCCACAACATGAATCAACCACTGAGCGGGATGGAGAGAAACCGAGGGAACGGGAGAGAAAGACAAGAGAACGTAAGCGGACGAAAGAATGAGAAAGAAAAGAGGGAGGGCCGTTCTGTCAATCAAAGAAGAGGCTTTCCGCTGTAATAATTAGCCCGCCGTGCTCTCCCGATCGTTTTCCCGGAGTGCCTCGGTTTCCGTCTCCTCCGTGGCGGAGATTACCCGCAGCTTGAGCGACGGACACGCCCACCTTTCACTTGACTTTGGGTCGTTATGTTTTAATGACCTGCTCAACGGGCGGGCGCCAACGATTTATAACGAGGTAAAGCACACAAGTGTTTTGAGGAATATTTTTTTGGGTGCGGGGTGGAGAGAAAAGATAGAGGGCTCTTTGTTTTCGATCACAGAGGAGGCTTCCCGCTATAATAACTTAAACAGCATCTTTCTTCTGTCTTTGTTCTGAAGTTTGTTTTCTGTCAGGCTGGTTGGGGTGGTAACATTCTTGTGCTGTGTGGATGTAACCCATATCCAAGGTGAAGAACACCGTTTTATGGGAGTAAAACCCACACAAGAACACAGGCATATTAGGTGATCTGTTTATGGATTGTTTTATACTTTAAATTAAAGTTAGGAGCCACAGATGGTGTCTTAAAAAAGAAAAGAGTATTCAGTTACCATTCTTTTGAGAGATACTTACTCCAGGGGCCAGAGGGCGTTGGCTGTAGAACGGAACAAACCCATTTACATGTTTGTCTCCTTCCCCACCTTAAGCATACATCCTGTTTTTGAATAACTGCAATCTTTGTCTCTGTAAATGCTTCTTTGTCACGCCTAATATGTTAAATATTCACCTTATGCTGATATCGTTAATACGCATTCACATGGATTACAGATATAACCCCTACAAATATGTTGTAGTTGGTTTCAAATGCCTGCAGGCCTACTGCAGTTATTAATTACCCCTTAGAGAAATGAAGTAAGGAGAGAAAGATGTGGAATTGTACAAAAAATAAACCAATAAGGCCCAGCTGACAGGCCCCTTGACACACCCTGTGCCATTTTGACAATATCTGTCAGCAATGACTTAATCAAACTATAAACACAGACCTTACCAATCAAACTATAAACACAGACCTTACCAATCAAACTATAAACACAGACCTTACCAATCAAACTATATACACAGACCATACCAATCAAACTATAAACACAGACCTTACCAATCAAACTATAAACACAGACCATACCAATCAAACTATAAACACAGACCTTACCAATCAAACTATATACACAGACCTTACCAATCAAACTATAAACACAGACCTTACCAATCAAACTATAAACACAGACCTTACCAATCAAACTATAAACACAGACCTTACCAATCAAACTATAAACACAGACCTTACCAATCAAACTATAAACACAGACCTTACCAATCAAACTATAAACACAGACCTTACCAATCAAACTATAAACACAGACCTTACCAATCAAACTATAAACACAGACCTTACCAATCTAACTATAAACACAGACCTTACCAATCTAACTATAAACACAGACCTTACCAATCTAACTATAAACACAGACCTTACCAATCAAACTACCAACACAGACCTTACCAATCTCTTCCTTCTTCGATTTCCCCAAGTACTGTTTCAGAAATCAGGGTCGGCGGACCTTACGGAGTCATAAGATATTAAAAGACATGAAGAGAAACTGACGAAGCGACAGACGACGTGCCTTCTTTGGCAGTCGTGACGTTCCTCTCGCAGACGGGCAACGTATAATTTATTTGGTGCTAAGGCTAAGATGGGGAGACTTCTGCACCCCCCTGCTGTGAAGGTTGCCCAGAGTGGCACTGTGTGCCCCCTCCCTCTCCGATGACCCACCTCACCGGTGCTCAAACCACCTGCTGGACAACTGTTGTTGTCTATTAAAGTTCCTGGTTTTCAGGCGCACCACACACAGGTTATTGTGGTGTTGTTCGCATTCGAGACCGTGCGGTGCAGTCTTTGGATCTGCCGGTTGAATATCAAGTAACTTTATTCTCCGGTTAGTTGTTTTCATATTTGTCACTCCTTTTGAGCACTCCCTACCCTCATACCTGCGCCCCCAAAACGATAAATTAACAAAATGAACAGCCAATCAGATTGGCAGAAAGAACATTAAGATTGAGGCACTGATCATACAGAATTATTGCTCAATAATGCCTTGCACAAACCGGATTCAGAATAAAACAGTCCTTGAAAGGCTGACATAAGTCCTCATAAGAAAGTAAATGTTATTGGCTACATTTGATATCAAAATTGGATTCAAGCCTGATAATAAATATGTATCTGATCCTCTGGACGGAAAATAACTGATGACCTCCGCAATTCACTGGCAGACGTAACGCCGACACGCAATTCAGACTAATTACGGAGTAAAATAATTGGAGCGTGACCCCTTGAAAGTTGGAATCGGTTGTCAAGCTCTTTTATTGTCACATCAGGACATTCTATGCCTCATTACTTACGTGGCACCACTTATACAAGGCATTCAGGGACATTGGCTCGGATCACTGAAACAGAAGTATCAGCTAGCATTCTCTTCACAAGGCTCTCACTTCCGTTTGGTATTGTCGCACTCCTCCAAAGTTCCCTGACGAGGGACTGTGACTAGACCACGTGCCCCGCCCGCAGTGCTCTCAACTGCCATATCTCTTCCCTCTGTCTCTGTTTTTACTTTAACCTCCTAAAAAAAAACTTCTACTTTTTCAGTTTCTCCCCTCTCTGTCTTCATTTTTTTGTCTGTCTGTGCTTCTCTTCCGTGTGATCCCTCTTCCTCCCTCACAGGGTGGAAGAGTCACAGCCCCCGAAATAAACTCGTGGTGAACTCTGCAGTTCATGTTCCAAACCCCCAGATTTGATTAGGTTAAAAGTTTGTTCACGTACTTCGGTTTGCCTTTCAGCTTATGCATTCTCTCTTGCCTGTTATGTCGATTAATGTGTGACATTTGTTTTGTTTACAAAAATTCCAGACCGAAAATTTAACTAAACCCTTGGGATCATGTACAGCGCATAGTTAGCTCCTGCGCATTTTCGAAGGTAGAAGATTCTATGTTTTTATTTACCCGAAAATCATTTAAAGCCTGTGTCAGTTGAAAAAACAACTAGCCATCAAATCTCTTTTATTTTCTTATTTCCTTGTCTCTCAAAGCACACTCGAGGAGGATGTCTGAGGGAAAGTGCCTTGGATAATCTCCTCCAATACACCTTGAGAGGCAGGTGAAGAACGAATTCCTGAGCAAGGCAGATGACCCTAATTGCTCCCCAGGTTGTTGCTGTAAATGACTGTGCTCTATGTCAATTACCTGGTAAAACCAAATACAAATGTTATAGGGGTGTCATAAGGGTGTCCCCTCATGATACATTTGAGGAAACCCCTAAGAGATTCTCCAGGATCACCATCCTTTTAGCCTACGTGCTAGCCCCTCTAAAAGAACAGTACAGAAGAAGCTTCTGGAACAGTTAAATGATTGTGACCAAACACCTGAGGACTCTTTTCACCCAGACACAATCAGGAAAGGCCTGTGGGCCACCCACAAACCCAAGACTAGACATTAGAGAAACTCAACTAAAACGTGCACGGTAATGGGAAGAGACAATGTGTGTGTAAACGTAGAAAACACAAGACACTAAACTTACAACGACATCCTCCACGATAACCTCCTCCGAGTACAAAACATGGAATGCTGAATTCGTACCAAAACGAACCTCAGAGGGTGAATGGCATCAAGGCCAGGCCTGTGTGCTTTGTCTATTCCAAGCCAGTGGTGTTTGTGTGTGTATGGGTGTATGTGTGTGTGTGTGGATGTGTGCGTGTGATGCCTAATGTATCAAGACTTGAAATGCTGTCCGTGGTTCAGTACAGTACCTAGAGTGACATATTGCCGTCAGCCCAGCATAGCGGGTCGAGGCTGTTTAACAGATGAAACCCTTTTGCCATGTAGCACAGAACTGTTGACCAGGGTCCATAACTCATTCCATCCGACTCACACACACTCTCTCTCTCCCTTTCTCTGTCTACCTATCCATCCCTCTCCCCCTCTTTCCGTCTTGCTCGTTCGCTCGCTCCCTGCCCCCTGTCCCTCCTCCTCGCTCCTCGTCTCCCCCCCCCCTTCCTCCCTCTCTCCCCAATCGCTCTCCCACTTCCCCTCTTTTTTCTCTGATAGAGACACAAAAGCGTTCCATTCCAATCAAGTCAGATTGTAATGTTCTCCGGGAACAAAGTGCTGAGCCAAGTGGGCCCAAGGGAATGGCATTATGGGACATTTTACACCTTACCACCTCCATTTGGAGTTACATTTGGAGACAACCACCAGGCATACGTAGAGGCGTGTGCACGGTGCTGGGCTCGTGGAATGCACGCCATATGCTCCTAATCTAGACTTGGAATTGACAATGGCGAGTATGTTATACTTCTGTGGGCTCTTAAACGAGAGACATGCATTTTTACGAATCAGAATGAATGGTTTAATCAGGATGGTTTCGGCTACACTGCACGTGATACACCGGAGCGAGCTTGAAAATAACCATCAAAAAGTAACATTTAAACGACGGGTCACAAATATTGAATTCTGCCCGGTTCCCAAACACAAATCCCCCCTTTTCTGAGTTTCAACATAAGCAAATTTTCAATAACAGTGAATGGTACAGGCAAACGTGTTGACAAATGCCGAGGGCATTTGTCAACACGTCCTTTGGGGGTCAGTGACTGCACCGGAGCGTCTGGAGCCTGAAGTGCTGCATACAGAGAAACTCAGGAAGTCCAAAAACACCCGGGCCACGCCCCTGAGCATGTTATGAATATTCACTATATTGAAAGCCCCCTGTGATGCATATGCAGGAAATCACTAGGAGCTATTTAAATAGTACTACCGTTAATTACTAAGCCTTGAAAAACTAGGATCATTGGCCAGTGCGCCTCAGTCCCTGTACCTTCCAGCTGCTAATTAAATAAATTGCTGCTCAGTTTCCTGTGAATAAATTACTGCTGGGAGATCATTTATTTTCATATAAAAAAATCATACCACATTGAGATAACTAACAGACTCTGGTGTGATGCCATTTGAAGTGTACAACAAAGAGAAACAAAGGTTCTACCACACAATAGTTCTAACCAACGCTAATTAAAAGTAATGATATGGTATTTCAGATATTCACACATTACTCTTCTAAGATACACACAGTAGTCTAACCAAGGGCCAATACAATTTACTGCAGTGAATGTGGCTGTTTGGTTCTTTGATAAAAAAAAATATATATATGTCAATCTGCCCTATGAGTTAATTACATTTTATTTGTTTTTGTACTGATAAAGTTGTGTCCGAAGAGGCAGCAGTCATGCAGTGAGCTCCGTCAACAGAGAATGGAATGAACAACCAATGGGGGTATCTCTGGGCTACAGATTAAAAAAAATGGATTCCCAAAACTTTTATGTTTCTAAGTTTTATTATTGGCACACATGGTAGCAGATGTTGCTGTTGGCACAGTGAAATGCCAGTGTAATGTCTTCCAAACAAAGCAGTGTAGAGAAAGACCAAAAGAGTACAAATTAAAGTAGACCTAGGCTGTATTTTCTATTGTCAGGGTCATTTCCTTCAGCACTACTAGTGTCAAACAAGCTTGTTGTACACTACTAATTTCAAAGAGGGTCAACTGAAGATTGGATAGGGTCACAGATTGCATAGCTGGATACATTTAAAAGCTTACATTATCCTGATAATATTTTTCTGTTTGTCTGAGGCTCTCAAAACTATTTTACATTTTTAGTTTCAGTGCAGCGGCAGTTAATGGTTTATTTAACAAGAGTTACACAGCTAATTCGACCCTCTTAGTTTCCTCATAGAACTAAGCCATGTGTGTAGACTGTTAACTAAGCCATGTGTAAGGTGGTTCGCTTCCACTAAACCTTCAAAGTAGTGAAATAGTTCCCAGCGGTCTCAATGTGTAGGAGGTGAAGGCTGCCTGAAACCTGGACCAGCAGTGACTCTGGATCTAGTGACTCAAAATTGACTGCCATTGGAAGCTGGAGATGCGACCTTAGGGCGACATTAGGGCAACGTTAGGGTGCAGTAGCATGCACCGCTACTCCATGCCAGAAAGGACGGATGCAGCTCCGCGCGCCTGGCGAGCGTTTAATTAGGCCGGTGACTGATCGGCCGGAATAAGCACGCTAATTGGACTGAAAAGGACCATTCTGCAAGGTCATCACGGGCGGCGAGTGGTTAATAAGATCGAGGCAATGCTCTCTCCTCGATTACCTCGTGCAGGCAGGCTCTGTGAGAACAGTGTGTGGATGAGCAGAAATCCAGACGCAAGGTTAGTAAACCCACAATATGAAACGTATGTACAGTATCTATTTCATATCGCCGAGTCGCGAGTAAGGAGGAGTTGAACCGGTGTTCGGGAATGCAGTTAAATTAATCAACGTTAATGTATGCACAATAGTGCATTCTGGGTGAAAGTAATCCACGTCTTTGACGCGTTTCAAAATTCTCACCTGACGGACCATCACGTCAAAACACCACAGGTGGGGTTCAAAACGTCCAAATTCCATCCATCCTCACCCCCGTTCCCTCCGTAATGCTGTGCTTTAGCGTGAAGTACACACATCACGCAAGGCGCTTATCCGTAGTCTACACACATCCAGATCGGCTCTCGGCCTGCCTCTCTGCGGATACATCCACTGCCGCTGTAGCGGAGACATGCGGTTGCACCCGGAGATCTCAACGTAATTACAATTGCAGCCACTTCCAATCACTTCCGCGTAACCTCATTATCCCGTTGGTTCCGTACGACCCGGACAACAGGGAGACGAGCAACAGAGGAAATTAACCTCGGCCAGACACAAAGGGGCTGCCGATTGATTGTTGTTGTTTTTTGGGGACACGCAAAAGGTTTTCATCGCAAAACGCTGACATTTGTAAGACTGGGTCTGTTCCAAATCATTGTTGTAGATTAGAATGGCAAATGGCAGTTGGAAATGTGAATCCAATCGGCTCTACCTGGAGGGAAGCCACGATGTCTGTACACATGACCTTTATATAAAAAAAAACACAGTAGAAATCTGAGCATTCAATCTAATAATGCATATATTCTACAGACATAGCTATATTTAACTGAAGTATATCATCAGAAGATATTTGTAACAATGAGATAATTAATGTTGATATTGGCATTTCTGACTGACCCAAGGGTAATCATTTTCTAGAATAACGAAGCCTGATATGATTCCGCAATTCAATTACTTCTCTGTGTCATTATTAGAAGGCACAATCATCAGCACATACAGCCTACCCCAAGGCCCACCTACCCCAAGGCCCACCTGCAACAAAATCAAATTTTCAGATCTTTCTCTCAGTAATATTACTTAACGTGAACATTCTATTCCCAAGGAGGTCCTCTGGTTCTCTGCAGAAACATTCATTCACCTCAATAGGGTTTTGCCATGCTGATTAAGCTGAATATAATTTGTTTCTTGTCCTGGATGAGATAGATCATTAATTCCAGCTGTATCCCTTCAATTCGTATCCATATGATGAAAAACAATAAGTCTTTGTATGTTAATTCATAGCAGATTGCAGGCCATAAGTCTAGCTACCAAAATCCTTGCACATCCTAAATGCTAACCTGCTCCAACAGATGTTCATTTCTTATTACAATGAATCCGGATCTGAGTGCCTTCCAGATAATTTAGAACAGAATATTTTTGATTGATCTGGTTGATCCCAGAAGCCAGTTGTTTGGGCCAGAATTAAAACATATGGGTGTAGCCGAATATGTCTTTGGCTCTGATCCTCTGATAGCTTTGATTGTCTGATCGATAGCTGGCTAGCTGTTTCAGTGGCACAGAGAAGATGTTGCTTAGAGAAAAACTCTCTCCGTCTGAAGCGCATCACGTCCGTTCCTTATCAAACATCTGATTAAAAGAGTTGATCAAATAACCTAGACATCAACATTGAAATTTCACAATAGGCTATTTACACAGTCCCTATGACAACAACATTAACGCTAATGTAGCTTTCTGTGCTTTTGTAGCACATTAATTAAGTGTGAAATGTACTCCTCGGCCTTAAGTATCCATGTTTGCACTGTTGATCATTTGGTTCTTGACTGATATGAGGATGACATGCCTAAAGCAGAGGACTACTTGTTTAGTCCACAGTGAGGAAGAAGTACTTGCTATGAAACTTGACAAATTGGACGCTGTCATAATATTCTCTATAGCAGGGCAGAGATCAGAGATTTCCTGCACCTTGCAAAAAAGTCTCTTACATTTGCCTAGCAGGGCTCAGACTCTTGACACCGTGTCCCAAATTAGTCGCCGTTAAAATTCCACAGCGTCAGCAAATAGTGGCTGCTTTGCTTCAAAATTAAATATGGTAATGGAATTTAGCCTGATGCCACGTCAGAAAAACGCCAGAACTTTAAATAACCTATCAGTTTTCATTAAGTTTTCTTCTGCAAAGAGCCAGAGCGTCACCTTGATTTACCTCAGCAGTTTGAGTAAAACCACCATTATCACATTGACCACAGGAACCGTCGAGCCGTGAGTGCATTTTTAAATTCACTCACAAATTGAACCTGTGTCAAAAACAATGAAAGTCACTCAGTCATCAACTTAATGGAATTGTGTTTTTGAAAGGGGACTGGAAACGTGTTGAGTAGGTAATGAGATTTTAATCAGCAGACAATGAAAAAAGGCTGCAGAACAAAGAGTGTGTGTGTGTGTGTGTGTGTGTGTGTACATTCAGTCTTCTCCCTGCTGTGTGTTTTATAAACAGTAGCAACACACAATTGAATGAGTGATTTTATGAGGCCTGCTGAAAACCTGCTTCTGTCATTTCATCCCTCACATCCCATCACATGATCCCCCTCTATTACTTTCACTTGCTTCTTGCTAAAATAACTGATTGATTCACAACAACATTTAGGTACAAACCATACCTTTTATTCAAGTTATGAACAACCAACACACAAGTAGAGTAGAGTACCATGGCCCCTAGATTCTCACTAGTGTTTACAGTGTTTACTGATTATAGTTATACAAACCAGACACCGCATGGCTGCTCCCTGCTCGCTCCAGAGCCCACCGGTCCCCTCTCATAGAAATTAGATCCCTTGTACAGTATTTAATCATTAACGTCTGCTTTGTAGAGCTTTCATCTGATTGATTCTCCCAGGCGAGGTGGATTGGTGGATGTCTGTGGACAGGTGTTGTTAGATTCTGTCCAATTTTGCTCCATGAACAAAATCATAAAACCGTAATGTCAGGCAAGAACTTCTTTGGTCATCTTTGGTGTTACATGTCCTCCAACGATTAACAAGTTAACAGTCTTTTATGCCAGAAGTGGCGGTCTATGATCATGTAGCCAAACCCTACACAGTCTATTATCCTCCAATCAGAAACTGACATTGTATGTTTCAACCTCCCTACGGCCTGGTATAGTGTCCAGGAGTCCCTTAATGAGTCTTTATGACAATCACACACAAACCAACACAATGTATTGGAGTTCCTAGATGTATACAGGATGTGTGGACAGGATGTGTGGACAGGATGTGTAAACAGGATGTATAAACAGGATGTGTGGACTGGATGTGTGGACAGGATGTATAGACAGGATGTGTGGACAGGATGTATAGACAGGATGTGTAGATAGGATGTGTGGACAGGATGTGTGGATAGGATGTATAAACAGGATGTGTGGACAGGATGTGTGGACAGGATGTATAAACAGGATGTGTGGAGAGGATGTGTGGACAGGATGTATAAACAGGATGTGTGGACAGGAATGTCTGGAGAGGATGTGTGGAGAGGATGTAGAGACAGGATGGAGGACAGGATGTATAAACAGGATGTGTGGACAGGATGTATAAACAGGATATAGAGACAGGATGGATGGACAGAATGTATAAACAGGATGTGTGTACAGGATGTGTGGACAGGATGTATAAACAGGATGTGTGGAGAGGATGTATAAACAGGATGTGTGGACAGGATGTGTGGAGAGGATGTATAAACAGGATATGTGGACAGGATGTGTGGAGAGGATGTGCGGAGAGGATGTATAAACAGGATATGTGGACAGGATGTGTGGACTGGATGTGTAGACAGGATGTATAAACAGGATGTGTGGACAGGATGTATAGACAAGATGTGTGGACAGGATGTATAAACAGGATGTGTGGACAGGATGTATAGACAGGATGTGTGGACAGGATGTATAGACAGGATGTGTGGACAGGATGTATAAACAGGATGTATATATAGGATGTGTGGGCAGGATGTGTGGACAGGATGTAGAGACAGGATGTGTGGACAGGATGTATAGACAGGATGTATGGTGCCCATCAGTAATGTGCATCACATGTCCTATCTATTGTCCTTTGTTCAGCTGCCAGCTAGCACTTCCATGTGTTGTGTTAAGCTTTTCATGCCCATAATCTCACAGTGTGCACACAATCTACACCTCAGACGGGACTGAGGTGTACAGTAGCTCTTCTCATTACAGAGGCAGCATGTTTTGTCTGGAATCGGGGAAGTGACACGTCCCTCTGCCGTGTTAGTCATGATGTGTTCAGAAGACATTTTGACTGTGGGTGGTCAATGGTAATGAAAAAGGGTGCATGTAAAATGTGTTGTCGTTAGTGCAGCTCCTGTCTGCAGTTCATACACTACCCTTTCTCTAGTCTATCTCTACCCTATCTGTACCCACTACCCTATCACTACACTATCTGTAATTTATCACTACCCTATTTACTTTATCTCTACCCTGTCACTACCCTATCACTACCCTATCTGTACCCTATCACTACCCTATCACTACCCTAACACTACCCTCTCTGTACCCTATCACTACCCTATCTCTACCCTATCTGTACTTTATCACTACCCTATCTGTACCCTATCTCTACCCTATCTGTACTTTATCACTACCTATCACTACCCTATCTGTACCCTATCACTACCCTATCTCTACCCTATCTGTACTTTATCACTACCCTATCACTACCCTATCTGTACCCTATCACTACCCTATCTGTACTTTATCACTACCCTATCTCTACCCTATCTGTACTTTATCACTACCCTATCTGTACCCTATCTCTACCCTTTCTGTACCCTACCAGGGTACAGATAGGTTACTATCTGTATCTCTTCAGTAAAAAAAATTCTAAATAAAAAGCTGGGTGCTGATATTCCCTATTTGGCTTTTTGGATTTCCGTTCAGCACTGAAATCGACCGTAAGCCCGATCACACATTTATAATGCATACTGGATGTCTGACGGTGGGGAATGCTTTGATCTGTATTGATAAAAGCATTGGGTGATGGCTGGTCTTCTACATTCTACCCACAGGATGGACTATGGATGAGTGTCGGTGCCTGTGTGAGTTTATCTGTGTGTGTCTCTGTGTGAGGTAATCTGTGTGTGTTTGTCTGTGTGTGTTTGTCTGTGTGTGTCTCTGTGTGAGGTAATCTGTGTGTGTTTATCTGTGTGTGGGTGTCTGTGCGTGTTTGTCTGTGCGTGTTTGTCTGTGTGAATTCGTCTGTGTGTGGGTGTGGTGAATATGTCTGTGTGTGAGAAGAGGATCTAGCCTGGCAACCACAGTTGGACTGACACACAGGCTGTTCTTCTGGTCTCTCCAACCCTGTGAACTCAGCAGAAAACCACTGGTGTATGTCTGTATTAATACCTCAGGGATTGATGGAGAGAGAGAGAGAGAGAGAGAGAGAGTAAGGAGAGATAAAAGGTTGTGTGTGCGTGAGTGTGTGGGTGTGAATGAAGCACGTCCATGTCTATTTCACTGTGTGTGTGGTGTGTGTGTGTGGTGTGTGTGTGTGTGAATGGAGCATGTCCATGTCTATCTCACTGTGTGTGTGTGTGAATGAAGCACGTCCATGTCTGTCTCATTGTGTGTGTGTGTGTGTGTGTGTGTGTGTCTGAATGAAGCACGTCCATGTCTGTCTAATTGTGTGTGTGGTGTGTGTGTGTGTGTGTCTGAATGAAGCACGTCCATGTCTGTCTCACTGTGTGTGTGTGTGAATGAAGCACGTCCATGTCTGTCTCACTGTGTGTGTGTGTGAATGAAGCACGTCCATGTCTGTCTCACTGTGTGTGTGTGTGAATAAAGCACGTCCATGTCTGTCTCACTGTGTGTGTGGTGTGTGTGTGTGTGTGTGAATGAAGCACGTCCATGTCTGTCTAATTGTGTGTGTGGTGTGTGTGTGTCTGAATGAAGCACGTCCATGTCTGTCTCACTGTGTGTGTGGTGTGTGTGTGTGAATGAAGCACGACCATGTCTGTCTCACTGTGTGTGTGGTGTGTGTGTGTGAATGAAGCACGACCATGTCTGTCTCACTGTGTGTGTGTGTGTGAATGAAGCACGTCCATGTCTGTCTCACTGTGTGTGGTGTGTGTGTGTGTGTGAATAAAGCACGTCCATGTCTATCTCACTGTGTGTGTGGTGTGTGTGAATGAAGCACATCCATGTCTGTCTCACTGTGTGTGTGTGTGTGTGTGTGTGTGAATGAAGCACATCCATGTCTGTCTCACTGTGTGTGTGGTGTGTGTGTGTGTGAATGAAGCACGTCCATGTCTGTCTCACTGTGTGTGTGGTGTGTGTGTGTGTGTGTGAATGAAGCACGTCCATGTCTGTCTCACTGTGTGTGTGGTGTGTGTGTGTGTGTGTGTGAATGAAGCATGTCCATGTCTGTCTCACTGTGTGTGTGGTGTGTGAATGAAGCACGTCCATGTCTGTCTCACTGTGTGTGTGGTGTGTGTGTGTGTGAATGAAGCACGTCCATGTCTGTCTCACTGTGTGTGTGGTGTGTGTGTGTGTGAATGAAGCACGTCCATGTCTGTCTCACTGTGTGTGTGGTGTGTGTGTGTGTGTCTATGGAGCTGAGACGGATGCCGTGCGACACACATGGAGAAAACACATTTTGTCAAATAACAAATGAACCCCAATGTTCTCCAGATGTACTTCATACACTCTAAGTACTCTTAACAAATATGTTTAGAAGTGTATTTCATGCATGTCAAAATGCATGAAAAATACCACAGTGGGATCTATTTTATGTATGCTGTACATATTTCACATCAATGAAATGTATTGTAGATGTTTTTTTGGCTCTGCCCTCGCCCTCCCTTCAGATTAGTTCTATAAGGGAAGTCAAGCAGTGAGAGAGAGTAGAGGACTGAGAGGAGAAACCATTTCACATGAGTGAGACCATGTGACTGGGAAAAGAAAGAATTCTCCTTTCTGGCTTTGACAAAGAAATGCATTCTATATAAGCTCTATGCAAACACAAAAATAGCTTTAAAAACAATGTATAGGCAGGCTGCCTACAACGCAGTTGAAAGCATCACTTTCAAACACCCAAAGAGATAATTGACAAGGCGAGTTTGCAGAGACCAATTTTGTTTCGGGAATATTTAAGGCTCTGTGAATGTAATTGTGAAATGATTTAGTATGAATGAAAGACTAAATTATGGAGGCAGCGTTGTGAGCACGAGAGAGTGAGGTAAAGAGAGAGAGAGTGAGGGGGAAAAGAATGAGGAAAGAGAGAATGAGGAATAGAGAAGAAAAGAGAGAGAGAGAAAGAGAGAATGAGTGATGGAAGGAGAATAAGGCAAAGAGAGGGAATGAGAGGTTTAAGGAAAAGAGAGAAAGAGAGAAAGGAGGGAAGGAGAGAGTCTTAATGAGTTAGAGAAAAAGGGAGAATGAAGCAAAGAGAGGGAGAGAAATACAGTGGGATGAAAAGCAGGGAAAGACCAAATGAGTAATTGTGTAAAGGTGTGTGTGAGCGTGCGTGTGTGTGTGTGTGTGCGTGCGTGTGTGTGTGTGTGTGTGCGTGCGTGTGATCACAGGAGGGTTAAAGGTACAGTCGATCAAGGAGACATACAGTAGAGTATTGATTGATTTAGACTGGGGATCTCAGCTGCTCCCAGGAAGTCCATCGCTGTGCTGAAGATCAATGTGGCTTTGCTACAAACTGTGAATCCTACAGAATTCTGTATTTTCCCTTGTGTTTGAAGTTAAGCAGCAAATCTTTACGATCAGCATTATTGCTAGCTTTCAGTCTTTGTCATGCGACTAATTTCTTTTATCGCTAGTTTTCTTACATAGATCAAGCAACACAAAATACGCACACACACTCACACACACATACCTTGACAGGTACTGTAGATTTGCACACACCCACACTCACATTAAAAAAATACACACACACATGCTGGCGCACAGACGCACAAACACAAACAGACACGCAAAACACAAACTGAAGCGCAAACACACCACCACATGCTCACACAAGCATATCATTCTCAAATGGACAAAGCTTCACACGCCACCCGTGTCCCGCATTCCCAAGCGTCACACACCAACATTCTCCGACCGGCGCTCGTCTACCTCCACACCACGTACCTACAGTTGCCACTCAGTGGGACCTGACAGAGCGTGAAGAAAGGTCCCAGCATGCGTTCTGCCGCCGCGCCCTCTGCCTTCCCCGCGGTAAATCCCACACTGTCCCACGGTCTTTATCTGAGAGACCTCTCGCTGTACATGCTCATGTCTGGCATCAACAACTACATACAATAGGATAAATGCCAGATCGCGTAGTCCACCTACACCTACAGTAGGAAAATGGAAAACGGACAGCCTTGCGACACACTGTGCCGTTACTATCTCCATTATGATAATGCACGTAGTTGAACATCATCAATCAGGGTTCAGTCATACATAATCATGGGTGTCTTGAACAAACAAACTATTCATTCATCTGGGCCTAAAGATGGGAGAAGCACACCACACACACTCACACACACACACACAGGACCCCTGGGGGAATGGACCTGTCAGCTGAGACGTTTAGAGCAGACAATGACGTCTGATTGATCGATACACCAAAGGGATACACAATCAACCATGAAAGAGGAGTGGAGGCACCTCCGGTGGCCGAAAGCGCAGGCTTCTAAGATGGCTGTTAAGACCTGTTATTTGTGATGAGACGCCCGACAGTTACATGGGGGGGGGGGGGTGAAACCCCACTCAAATGTTAAAGACCCACCTTGCTTTTTTAAATGGAGATGTGATCATTTATCCAACAAGAAAATAATTGAGCCATGACAACAATGTGAATATACACAAGCCAATGTCTGCAAGGCGAAGCACCGGAAAGATGACCTTCATCATTAGAAAGAATGCTCCTCTTTTTCCTCAGCTGATCAGGTACCATCTAGACCTGTGTCTTAGGAATTGACCGTACTTCATCTGCCATGGCGTTTACTATCTTCAAGAGGTCTTGCATGTATCTCTATCTTGAAGAGCCCTTGCATCCATTACTATCTTCAAGAGGTCTTGCATGTATCTCTATCTTGAAGAGCTCTTGCGTATAACCTGTAAGACGAGAGAAACCCCTATTAGGTACATTTTGTTATTCAATTGACCCCACAGAATATAATGTCCTGAGTTCACCATCATCAGCTTGGCAATTAATATTTGCACCAAGTGTTAAGACACTGATTAATTGATGTCAGCCATGAAAGTGCCTCCCTTTTCAGATCGGGAGTTGCTCTATTTGTCTGTGCTGGAACTGAGGGAGGTGGGTGGATGAAGACTTTAAGTCAGCCTTATCTGGCACCGTGCAGGCAAGGCGCTAAGACAGCCCATCTATCATGAAGCCCCGAGAGACAGTGTCAACTGAAATCTCAATTAGTATTTCTCTGATTCCCAGCATTCTCAGTGCCTCCCTTTCAATTGCAAAGGAGGTCCAAAGGTGCCTGTCCAAAAGGGCCATTCTATTATTCTTAAAGGATTTGAGAAGGAGCCGAGAAAAGAGGATGCGAGCAATTTAGGTACTTTGAATTAAGAAGACCCAGGGAGTGGTCTGTCCGCTACCTCAGAATTTCAAGTTAAATAGCTATGTTGTCATATAATAGGAGGATTTCAGAGTTTGTAACTGCAGCAATGGGTGCCAAGGTTAGAGATGAAGTGGTAGATCAGCTAACACCGGTATGATATTTAATCCGATCTGGGATCTGATCAGCTGCACACTTTCACCAACCCTGGCCAGGGGGTTATCACTGATGTCACAAGGCAGGGTGACTAAGCTGTCTTTCAGTTGGTCACTCAGGGCACAATAAGGGGTTAATTCCTAAAGTTACGAAAACTACACTGATGGTGAAATATTCCCCGTTCCATTTCCTGTATCCACCCAGTCCAAAGTAATGATGAAAGGGAACACAGTTTATCATGTTGAGTAAATCTCTCCATCACTTATTGAAGGATTTGTCATTGGGACTGCTCTTATTTCCCTGGTGAATGGATTCAGTCTTTGAGGAAATAATCATCATCGAATGCCACATCCTCCACATTTGTCTTTATAAATAATTCACGCTAATGATCGCCGAGCTCCTCCCAGCCAATGTCCTCCTTTGTGTGAGCGCGTGTAAAAACAGCGCGATAAACAACGGGAGACGGAAAGGGGATGTTTGGTTTATCGTCCTGGCGAATGTGGGTGTGATCGTGTTTTGGAAATACGACCGGGTGAGTGTGAATGCGTGCTTTCCCAACACCCTCGTTTCCAGTGGACGACGCGCACAAAAAGCCTCCCACACCCCAAGAGAGGTGAGGCGCCAGACGAGAGGAAATCATTAGCCCTTGTTAGCCTGACTCACCGGGCCTGTGACCGGCTCGTTACCGCGGACACCACTGAACAGAAGGGCGGAACCGTCAAAATACCTCGCAACACCAAGCCACCTAGTGCCGGTCGCTACCCCCAGCCCTCGGTTGCTTTGTCATCCACTTCCAATCATCGGCTGTTTAACCCCCCCCCGCTCCTGATCCTTCCGCTCTGTGAATTGTACATGCCTTCTTGCGGCTTTGAAAGGCAGACAAAGGCGCCCCCGTTTGCAGTGGGGATGTCTCTGTTGCTCCGGGACTCCGCTCTTCAGGACCCCTGCTGGGGGAAGCCCATTTGAACTTGGGGAGCGGGAGACGGGAGGGAGAGAGAGTGTTGGGCTTCCAAGTCTTCAGAGGAACGCGTGTTTCATATTAATGTTGGGCTGGGAGACTCTCAAGGCCCTCCCCCCCCCTTCATTTTTTATTCCAGGCGCTGCCACAGCCCCCTTTCCCACTCCACAGACCTCTTTAGATCCCGGGGTCCGTTTGATGTCTGAGAGTGAGGAACCCACCGGTACAGCTGACCCCGAGGGCACCCTATTCCACGGCCTGAAAAACCCATTGTTGTTGTTATTTACCTTTGGCATCACAAGGCAACGAACCCAGACTCTATTTAATGCAAATGGGCAAAAGTCATATAACGTTGCATAGCAATGGAAGATTAGGTACCGGGATTGGAAATTAGCTTTTTTTTTTTTTTTACACGGCTGTGCTTTCACCAGACCATCTCCTCTGTGCTTGGTCTATTTGAACGTGGGGGCAGGACAAGACACAAGAGTGGAGAGTGATGTACCTCAATGACTATAGCGGGAGAGGAAAAAAAACAAGATGGGGCTGTTCACCCAAAACGTTTGACCTTGTCCACAGATAGAGCCATTTCCCAACTCCACATGGATCCAAACTGGGAATAATCTTTCAATTCCCGCTCAAGCATGCTTATATTTGCAAGAGCCCAGCAAGAGCCCATTTTTGGAGAGAGGGCTTTGAAAAAAAATTGAAAACCAAAGACATTATCCTGCTCAATGGGCTGGAATGCCATAGGGTCAAAGTTGTGTGATTGGCGCCCACAGAATTGCTCTCAAACCAGGATTACAATAGGGCCTTCTCCTATTTCTAAACAAAAAAGTGTCCTTGGTATTGAGCGGTTTGTTACCATAAGCAGTCAAATAGCTCAGGGACTCATGTACTTAATGCATAAGAAGCATCTGAGGCACATTTGCCAAAGTGATTGTAGTAAGAGACAATTGGGAAGTGGAAGAAAATAGACACGTCCAAATCAGGTGCATGGCAGAAAAACTAAATCAAAGTAAAGAGCGTTGTCGACAACTGGAATGTTCCCACTGGGATTTTACTCACAAGAACAGACTACGCTTCGATCCAAATTGGACTATAAAGCAGAGTCAGAACCAAATACCCGATTTACTGAGGACCAAGCACATTTGTGATGCGGATCACACTCTGGAAGTAAAATTATGAACAAAAACAAAGCTAAGGACTGTTTATCATTCATTACCTGCACATCTTGTCAGTATTTTAATCATCATGTGGTTTCCACATCTCGACAAGATGTGTTGTATTAGTGGCAAAACTGTCCTGATTTTTGTCATCACCTTGCTATGCATGCACACACAAATTACTGTAGCTCCAAAAGGTCAGTGTATGAGACAAAAAAGTTAATTATGATTATCTTGGATTTTTCTTTGAAATATCTCTATCATGATATTTGATCATCTTTACGATGTTTTGCTTATAATTTATACAACTCATACTATTCAGGTTATTATTAGGTTCTTAATCTCCCCAACAACCTTGCTTGATTGTTGATAGGTTCTTAAGCTACCTCCCAAAAACCGTGCTCTCACTTGTCCCAGAATTATTTCTTTTAAAGATGCATGTGACGTGTTACTTGTGCAAAAAGTTAGTTATTGTAGTTAGTTACAAGTTATTTTGGCTTGGACCCATTTTTGACTGAGTTAAGATTAGAGCTCTATCAGCATGCCACGGGGTAAATGAATCGTTAGCATCACTCCTCCAATCACAAAAGCAATCAAGAAAACCTGCTTCTAAAGGAAACAATATATAGACTTGCTACGTCAGCCGGATTGCATCCAAAAAGAACAATCAACCAACAAAATGTTCTAATTAAACCACCTTCAGCCTCCAAAACACACAACAGAGTGCCATAAACAGGTGCACCTATCTTTCTACAACCACAACAGCACAGTCCTCCGTTTTACATATCTTGGGCCTTTTTATTGTCCAAGCTCTTTAATCAATTGGCACCATGCCCAGTGGTTATCGAAGCGCCAGGTTTTTACGATCATGTGATTTACGCAGGCTTGTGGCACATTAATGATACAAGTGGGACTAGTCACATCATCTATATTTATACGAGTCTGTGTTTGGTTGGAAGGTGAAGACACCACTTCCTTTGAGGCCCACTCCCTCTTTTTCAATCAGCAAAGCCAGGTGATTCGGTAGCTAGCATTTGCTAGCTCAAGTTAGTATAAGCAATTTGTTTCTGCTTATTATCATCAGCTAGCGTAGGCTGGCATGAACTAACATTGGCACAGGGGTCGGAGTTTAGCTGTCGAGGGATTTGCCACCAGATTAGCACAGAAGAAAAAAGCTGGTGATCAATGCAATTCAACACTGACTACAAATTCTTGACTGCAGATGAAAACTTAGCACACTCTCTCTTATGTGGGACTATGGCAACCCAGTGTCGGTAGTAAAATTACTGGCACTATACTCGTATGTAGGTGCTTTGATCATGACATATTGGCACCATTAGAGAGACTAACACTGGCATAATATGGGTTTAATCAATGAAGTGTGACAACTCCGTCCCCCCACAACTCAATCCTGCTATTGAAGGATTATTTAAACGAAGCACACCCACTTAATGTGCTAATGACTTATTTTAGCGGTGATACATTTATGTCTTAAAATTCAAAATCTCCTCAACGCATTCTAGAACCAGCCAATTAGAGTTTGTGGTAGAATCCAGAAGTATCGTCTTCCTTTGTATTGGTCAGTTCATAAAATACAAAGTTCCAGCATTCATAGCAAAAGTAGGTACAGCCGCACTAACAAAAAACGTAACTTTTTAAAATGATACTTGTATGAAGCACCAACATGTTTATCCTGCTAATACCAAGCTAACTGACACATTTACCAGTAGAAATATAGAAAATTTCCTTTGTTTTAACATTTGCCTGGCAGATTATATGTAGGTTATTGTACTGTGAACACTGGGAACACTGACATGTTGTAAATATAGAGTAGGCTACCATCGTGGTTATCCCGCTTGTACTAGAGCTGACGGAAACATCAACATAAACACACACTTTTATGAGAAGAAATAACTTTTTCCAATGGTAATTTCATTTTGACAAGAAAATGCTTTCTCAACTTTCCAGTACATGTGATCATTAGCTCTATGAAAGATGCCACCAATTGTTCTCCTAATGTTCAGGACAGTAGCCACACAGTTAAAAAAAACTTCTGCTCATCAAGCATCAAGCATGGTTAGGAAGGCCAATAGCTTCATCCAATGTTGTAGTAAATTTGCCATTTTAACAATAGTACTGTAGTCATATCTATAATGATTACTTACCTGAAATCCTCACTTCAACACTCACAAATAAGGTAACCTAATTTTTATAATTCATTATGCCCCTAGCTTCAATAGCTGGTGTTGCCCCGTTTCCCTGAAATAACTTGCAGCCGTTTCTCTTACTATTTTTATTACGCTTAGGTCGAATGGGAGGAATATTTGCCCATCTTCTTTACAGTACTACTTCAGCTGTATCATTGAAATCAGGACTTTGACGTTGAGGGCAGCAAAGCAGCCCCAAACCATAACGCCATTGCTGCCATGTTTTACAATTGTCATGGGGTTCATGGGCAGGATTTTTTTCCTCAATTTTCAGCATATCATCTCCACCTTTGATTCATCTGATTCATCAAGCACATGCTTACAGTAGGTTTGGTAGTATTATGCTGGTGTTGTCTGGCAAACGTTAATCTTTATGGAATCTTTATGGAAGGCTGTACCCTCTGAAGTCGCTCTCTTACAATTTTCTAAACATTTGCACCTGTTTTGGTGCACCTGATTCTAATGTTAGCCATTTTATATTATGTAAGGTTAAGGTTGTAGAAACCTTTTCTGTATTGTTTTTTTTTTTTTAAATGTAATGGTGCATAAATGGTTTCAAAGTAAAACATGATTACATTTGTTTACCTTTGGTAAATTTGTATGCGGTTGGAATGTCACTCAAAAGGGTAGTCAGTATAGTTATAGCTGCTTACTAGTTTTAAATGACTTCAAATCGCACTCCCATTGACCAAACCCTCTGTGGTGGGGTGCTGGCCCTGCCTTCATTCACAACCAGTGGCCATTGAATAATAAATAAGCAGATTTATTGAAGAGCGACAGTAGAAATGTCACCTCCGGTCAAACTTGAGGCCAAATCGATGAGGTGTGCCTCCAAAACAGCTGATGGTTAATTGACGTCAACAGTTTTCACTAAAGCAGGTCAGGTGACAAACGGTAATTAAGACGGTGGAAATATCTGTTAATGGCCTGTCTTTGTGGGCGGAAGAGGGAAAATAAATTGCATGCTGGTTTCCAGAACACAGGCTAATTTACTTGCAAATGAGTCAATAAAAAACATTTCATCTTGGTTGCCAAGGCACAACCTACCCTAAGAAAATGATGGACGGCCCGTATTTCCCTGAGAGGAAGAACAACATTTGTGTCCTGATAAAGACTTCAAGGAGTTCAGGTGCATAACGAGGTGTATCTGATAGAGAGACACATTGGCCTGAAGTATACGTCAAGGCAACATGGCTTTCTCTCATGTGAATACTGAGAAGAAAAACGAAACCTTTTTTGTTTTCAACAAGGTGATGACTGCAGAATGATTCAACAAGCGAAGTTGCATGTGTTTTGTAGGTTTTAGTGAACTGTAAAATGATGTGCACGTGTAGGCGGGCTGAAGTACCTTGAGATCTAGTGGTCAGTGAGGCGAGAGAATAGGTGGGTTGTGAGGGAGAGTGTGTGTTGGGTTGAAAAGAAAAAACTATAATATATTCTAGAGAACACTGGAATAGAGATGAAACTTAGCTAGCGTGTGACTAATAGTAATTAGCCTTCATTTATGTAATTATTTGCTTCATTCGCCATTAACTGCATGCACGTAACTTCTTCACATTGCATTTTTGTCTTATTGCATTACTTTGGACGTTGAAAAATTCTTCATGATTACTGGCGGCGGAAGCAAGAAAGATGATCTTATTGGCTTTGTAACAAAACACCAAATCGGTGATTCACGTTATGGAGCTATTACAGAGGTGGACTGGTGATAGCCGGTTCAGAGAAAGCAATCATCCTAACACGAACGTTTCTGTGTAATTAAAGCCTCTGAGATTTTATTATGGATGTGTCGGCGTTTGGTGCAATTCAGTCATCTTTTGTTCACTTTTGTTCAGTGTTAGCAATGGCTAATAATTTACAGGCAATCATATTTAATGTGTCCAACACAAACGGTTAACTGGCTCAGCTAATTAAAAAAAATTCCCTGTAAAAAGGGTCTAGGGCATGAGTGCTAGGTAAGCATAAATTGACAATGATTAAAATAGCTTGGGTTTGACATCTCATAGATGTCTAGCTAACAAATGAGCTATGCAGTTTTTTCTACATTCTTTCTATTTGAGGCTTTTCCGGGGCCATAACACTCATATAATGAAATAATAAATAACTTTCTCTTTGCTTCGTGTCACCACCCTATTTTCTCCATTTAATTAATGGACCCATTAAAGGAGAAAACAGAGAAATTCTGGGATACAATAATATTGTTAGACGCTAGTAATTCAAAGGCCTTTACCTTTCCAATTTCATTATAGGATGCTCAGTCACAGTCTATACAGTTTTCACGTGGACACGGCAATGGTGTTTTGTTGCACTGGTGACCGACTGTGTAAAAACATTATTGACCATTGCTTTTATATTTAAAACACAAATTACAATTTAATTATATTTACTACCCAAACCATTTACTACCCTAACCATTTACTTCTTATAAGATAGCAATAACATGGTTCATCTAGCAATTTAACTCTGTTTAAAGGACACATTGGTGGAATTTGAACTGTGCGATTCAACTTTTGCATTTAGCTTTTAGGCTGCTGCCATTATCCCAATAGACACACCTAAACAACACAAACCATGTAATCACAATAGACCCGTGATTTGCAGTGACGGACATGCGTTTGAGTGGTATTGGGAAATTGATTTGTTGAATTGGATTCCAGTTTGAAGTTCACGGGAGATCATCAAGGACAAATTTAGTGTGTGGACAAGAAGACGCGCATGGCTTTCAATTGCGATATTGCCACACTTACTATCTGAACCCATGGACCTTATTGGCTTTTATTTTGCTATTTTTGGAATTGCTTTAAGATCTAAGCTCCAGGAACTGAGTTGATGGTTCCAAACTTCTTTCATTTCAGAATGATGGAGGCCACTGTGTTCTTGGGGACATTAAATGCTGCTGAATTCTTTCGTTACCTTTCCCCAGATCTGTGCCTCAACACAATCCTGTCTCTGAGCTCTACTGAGAGTTCCTTGGACATCATGGCTGGATTTTTGCTCAGACACGCACTGTCATCTGTAGGCAGGCGTATGCCTTGTCAAATCACCACTAATCAATTGAATTTGCCAGAGGTGGACTCCAGTCAAGTTCTAGAAACATCTCAAGAATGATCAGCGAAAAACAGGATGCACCTGAGCTCCATTTTGAGTGCCATAGCAAAGGATGTAATTACTTATGTAAATGTGAATTATTTCTATGCTGCAATGCACCATTAGTTGGATCCAAATTCGTGAGGGTTGAACAGAAAGCGCTCTGTGTGTGGTGACCTCGAAACAAGAGACACCAGAGGATACTCGTGTACCCACAGTTTTATTAACTAAGTGGAAATCAGTAGGACTTTTAGGGATTGTCCTCCACAGACTGGGGCTGGTCAGCCCTGTTGGGTCTCAGATAGGTTGAACAATAATGACCATATTGCTAGTATCAAAACCTTGCCGTCGCCTGATAGATGGGTGTTTGGCTGCTTTTACGAAGGCAACCCAAATCTGATATTTCATCCAATAAATCTGTCGTGAAATAATGGAATGTGATTGTATAAAACGGTGCACAGTGTTTCGGTTTGTCATTGCACAGTATTTTGAATCGTTTTAGGCAGCAATCTCAGACTTATTTGAGGCAACAGCTGGGACACGTCCAAGGCATCATATTGCCACAGTTCACCTGTGAAGCTGTCTTCCTGCCACGCCCCTTCATTATGCCTTCTCATTTGAATAAACTGTCCCTTCCAAGATGGTATTGGCTCCTTTACTTTCCCCAGTGACTGGCAAAAAAATTATACAGATGGCGCCCAACTAAAATATGTTCAAATGAAGCATATTTCTTGGAAATCACTTTGGCAGATGTCTTTTAAACTTGATTTCCTTCTTGTTTTTGTTTATTGATGTATTATTTATGTAATGTTTTATTTATTTTTTATTTGGAGGACATGGAAATGCAAATTGCAATGATTAAATCCAATTTGTAATGATTTGAAGATGCTGAAACCGTCAGTAATTGCTTTCACTCTAAATCAGTTGGACGTTATCCATTCAATATATTTCTTTTATTGCATTTTCTTTTCCAGTATGACTGCTGAATGACCTGGAAAATGACACATTTAATTAAAGCCTGTAAGAAGAAAGTAGCCAACTCTTACACACCACATGTACTATACATATATGATTTAAACTACGTAACAGCAAGCTTCATGGAGCTAATTCCAATATTATTTTCCAATTAGTGCACCAATTAGACATTACCCTGCCTACACGTAAGGAGAGCTCCGACTCATTTTGGCCTGGACACAATACTCCCCAACCCTTCCAAATGCAGAAAGACCACCTCTCATCCTATGCTGTTACTGACAGCGAACGAATAACAATGTGAGGATTGTAACACACACATGCCCGGTCACCTTGCCTCCCAGTCATTCAAAGGCGAAAAGAGTGAAGGGGCTCAGAGAACGCGCACAAGGCCTAGACAACGGTTGCCACGGTGAAAGGGACCACTGCTTTTTCTCTGGTGTTTGATTGGCATGCGCCTCCTCGGGTTGATATTAACTCTGGAGGCGCAGTGGCTCCCCCCCTCTGTGGTGTGGCTCAATTAACCCCATCACTCTTGCCCCCACCCCCCACTTCCAACCCTTTCCACTCCAACCGGTTAAAAGGGAGGGCACGGGAGAGCGATGTGTACCTGTCACAGACGTGTGCCAATCACAGGGGTTAATCTACGGGCGGGACAGACGGGTGTATGTGGATACCGTGCCCATATTTGGATTGTCACTCCCAGCTGCCGTCGTCTTCGGGGAGCTGCCACTCTCTGGTCCCAGCCCTTGCTCGCTCACTTACAAAGTAATCACGGCTTCTAGTGGAACGTGTTGGAAAGAAAATCTTTGCCAAGGGGGCAGTGTGGGGGTTAGGATCTGAGTTTGCATAAAACGCCCCTTTCACACGGCTCACGTGTTTCGAGTGATTGGAGCAAATACGGTGTGTTTGCTGAAAAGTAAACACTAAGGAAAATGGCAGTGTAGGTGACAAGCACCAAGCTATAATTAAAGCACTACACAATTAGGAAAAAACGTGAAAGGCTACGCGCCGTTGCTATACCGCGTGTGTATCTGATGTGGTGGAACATGGAGGCGCGGTCTGCAAACGTCACGCAAGTTAATCAAAATGGTGTCAACGTTGGTGCGTGTGAACAGGGACGCAGGCTTATGGTTTACACACTCCTTCCCACAGGGTCGGTCATTAACAATGATAAACAGCTTTAATTATTACAACACTCTGTAAAACGGACGTCCTTCATTGCACTCGTAAAGTCTATCGACAACGGCAGGACGAGGGGTTGGGTTGAAGAGAGTCTGGACGGCTAATCTGGCAAATGTGATCATAAAACAAGGGCTCCTCTCAGTTTGCTGCACTCAATTCCCTGGGTCCCCTCGTCTCGTCTCCTTCTCACACCATACTGGAAAAGCTGTAATATACATGTATAAAGGCAAAAATAATTGCTCATTATACTTGGTTTATCTATGATTATTTATGAATGAATCCTAGCCACCTCCCCGTTTCAAAAACTTTGCATTGTTTAGCTTCTGGTTTGAATTAGCACCATGCAGCCCCCCTTCCTCTGACTCCATACAGACCTGACTCCTGGAGAAACTATCACACTCACATTCACACCCTGGAGGGTGTTGGGATCTATCGTTTCGATCCACTCCATATTTCTTCTACGATGTGCGATGAACAAAATGTGACAGACAGCTTCACAGCCCCCACCCATTTACGGCCGGCAACTGTGTACAGTATAGTGGAAAACTCTGCTACTCTTGAGTTATGTATAAATAGAGTGCAGTACAAATATGTATAATTATAATGTGTGAAAGCAAAGCTCATTCCAAAGTATCAACATGTTTACTTTGTGTCCACAACCCATACCGAAAAGGATGATGGGAAATATTAAAGACAGCCGAATGATGTATGTTCAAACATATATGATATATATATATATATATGATGTGTCCATCACTTGTTAAAATATATTTTTTCTTTCATTGGGTCTTGTATACACCTATAAGTCAAAGAGACACGTTTGGACTTGAGTGATGTGCAGGCTTGCAAGCTAAATATACCGGCACTAATCCTAAACTCTCTGTAATGAGCTAAATTGAGCTAAGCGCAACCAATCTACAACCTCCCATTCACGGACCTGCGATGCAGCTGACTGCAGCTGAAAGGAGCGTGATCAACGCCTGGCTCTATTTCTCCATAGTCAATCAATGTGAGGGCTACTTATTCGCCAAAGTGAAGCTCACTCCTTCGATAGAGACCTCAAATCCGCAGGGAGGCGACACACGAGCAGTGAATCATCGATGGGATGTGGGAAAGGGGTCCAGCATTCTTCCTGCTAGCCTTCCTCTGGACACCCGAACCAGATTCAGGCTGCTGCGGCCAAACCGTTGCACATAATGCATGTTGGAAACATGGCCGACTGTTCTACTTGGATCCCATCTCAGCACTGTCACATCTGAGCACGAGCGATGATGTTCCTGGAGGGGTTTTTGTGTAACTTGGGCCCCTTGGGTTTGGTGCAGTGTGGATGGGAAAACGGAAAAGGGCCTCCAACGCCAATGAATGTCTTCAGATGGCACAATTAAAACGGCAGTCTTCGTTCGGCCAAGCCATCTGCTGTTAGATACGAAGACCAGGTGGATCTTTACACCAGTCAGAATCATCTCATAAAACTGGACCACCGCGGGCCTATAAAAGCATTTTGGAATCCTCTGCATGACATGGATGATGATGTTTTTCATTTTATGGCTGGCGTGCTCCCGGGGCTGATTCACAAACCTGAGACAGATCAATCCATAATGTCATTGATTCCCACCGTTTGCTTCGGTGGTTGCCATCTGCATGCTGGCAGGTATGAGTTAAGTATTTGCTGTACTATGATCCAACAATGGCTCATAGGTGGGAGATTATGTTATCGCAAGGCCACCGTGCAATTATCTGATCACGCCAGTCTTTTACAGAGGCCAGATGACAATAAAAAGCGTAGGCCATGGCATGCTGTTTGTTTTATGCAAGGCCCAAACAGTAACCAAACCATAAAGAAACCCTCCACTGATCACTAAAGTTAAGGAGTACAAATACTCCTTGCTATTCTAAATTGATGTATAGCAGACAAGAGACTTTAAATCCAGCCATCATGCCTGGAAACAGCAAAAAGCGCACATAGTTATATTATACTTAAAATGTTATAACTTTTTTTTATTTGACCAATCCTCTGAGCTACTTCACTAACTGGGCAGATATCTGAAAGTTGCCTGGGTAAACACAGTCATACTAGAACAGACTAGGTGAGTTCCTGGGATGTTTTATCATTATTGTGTTAGAATTATTACTCAGAAAGAGGAATTTGGAAAGTACTTAGACAATTTCACTTTTTCCAAATTGCTGTTACAATATGTTACAACTTAAAAAAAAATCTATGTAATCCATTTCAGATTAAGGTTGTTAAGTAACAAATGTGGAAAATGTGAAGGGGTTTGAATGCTTTCTGAACACACCATATACACTCACCTAAAGGATTATTAGGAACACCATACTAATACTGTGTTTGACCCCCTTTCGCCTTCAGAACTGCCTTAATTCTACGTGGCATTGATTCAACAAGGTGCTGAAAGCATTCTTTAGAAATGTTGGCCCATATTGATAGGATTGTATCTTGCAGATGATGGAGATTTGTGGGATGCACATCCAGGGCACGAAGCTCCCGTTCCACCACATCCCAAAGATGCCCTATTGGGTTGAGATCTGGTGACTGTTTCAGTACATTTTCAGTACAGTGAACTCATTGTCATGTTCAAGAAACCAATTTTAAATGTTTCGAGCTTTGTGACATGGTGCATTATCCTGCTGGAAGTAGCCATCAGAGGATGGGTACATGGTGGTCATAAAGGGATGGACATGGTCAGAAACAATGCTCAGGAAGACCGTGGCATTTAAACGATGCCCAATTGGCACTAAGGGGCCTAAAGTGTGCCAAGAAAACATCACCCACACCATTACACCACCACCACCAGCCTGCACAGTGGTAACAAGGCATGATGGATCCATGTTCTCATTCTGTTTATGCCAAATTCTGACTCTACCATCTGAATGTCTCAACAGAAATCGAGACTCATCAGACCAGGCAACATTCTTCCAGTCTTCAACTGTCCAATTTTGTGCAAATTGTAGCCTCTTTTTCCTATTTGTAGCGGAGATGAGTGGTACCCGGTGGGGTCTTCTGCTGTTGTAGCCCATCCGCCTCAAGGTTGTGCGTGTTGTGGCTTCACAAATGCTTTGCTGCATACCTCGGGTTGTAACGAGTGGTTGTTTCAGTCAAAGTTGCTCTTCTATCAGATTGAATCAGTCGGCCCATTCTCCTCTGACCTCTAGCATCAACAAGGCATTTTCGCCCACAGGACTGCCGCATACTGGATGTTTTTCCCTTTTCACACCATTCTTTGTAAAAACCTAGAAATGGTTGTGCGTGAAAATCCCAGTAAATGGCACCAACAACCATGCCACGCTAAAAATTGCTTAAATCACCTTTCTTTCCCATTCTGACATTCAGTTTGGAGTTCAGGAGATTGTCTTGACCAGGACCACACCCCTAAATGCATTGAAGCAACTGCCATGTGATTGGTTGATTAGATAATTGCATTCATGAGAAATTGAACAGGTGTTCCTAATAATCCTTTAGGTGAGTGTACATACACTACTGTTCTGAAATTTGGGGTCACTTAAAAGTGTATTTATTTTCATAATGTGGGGTGTGTCTACACAGTTTTGCCTGTCAATTTGATGATATTTTAATGGACAAAAAATTTGCTTTTCTTTATAAAACAAGGATTTTTCTCAGTGACCCCAAACTTTTGAACGGTAGGGCACATCATGTGTACATGCTTTTGTTCTGCTGGTTACTGGGGTGGGGAGGGGTTCTGGTGTCAGTCACTGCACTAGCTCTACCTTCAAGTCGAAGCCGCTAGTTAATCTGCACATCTTCCCCCCTGTCATCTTGGACGGTCTCAGTGATGGGTATTTATGGAAGGCAGACTCCAGTCACTCAAGTCAACCAAGCAAATAATAAAAGAAAATGGTTTAATCGAAATTGCGACGTTGAACAAGTTCCTCAATTTGTTTCAAGCACTGCCCGCAACCGGCTCCAGTGGGTGTGACTGCATTTCTATCTTTTTACGTTGTGCAGGAAGTCGTCCAATCATACATCTCCATTTTGTCTGTTAAAGCAAGTCAAATCTGATCGCATTGACGGGACACAAAGGAAACACCTGTCTCATGAATATTTCCATTATGTTTTTTGTTCTCTGTATGGTCACATTTATATGAGCACAACAGGGGATATTAGTTTATTTACTGTTAAAGCTGTTCATGGTCTTGTAACTGCATTCAGTAAAACGTCCTGGGGATGGGACCACAATATTTAATCCTTCTTTTGTCACCAATTTCCCCAAAAAAGATTTCCCACTTGCGTTAATTAGAAATGAAAAATATTCAATCGCAAAATAGTATTCCCGAACAATACTGTTTCTTCTGCCAAAGCCTGCAGCGGCTCAGCGCTGAGGTAATTATGAACTAATCTGGGGTATTATCCAATGCGCTCACTCTAATTTGAAATCGAAGACCTGAGGCTAACACGGTGCCGCCAAGACCCTGTGCTAGCTTGTTGTTCAACAGGCAACATAAACACTGTCAAATTATCATTAGATGTGGAACAATGAGAGAAAAATTAGATGTGGCAACGCTGTGTACCATGTGCTATATGTGTGTATATATTAAATCAATCATATAATACATTTAGTCAATAACTCATGAAAATGTGGAGAACGTGAAGGGGTACTGTACTGTTGTCAGCAGAGCCAGTCACATGGAGAGCTAGAGTGGGGAGAACAAGTATTTGATACCCTGTCGATTTTGCAGGTTTTCCTACTTACAAAGCATGTAGAGGTCTGTACAGGTCTGACAACGACCCGAAACACACAGCCAGGGCAACTAAGGAGTGGCTCTGCAAGAAGCATCTCAAGGTCTTGGAGTGGCCTAGCCAGTCTCCAGACCTGAACCCAATAGAAAATCTTTGGAGGGAGCTGAAAGTCTGTATTGCCCAGCGACAGCCCCGAAACCTGAAGGATCTGGAGGAGGTCTGTATGGAGGATTGGGCCAAAATCCCTGCTGCAGTGTGTCCAAACCTGGTCAAGAACTACAGGAAACGTATGATCTCTGTAATTGCAAACAAAGGTTTCTCTACCAAATATTAAGTTCTGCTTTTCTGATGTATCAAATACTAAAATGCTAATTAATTACTTAAAAATCATACAATGTGATTTTCTGGATTTTTGTTTTAGATTCCGTCACTCAGAGTTGAAGAGTATCTATGATAAAAATGACAGACTTCTACATGCTTTGTAAGTGGGAATACCTGCAAAATCGGCAGTGTATCAAATACTTGTTTTCCCCACTGCATTTTTTCCCCACTGTATATCCTTGTAGCTCATAAAAACTTTTGAGCTAATCCAGAAAATAAAAAATAAGAGCGATTCCCTCCGCCCAAACACAACTTTTCACCTGAATGCATTTTTTCATATAAATCTACTGTATGATCACATCTGTTTATGTAGCCCCACCATCCTGGTAGGGTGACGTTTTTTGAACAGATTGCCAGCCCCGTCTGTCTCATGACAGATGGCCAAGCCGGATAGGTGTCGATTGGGACTGTTTGTAGAGACGGGGCATCTCTGTTGAGGTTTGAAATCAATCTTTGTGTCACATTCTTCCAAGCTGTGCTTGAGCTGCATTTGACCACATGGAGACAAATCCACTGGCCTTTCTCTGTAGCAAGGAGATCCAATCACTGTGTCTCTATATGCTGCTTAGCATTACTGTAATCCATTTATTTGTAAATGCTTATACTGATTGAAATAGTGTCAGTCAAAATCCCCATAAAAACTAGTGTCCAGATTCGAAAAATAAAAATGGGGTCCTGACAAGATTTACACGGTTGTCAAAAGGCAGCGCCTGGCTAAGCCTAAACCAAACACAGACCTTATGTCAGGTGAATCTAAAACACCTTATGGGATAATTGAATGGTGAAAAGTGAAAATAACCAATATTACATTTTGCAGCTAGGTTTTATGGCGATCATTATACTTCGACTGTTTCAGTCAATATTGATCTGTATAGACTGTATTAAGTGAATGGTGAAACAGGAAGTTGCCCTACTAAAGGATACATATCGATGACTAAACATCTATTTAAGCAAACCTTGACTCAAAGGATCTAGATTAATCCATAAAATATAAACTCGTAAAATGTAAATTACATTAGAATGCAATGACACACAAGTCTTGTAGAACCATATGCAATGGAGAAGGGCACCAAGACAACGTTTGTTGTGGTCAAACAATATAGACACATTTGGTATTTGATGCCAAATGTGTTTGACATGTGTCAAACAACTGGGACAGGGGCATGTTGACCACTCTGTTGCATCGCCTCTCCTTTAACAATGCTCTGTAAGCACTGGGGAACTGAGAAGTTCAATTGCTGTAGTTTTGAAAGTGGAATTTTGTCCCATTCTAGCTTGATGTAGGATTGCAGTTGCTCAACTATTCATGGTCTTTGCTGTATTTGTTGTTTTATAACGCGCCAAATGTTTTCCGTGGGGAGCAGGTCTGGACTGCAGGCAGGCCAGTTTAGCACCTGGACTCTTTTACTACAAAGCCATGTTGTTGTGATACATGTAGAATGTGGTTTTGCATTGTCCTGCTGAAATAAGCACGGCCTTCCCTGTAAAAGACATCATCTGGATGGGAGCATATGTTGTTCCAAAACCTGTATTTATTGTTCAGCATTTATAGTGCCTTCACAGAACTGCAAGTTACTCATGGCTTTTGAACTGTGCGCTGATAAGCCTGATTGTCCCTCTCCTCTTTAGAATCCAAAATGTTGATTAGTCAGACCACAGGACAGTTTTCCACTTCGCCTCAGTCCATCTAAAATGAGCTTCAGCCCAGAGAAGGCATCAGCGTTTTTGGATCTTGTTTATATATGGTTTCTTATACACATGTTGGAGTTTTATCTTGCATTTGTGGATGGTGCGAAATACTGTGTTCACAGACATTGGTTTTCCTGAGCCCATGCAGTGATTTCCACTACAGAATCATGTTTGTTTTTAGTGCAGTGCCGCCTGAGAGCCCTCAGATCACTGCCATCCAATATTGGTTCCAATATCCAATATTCGGCCTTGTCTCACATACAGAGATTCATCTGAATTCTCTGAATCTTTTATTAATATTATGTACCGTAGATTATGAGATCCCCAAACTCTTTGCAAATTTACATTGTGATACGTGATTCTTGAATTGCGGCACTATTTGCCCGCACAGTTTTTCAGACAGGTGAACCCCTCCCCATCCTCACTTCTGACACACCCATCCTCTCTGGAATTATCTTTTAATACCCAATCATAATACTAAGCTGTTGCCAATTGACCTAATAAGCTGTGTGATATTCCACCAGGTTTATTTTTTTAGCATTACAGTCTTTTGTTGCCTCTTGTCCCCAATTTTTGGAAATATGTTGCTGGTGTCAAATTCAAAGTGGGCATGTTTTTTCCAAATCTCCTTTCTCAGTATCATCATTTGATATGTGTGAGGCTCCGTGTCTGCCTGTTATGTTTTTTCTTCTTCTGTGTTTTCTATGTTCTTGTATTTTGGTTTCTGTTTGTTGTTGTCTATAATGTTGAACGTAGCTTGTGTTCTTTGTTATTAGCCCCACCTGTGTCACACACCTGTTCCCGCTTAGCATTCCCTACTTAGTTGAGTCAGTTCTATTCCCTCATCGTGAGGTATTGTTGTCACTCAGCATACTAAGCTGTTTTAGATTGTCCTGTTTTCGTCCTCTCAGTGTATTGATGCTAGGCAACACTTTTAGACCATTCTGCCTGCCTTGTGTTTTTGCCTGCCTTCTCGACTACTCACCTGCCTCGTGTTTCGGTACTGATTCCCAAACTTTTTTAGACGTGCTGGACCAAGAAGTACACCATTCTTTTCGGAATGTGATGAATTACAAAACTATCTATGTGAGAATAAAAATAATTTGCATTTGTAGCATTTATAATATGATCATTTATTGGGAAAGCATTTATTGGACAAATTAAGTGTTTTGATAACACTAGGTTTTTCAAAGGAAATCATATAAAGCCATACCAAAATATTATTCCCACCTCTCATTGGTGTAACTAATTGGGTGGTAACCTTTCTTACACATACAGTTGATTATATATCTGCTCTTACCTCAAGGAACCAGGGAAGGATGCATTTCAGTATTCAAACAGCCCTTCATTTTAGCTGGATCAAACTAGATCGTAGTCTGTACGTACAAGCAATTAGCAGACGGACTGTGGCAGGTTACTGTTGGACTAATTATCCAAACAGCAGGGCTTCATCTACGCACAATGAACATTCTTTACTCTGGGTCGGTGGGCAGACGCTTCCAGGTATTTTGGACAAATTGATCGGAAAGATAATTTCAAATGAGTGAAATTATATCCTGGAGAGGGATATATCTACAGTGCTTTTTAGACAGTATTAGATTGTATTAGGTAGTATTAGACAGACCCCTTCATTTTCTCCACACTTTGTGGTCTTATAGAATTAATTTCTCATTCATTGAACAAGAATCGTAAAAAAAATTGCCACCACTCATAATACCCTATAATGTAAAAACACACCCCATACCCTATAATGTAAAAACACCCAATACCCTATAATGTAAAGACACACCCAATACCCTATAATATAAAAACACACCCAATACCCTATAATGAAAAATCACAAAAAAATAAAAATCTTATGTTGTTTGGAAAATCTTTTGTATATAAGATTTTTTATTAGAGCCATAGTAAGTACTTTGTAGAAGCAACTTATGACAGCTTTGAGTGTTCTTCGGTATGGCTCTACATCTGATTTGCACACCTGAATTAAGGCGGTTTCTCCCATTCTTCCTTGTAGATCCCCTCAAGACTGGCTGCGGTGTCTGTGAACTGCGATCTCTAGGTCTCTCCGCATATGTTCACTGGGGTTCACGCTTTTCCTGGGCCACTCAAAGACATTCCCAGACTGGTCACAGACTGGTCCCAAAGCCACTCCAGTGTAGTATTGGCTGAGTGTTTCGGGTTGTTGTTAGACTGGTGCAAAGAATCAGCTTGAGGTCCTCATTGCTCAGTCTCCTGTTTTTTCAAGGGCCTCTACATATTGTGCTATGTTCATCCTTCCCTTAATCTTGACCAGTCTTTCAGTCCCTTCCGCTGAGGAGTATCCCCACAGCATGATGCTCCCACCACTATGCTTCACCCTAGGGATAATATTAGCCAGGTGACGATTGGTACTTTGTGTAAGCGAGACATAGTGCTTGGCATTCAGGTGTAGCCCATCAAAGACTCTTAATCATCCCAAATGTCTTCCATTTCATAGTTGGGGAGCCACTGTGCTCCTGGAAACTTTCAAAGCAATTGCTATTTTTTATCAAACATCCCCAGATCTATGCCTCAAACAATTATCTCATTCTAGTGAGATTTCCTTGGACTTGATGGCTTGGTTTTTGTCCTGACATGCACTAAGAAGTGTGGGACATTATAGAAACAGGTGTGTCTTTATGTCAGAAATTTCTAAAAACTGGTTTTAATTTTGCCATTATTGGGTATTGTGTGTAGATTTTTTTATATAAAGTCGGTAACACATCCAAAAGCATTGTGTGTTTTGCCAGATAAGTCTGTTAAGAACAGAAAGACACAGAAGCAATTAGGGTTAACAGTATTGCTCAGGGACAGGACAACAGGGTTTCTCACCTTGTCGGCTTAGCGATTAGAACCTGTGACCTTTTGTGAATTGTCCGATCTCTTGACCACTAGTGATGTTGTTTAATGTAGATAGAAGAAAGCAGGGCCATCTTATACCCACATTTAATTGATTGCAGATAAAGGAAACCACACCAGTAAATAAGGCAGTAAATTACATTTTGACAGAGTAGTATAAACTGTATGATTCAGACGTTGTATTGACATCAATACAAACTTTTATTCTGTAAATTGCCTTTCTTGTACTTTTTTTTACAAACAATTAGAAAACTGTACAATATAAAACCAAAGACAATAGGAAAAGTGGTTGTTGTATATAAAAATTATTTCATTACTTAGGTTAAAACATAAAATGTGTTTGGCAAAACATTTTTTTTTACTGGTACGGAAAAATGAAAGACCACCATATAAAATAACAATATGTTACAGAAAGGATAACAGAAGATGTCATGCAGCAACAAAAACAGGCCTGAGAAAATTCCTTCACAGTAGGACAAAAAACTTTTACATTTCATCAGACTGTTGGACATGGACATGTGTATGCAACATGAAGAAAAAACAGCAAACATCAACAGAGGTAAATGTTTGTTGATTCCTTGACATTGAAGCAGGAAGTGAAATGCGTCGACGCCAACTGACGGATCACACATTCCACTGACTCTCAGGAGAAGTTCTCAGAGACATCCTGGAGCTCTTCCGTGAGGTCCAGGGTAGCATTCAAGATAAGCACTTAGCTTTCAGGACAGATATTACAGGAGAACAGGACACAGTGCACCGTCTACCCGGAATGGAACAAATAAACTATGTACTTATGGTATTCGGTTCACTGCACACTGATGGGCACTGATGGGACGGACTGCATAGTCAGAGTCAGTATTTCCTCTGGCAGTTGGCTTATCACCATTTTGGCTTCTTCCCTCTAACTCTTGAACTGACATCGTTCTGTGTCCTTTTCGTAGCCACTTGATTGATACTTGTTTAGTCATACATTTCAGGGCTCTGACACATTTTGGGGGTTCTCACGTGCACACGTCCATTATAAATGTCTGGGGTGGATTTGAGTCAATTCCATTTCCAATACAGTTTTGAAAAGGACTCGGTAGGAGGGAGACGATTGGTGAATTCACATATCTGCGAAAAGCTGCAGATTCAAAACAAATAGAGTATTTGTATTGACTGGAATCTCATTGCAGTAGATCACAACACAGCAGGCCGGTGGAAATAAACAAAATTGTCTACACAAATCTTGGCATGGATTCTCTACACTTCCTTTTAACAACACATGCAGAACTGCCCCGGTGGATCAGGTCTCGGGCACTTGGCAACTGGCACGAGCCCTGATTTACGAACTGCCAACGGTCACATCACTCAGGCTCTAAAAGGTGAAACACCACTGCAAAGACCTCAGGGAAATGTCCCTCTCTCCCTGTCTCTGTCTGTTTGCAGATCGTAATCCCACCAGATCACCGTAACCATGAGCGGCCTTTCCATACAGATTGTAAATGTTTCTGCATAATTGACAGCAACTGAGTTTATAAATCAGCCAACTCTGAGCTCAGATCAATCCTGACACAGCCTTCTAGTATTGCAGCCATTGGCAGGAGGTATAAATGTTTTTGTACCGTTTGTTCTAACCCACTGGAAACTCAAAGGCCAACAAAACGTCTCTCTGCTGGCGTTGAAAGGCATGTTTTTTCTAAACCAAAAAAAGGCAAAGGTTTGTTATAGGTTTGTTAAAGGTATGCAATAACGATCAACTTATTGCTTTTTTTTCTCATTTTATTCATGTTTTTTTTAATCTCATACCAAAAAAGATACTTTTTACATACTTTGTAATCATATAAATACACTGTACAGCATGACATTACAAAATAAATTTTTTCTCATAAGGAATACGTGAAGAGTTTGCTCAGGTATGCTGTTTTTTAAGACTAGCACCGATCCCAAAAAAAATACAAATAAATATTTCCTTGGAATCAGTCAAATCAAGGCACATCCTGGTGACAGTGACAAAAAGTGTTTGGTTGTCCTCGGTTTTTCCAACTATACTTCCTCCCAAACAGAACACACAAAGTTTGTCCAAAGTTCCTTTTAATTGAACTCTGATGAAAGCAAAGGTTTCTCTACTGTACAAGTACATTCTCGTCTAAGCCTTTATTTTCTCCACATCCTGCCACATCTGCCTTCTTCCCTCATTTGATTTGATCATCATTCTCTCAGGCTTTGTCACAAGAGACTTTTCTTTTTGGAGAAACCCAATGTTTGGCTCTGCTGCCGTTTCATTTCGGCTTCCACCGGTCTTTCACATGCTCTGGCTTTCTTACACCTCCACTCCTCCTCTCTGTTGCCCCGCTTGTGTGGCGCTGGTTCCCGGAACCACAATGTCAAAGCAGGTCTCCATCATGATGCGTGACTTGCATAGGTTGACACAGTACTCCAACTCGCCAGTTGCCTGCTCCAAAGCCTCAAGGTACTCCTGGGACTCCTTGTCCAGATCCGTGTCCACCTCGACTATGGGTGGGGTGGGGAGAAATGGAGAGAAACAAGGAAGAAAAGACTAAGAGGAGCCTTTGTCAAACAGTCAATGTACAGCATCGAGCAAAACATGACAATACTTTCTGTAGTTGCTGGCAATGTTCGTATTTTGTTCATATATGTAGCCTTCTTGTTTGATCATTTTGGGGGTTATTTGGGGGTTACATACTGGCACAACTTGGGGTGTCTGACGGAAGCTGCTGAAGACCCATAGTCCTCAGAATAACAACACGAATACGTGAAGACATGATTTATCTAGCTTCACTGCCCTCATCATGGGCTCAGAAAAGCCTGGCGTCTCTTAACCAATTGTGGGACATCTCAGGGAAACAGGGATTGGAGAGGCGGCGGAAGGAAAATAATACCTTATTGATTTCAAGACACCTAGCGGTACACGTACTACCCCCATCCTGTCTTCACACCAGGAAACAGAGTCACGTACGGAAATGCAAACACACATATGAGGCCTCTTGAAAATGCTTCTTTTCTAAAGGCTTTTATTCTCTTTGTCTGTATACCCAGTTACGTCCCGAAGCCAGCTACTACTTTTTGCTGTGTTGGTCAGTGTCCCATAATTTTCCTCTGCTCAATGGAAAACGGAACTTCTGAAACAGGCATTGAAAAAGAAAAGTGACGTATATGTGAGTCCCAATCACCTCCGGCTATTCGCTCTTATAATCCTCTCCGGCATATATCACCAACGCTAGTGCTCGAATATACTACATTCCCCAGGTACTGTATTTCCTTTCCCTCACTGAATGACCTGGGGGCATTTGGTTTGTTAAGGATATTCCAGAAATAGATTATAATGGATGAAGCTCGGATACAAAATCTACTGTGGTGAACCTCCCGGAGGACTAGCCAAGCTCAACTGGAAATAGCCTACTTGTTCGTATTTTTTGTTCTATTTGAGGTTCAGAGACCCAATCCACTTGTTTGCCTTTGGTGCATGTGAGTGAGAAGAGCCTGTTGACAAGGGCTGAAAATGCCTTTACCGCTCTAACAGTTTATGACACCACAAAAATGACCCAGAGAGAAAAAAATAAAATGCAACGCTACAAACCGCCAGCGAACCCTTTATCAGTGTTTGTGTTTAGTATGTACAGCGGGTGGAAGAGAGAGTGGTTTTAGCTATCACAACCGCAACAAAGCATTAACAACAAGGTAATTTGAGGTCAACCCCACATGTTTGCTTGACACCTGCACACACATTTGTCCATATTTCATGGACAGTATTGGCATTTGCAACCGGGGAAAATTGCAATAAGTGGTGCAGATGTCACATAGTGTGGGAGTAGTTTGTTTACTTCTGTTTTTTTGGGAAGTGTCACGTGCGTGTGTTGCGCACATGTCTGCGCGTGTGGCTAACACTTACTAAAGGCTGTCATACCCAGGGAGCACAGTGGTGCTGCAGTTGATGTTGAATCGCTAGCTAGTCATCCAACTTAATTAACCACTTTCAATAGCTTCGGAGATGCTAAAATTAATCAGTGATTGTGAGCGGCGGCGTTCAGCGGTACCTGTCACCAGTAGAATAAAAAGCTAACAACAATGATATTAGTCATCTGTCTTAACCTTTTCACGCGTGAGTTTCAAATATTCCTTACCGACCCCCCAGCGTGAGTTTTTTTGCGCGTAACTTCAGTACTCTGCAGCATTTGAACTCATGCCAGCATTTGAACAGTCACCTTGCTAGGTAAGGAACACTACACGCATTGCATTGCAAGCTTCTCTCGTTGACTCGAATTCTAAGAGCTGCAAAAGCTGGTTGATTTATAACTGTAGCTAGCTAGAAAACGTCAGCTAACCGCTAGCAAACGTCAGCTACCTGCTAGCTAACAAATCGTGACCAGTAATTCAGTGCAATGAAAATGAATAAACTATATAAAATGCATACAACCGGTAACTTAACTTCTAGAAAGTTTTTGCAATGGTTTTGATCGGTAATAGTCGCTAATATAATTTGTTTTTGTGTATTAGTGTTGGCTGTCTGTTGGTACGTAAGTAACACTTCTTGAATGCTTTCTACCTGGTTAATATCATAGTATGGTCTTGAAACAATTACAATCAGGAAATAAAGTTATAAACACTGTTTGAGCTAAATGTGAGTAAATAACATTGCGGACTGACCAGCCATTGTTATGTTACTTGTAGCTAGCCATGCTAATGGTGCGTTCTAAACAAGACGTTCTAATCACACCAGTGTGATCGTACGCTTCAGGGACCACTCTAGCCTGATCACACTGGTGTGACCGTACGCGTCAAATGGTTAAAGTAAAGCTGACAACAGGTAGAATATCTGACCGCTGCTGCGACAAGTTAAAAGTCCATCCTTGACCTAACCTAGTTACGAAACAAAGTGGTACACCTATGGCACCATGGCGGGCTACAATTCTGTGATTGACTACTTACACTCCCCAGTCCATTTGGTGGGGTCCAGCATTAGCCTGCACTTGGCATGCTCCAGCTCTCCCTTCAACCTCTCGTACTTGGCCCTCAGCTCCCTGATGTGCTGCTGCCTCTTCTCGAGCATCCTCAGCCGGGCGTTGAAGTACAGCAGGCCCTGGGGGAACAAGTGGCAAGGATGGAAGGAGTCAGCGACGGATGAGTAAAAAAAACAGAAGAATAAAGAAAATGAGCCGAGTGTGCTCCCCTTTGAGAAATGGATGGAAGGAGATCATCAGAGGGAGCTCTTCGATGATGAGCTGTGTGTGCTGTGAGGAGGCTCTCGGGGGGGGGGGGGGGGGGGGGGGGGGGGGGCTTTAGACTGTAGGAGATTATTCTAAATTGAATCATGGCAGCTAACCTGTTGGGATTTAGCCCACTGTCCATTGACCAGATTAATTTGGAATAGGAGCGAGCTGGAAATAAAATTGGCATCCACGCTAATCTCAAACTTCTTTAATCTCCAAGATAAACATGGGGAGAGAGACAATGCAGACGTTGTCCACAGGTAACAAGGTATGCAAAGCTAGGAAAACACAGAAGACCGTTCCCAGTAGTTTTTAGGTTAAATTATATTGGACTGAGACGTTGGCACACAAGGTGTTTCAGTGTCTTTTCGACCAGGCACAGTGGAAGGAATTCCATGCTTCATGCGTCTTCAATTTTATCATGTGATTTAATGTTAAAGGCACATTGAAATGTAATGAACATACCTTTTCCACATCCTGGAATGGCTGCTTGATGACACAGAACACCAAAAAAATATCAATATTTGCAAATGCAAAGATAATATACAATATGATTGGGGGAACTTTCATAGGGCAATTAGTCTCTCTCACTCATTGTCTCTCTCTCTATCATATACACTGAAAACCCTTCATTTCTGGAAGCTTGGCAGGACAAGATGAATTGAAGATCATATTTTCCTAATTGAAAATAAATCAAAGCCCCATCAGGCAGAATGAATGCCTTCTCCCCCTACACTATTCTATGGGTGACTGGATCCCACTCGTGAGATTGGTTAATGACCCGTGTACAAGGAGAGTGGAGAGGCCCATAAAGAGCAATCAGGCGAGGACCTAGATTCAGTTTCAGACCCAACCTTCAGCCTAAAGTCTCCGCCCTTGTCCGTGGGCATTCGTTGTGTTGCCAGGGCTACCCATCTCCAGCTGACACTCATATCTACCCGGTTAGACACCAGCTCTAATTGTTCCAGGGATAACCTGGCACAGCTGACAAAATGAACGTGACAAAGTCGGAGAGACTATTCACAGCAGATCTCTCCTAGGCAGGTGCCGTGACTCAAAACCATGCTGGAATTGACTACTTAGGCAAAGGATTTTAGGGAAAAAAGCAAGTAAAGAGGGAGAAATAAAATTGCATCACTTTTTTGAATCAACGAAAACCTTCAGGAGCTTATAGTCTTTCAAGTTTTCATACTCTAGATGCTTACAAACTTCAAGCCCCCCCCCCACGCAGACACAATTACTGAAACAATAACGCCGTCACACACACACAAGCGCCTTGTGCACACGCCACTTCAACATGCTGAGACGAAAGCAGACGGATGGCGTCTAACCTCTGACCCCGAGGCGCCCTCTCGTCCCCTCTGAAGCCGCTCCACGTCGTCAATCTCATAAACCTTGATCTCAAAGGACTCCTTCAGGGTCCCGCCCAACGGGGGCATATCCACCCACTGGCCGGGGATGCCAGCCTTTCTGCCCAGGGAGGAGGTGTCCGGCAGGGGAGTGGGGATGAGGCGGCGGCGCTGGAGCCCTGGAGCATGAGAAAAGCCACTGAGTGAGTGTTTCACAACTGGAGATGACCCCAAAATAGTTGACTCCAAGACAGTAAAAGAAAAATACACAAAGAGCTTTCATCTGACTGAAAACAAATTATACACGTACAGGTGTGACAGTCTTGAAATTGTACTTACAGAGTATAACATAACTGGAGGGAAGTTCTTTTAAAATGTCCCTTTGATGAGGCATAAACAGCTAACAGTGTGGCAGCTGATCAACTAAACACAGCATGCACAAAAACTAAGCTCGGAAGGAGAGAATAAAAGACATTCCCGCCGCGATCCAATATATTCTAGAGCTTACAGTGCATGTGTGTGTCCATGCGCGTTTGTACATGCGTGTCCGTGTGTGTGTGTGAAGGAAGAGAGTCTGTAGGCCCACAGCTGTTAATTGGAGTTGGATATGCAGAGCAGGAATGCCCTAGCTCGTGTGGCGCTGCCTTGAAATATGCATGAGGTGAAACCATGCCAAGATACACAGACTGATAGGACACATGCAAATGGCACTAGACACTATCTGCTTCAGTACACAGTCACCTCAGACCCCACACTTGAATAGAGATTCATTATAACGCATAGGTGGAGGACATATTGTACATAGATGTGTTTCTTAATATGTGTAACAGGTGTACACCTTATAGGTGTAACAGCTGTGTTCTATATAGGTTTAATAGGTGTATACCTTATAGGTGTAACAGCTGTGTTCTATATAGGTTTAATAGGTGTATACCTTATAGGTGTAACAGCTGTGTTCTATATAGGTTTAATAGGTGTATACCTTATAGGTGTAACAGCTGTGTTCTATATAGGTTTAATAGGTGTACACCTTATAGGTGTAACAGCTGTGTTCTATATAGGTTTAATAGGTGTACACCTTATAGGTGTAACAGCTGTGTTCTAATAGGTTTAATAGGTGTATACCTTATAGGTGTAACAGCTGTGTTCTATATAGGTTTAATAGGTGTACACCTTATAGGTGTAACAGCTGTGTTCTATATAGGTTTAATAGGTGTACACCTTATAGGTGTAACAGCTGTGTTCTATATAGGTTTAATAGGTGTACACCTTATAGGTGTAACAGCTGTGTTCTATATAGGTTTAATAGGTGTACACCTTATAGGTGTAACAGCTGTGTTCTATATAGGTTTAATAGGTGTACACCTTATAGGTGTAACAGCTGTGTTCTATATAGGTTTAATAGGTGTATACCTTATAGGTGTAACAGCTGTGTTCTATATAGGTTTAATAGGTGTATACCTTATAGGTGTAATAGTTGTAGGCTTTATAGGTGTAATAGCTGTGTTCTTAATAGGTGGAATAGGTGTATACCTTATAGGTGTAATAGCTGTGTTCTTTATAGGTGTAAAGGTGTATAGTTTATAGGTGTAATAGGTGTGTTATTTATATGTGTAATAGGTGGAGACTTTCTAGGTGTAATAGGTGTATATTTTATAGGTGTAATAAGTTTATACTTTATATGTGTAATAGGTGCAGGCCTTCTGGTTGTCCAGCGGTCTTAGATTTCGAACCTGAAAAGTTGCTAGGTCCAATCTACGAGTGTTCTGTCCCAAATTCTGTCACTGAGAAAGAGCATAAACTATAACTGCTCCATGGTCACTTAAAATTGACCGATTGCCTGGCTATGAGCCCCCTCACTGAGGGTACCTGAGAGTGGGAAATGTAAAAAAGCCACATTTTCAAATCTGCATCATGTGCAACGCATTATCACTATCGCCATGGGACTCTCATGCTCCGACCAGCACTCACCGTTCCCTCTCTTCTTGGGTGACTTAGACACTCTGCTCCTGTTGGACGCGGACACCCCGCTCTCGCTCATGGAGTCATGGGCTGAAGATGCACTGCCCGTTGTCTCGCTGTCCCGAATCATGCTCTCGTACCCGCTGCTGCCCCCGCTGTGGTAGAAGAGCGCGGTGCGCCCCATGGCAGGCGGCAGCTCCCCGCTGAGCACGCTGCTGTTGTCGCTGCCGTGTCCGCTGCTGTAACGCTGGGGCCTCCGCGGGGCCGTGATCTTGCTATAGGGTGAGGGTATCGGCGTGCCGGCGGGGGACCCACTCGAGCTGGTCCCGCTGTCGTCGCCGTCATCCCCCGGGGCCTCTGGACCACGGTTGGGGTGTTTCCTCGGGCTTCCGGCCACAAGCTCGCTAACACGGCTGTTGGCAGCTCGGATTGCCTGCTTCGTGCCCATGATTGTGCCCCTGCCGGGCTTGCCATTGGACCCCATCACAGGACCAGCCGGATTCTTTCCAGTTGGTGGTAAGTTGGCATTGCGTGCAGTTGGAGAGTCGAGGGATTTGCTAGAGGAGCCGACAGTCTTGGAGCTGCTGGCAGCCAACGTTCGAGTCTTTGAGCCACTCGCAATCACGGTCCTGGCGTTTGTATTCGTTTTAAGCTGTCCTAACTTATTTGTCATCCCAGAGGTGGAGAAAGGCGGAGAGGAAGCCGTGGGCAGGGAAGTAGTAGAGGTGGGGACCCCAAGTCTTGACAGTGATCTATTTGATTTCCCATTGCCCCCTAAGTTAGTGCCACTATTCTCTCTAGACAGGCCAGGTTTAGACCCCACTGAGGTTAGGCTATCGCATCTCTCTAAGGACATCAGGCTACCATAGTACCTTGCAGAATCCCCTTTGGCTCCTCGTGACTTCAGGCTTGACGCTGTCTTGGCCGAGCCACGGTCAGCTTTCAAGCTCGCAGTTTTGTAACTAAACAAATCCCTTCCATACTGGACATCGATTTCCTCCACAGAGACTGATGTTTTAGGCAATTGGAACCTCGCAGCATCGCTGGCTGCCTTTAAGGCACTAGGAGATAAGACTATTTTTGTCTTTTGATCAAGGCTTGATTTGCGAACAGGTGGTGCAGGAGGAGAGATGCTCCCGGAGCCAGATTTTGGAAGCATGCTGCTTTTCTGTCCATTTGCCTTCTTCCCCAAAGAGGAGAATCTCAGACTGCCAGTTCCAGAATTGCTGTCGCGTCCCCATTTTGATTCAGGGGAACTATGGGGGACTGAGACTGCACCAAGAGTGGTGGCACCTCGCCTGAGCTGTGGCATCCTGCTCATGCTCTCTGCTTTCTTATAGTTGGACTTCTCACAGCCGTCAACTAACCTCTGAGTTGAAAAGGATGCCTGTGCCTTTGGTGGTCGAGGCACACTGTTGCTGTTTCCTCCCGGTTTTCTGGAAGGGATGCCACTAGTGCTACTTCTGGGATCCGAATGACCACACCCTCGCAACCAGAGGTCATCTGGCTTACCCTCCTGCCTGCTACAACTTGGTGCGACCGATGAGGTAGGCTTGGTTTTCCTGGGAAGACTGGAGTGGACGTCGCGGTGCGGGATCTGAGAAGATGCCGAGGTGTTCAGAGTGTTCGCTCTCACTTTGGACCCTCTGAGAGATGCTTTGGTAGAGTCAGGAGACGGTGGGCACTTTGTCAGGGAGAGCTTGCTTGGTGTGACAGGGTCACTCTCCAAGTCAGAGAAGCAGACGCCACTGTCATTTAGGGAGCTCTTAGCACCATGCTGCAAGAACGGTTCCCTACGGAATATACCAGGAGAGGACAAAACAGATGCACTTTCGGGTGCCATGCCCTTAGCCCTCTGTAGGAATTTACCTGTGACTTCGCCGCCTTCGCTCTCCAGGGAGCACACGCTCGCCTTGCGCGGCCAAGAACCAATGGAAGATTGTCCACTACCGTGGTGGACAAATAGGTCCTCCTGCAAGGCAGTGGTCAGCTCAGAGCTTAACCCAGATGCACCCTCTTGAGCCGTGTAGGCGTCGTACTCGTCATTGATGCTGCTGATGATGCTCACGGGACGGGAGCCCGAGCCCAGGGCCTGGCGGGAGCAGTCACTGTTGAAACCGATGATGCTGGATGGACGCCCGTTGTCCGGGACAAGGCCTATGTGCAGGTCCTCCACCACGGTGAACACCAGCTCATCTTCCCCATTCAGCTCCACAGGCTGTTGCAGGGTGATTGTGGTCCTTAACACGTCTCTCTCCAAGCACCTCCCTCTGAGGGCTGCCCGCAGATGGCTCACCTGCATGGGACCCCTGCCATGTTGGCCCCTCTCCAGGACCAGGGATCCCCCAGGTGGCCCCTGCCCTAGGGCCTGCTGACTCATGCCCACAGGGGGTGCCCGGCAGAGGGCGTCTAGGCTCTCGGAGGGTGCTCTGGAAGATCTTGGCAAAGAGGGAGAGTCAAAGGGTTTGGGCAAAGTTGGTCCTTTGTTGAGGTAGACCTTCTCACGCACCACTGGGTCGGAGTCATTTGACAAAACCCTGCCCGGCTTAATCACACTGGCCACAACCTTCTCCCCGTCCGCACTAGTCCGTTTGTGATTCTCCAAGACGCCCACATCCGAGGACAGTTTGAAATGTTCCCTCTCAGACTTACCTTGAGCTGTGTTAGAGGTTGTTGTGACAATGTTGGACTTTTGGGTAGGAGGTTTAACAGTTTTCAGGGACGCAGACTCCTCCGGGCTTCTGGAGGGTCCACCTTCATTTTTCAGGGCTGTTTCTTTGCCCTCTGCAGTGAAGGCAGCTGGGCCCTCACTGCCATCAATGCACTCAAGTCTCTCTTGGAGCTCCGCAAAGGTGTTGCACTTGAAGTATTCCCCCTCCGACCGTTGAGTGTCTTTGCCGCGTTTCCGGTTCAGCGAGGGAATGATGGGAACAAAGGACGGCGGGCCCTCGTTGTCACTGAGCTCTCTGTCCGAAATGGTGGCACCGCCAGGCCCGATGTAGATGACCGTGTCACAGGAGTGCTCACTGCTGGACGAGTAGTCCGGGTCGCTGGACAGCAAGGTGGGCATATCCGGGTCAAGGGCCATGGTTCGCGTGTGAAAGGGTCTTAAATGTGGTTTGCGGATTCGTCCCTCCTCGCAGGAACTGTCCCCTCCGGAGGAGCTGGACGCATACTGAAGACAAGAGAGAAAAGACACATTAAAATGTATTCTGATGTATTTAACAGGCATTTAACAGGCAGATTTCTAACAGTGACCAATTCCTACACTTATTTATTAATTGAAAGCCATGTGTCATTATCATTGACGGTTAAAAGTTCAACCAAAGGCTGCATGAAAATAAACGTCAATGCAAAGTATTGGCTCGTCAGTTATGCATCTATATCGTATATAGCGATCTATACAATGTAAATACATGCTGTCAATCTGCCTAATGATGTTGACGGTATGCTGTCCAAATCTCAGGGCAATATTTTGGACACTCCCTTAGGAGCGCACACATTGATTACGTAGCATGAGGCTTAAGAAAAAAATAAATCTAAATCATTGATGTAACAGTCACTCCTTCCAGAAATTAACCACATATATTAGTCTTTTTTCTATGGCAGACCCACTGGTGCCCCCCGGGGAAATCATTCAATCAACATAAACACAGCAACACCAAAGGATGTTTGAGGAACAGAGCCCGAATTCAGGAAGGGCAATCAACGAATGTTAATACAAACCTGTTCATCCATTAAAAACCGTTCACTTAAGCCAGCGTTTTATAATCAAATGCACATTCTTGACTCCGACGCAGCCTTCTCACAAACACCTGAGGTCATATAGATACCTTAGAATGCCTTGTTGAAATGCACGTCAATTAAATACCTTGGATTTCTTCTTCCGCATGCGGTGAATGCGAGAGGCTAGCTGCACGGTGGTGAGAGTCTCCATGTATTTGGTTGGTGAGTCGGAGATGTGTGCTATCATGGTGGTTCGGCAGTTGATGTTGCCCAGAGATTCCCTCAGCAACATGGTGAGCTTGCTATCCCTGAATAATAGATCATAAAAAAAAATCCCTGTTAGCCTTCCAAAAAAAAGGGCCAGCACCATATACTGCCATAACCACAAACCCCCCATCCACGATCACAGCAAACATTCCTTGCGGTACCGAGGGATTAGTCGTTATCAAAGACGGCATGAAGGAGAAATCTCATTTACCATTAATAGAACCTCAACTACTGTACCGCTTTCAACTACTTACCCGTGTCTGTAAGTAGGCCAGTGTGTGAAAGGTCCATGAAAATCCAGTTCAAAATAAAACAGAAGTAAATATTACAGGGGCAACGTTGAGTTGCCACAGAAATATTCTGACCTAGTGAATGACACTGTGTATTCCGTGATATCCATTGATTCTTGAGGAATGTTTTGAATGCCTCATGAGCTTAGTTCAACTGCTGTACCAAGGCAGAAACCCAGTGCATCAGCTTGTTTCATGTTTAATGTGAATGTAATGTAAATGTAAATAAAACATGACACTGAAATATTGGTCAGTCCTTAGTTCTGACCATGAATTCTAGAGTGATTTCATTCCTCCAGCCACAACGCTCAGCTTTTTACAGAAACATGGGCGGGAAGGTTCGCATTGTGGCACATTGAACTGCGGATTTCAACTTTAATCTCACTCCTACTGCCTACAGTGTGCAGATAAAAACTAAACTTAAACAAATCATAAACAAATATTTTGACTTTTCTGAGTAAAATAAATACTTTGCTTTTCAGAGGCCTAATATTCTACTACAATCGAAACAACTCCCACTCGTTGAAGCTGGAGAACCACCTTTCCCTAAACCACAGCATAGTCAATAACTTCCCACATTATTGCCTCCCTTTTTCCCATATCATCCCTCATCCAAATAGGCTAATAGGGCTTCATTGATTCTCCCCTCTCCCCCCCCACCCCCCCCAGTGAGGTGGGATGCACAATGGAGAGAGCCAAAAAAGGCCACACAGCCATTCAAAACACAACGTCATAACATAAAGACACACAGCCAGTCAAAACACAACGTCATAACATAAAGACACACAGCCAGTCAAAACACAACGTCATAAAGACACACAGCCAGTCAAAACACAAACTCATAACATAAAGACACACAGCCAGTCAAAACACAACGTCATAACATAAAGACACACAGCCAGTCAAAACACAAACTCATAACATAAAGACACACAGCCAGTCAAAATACAACGTCATAACATAAAGACACACAGCCAGTCAAAACACAAACTCATAACATAAAGACACACAGCCAGTCAAAACACAAACTCATAACATGAAGACCCCTAGCCAAACAAAGCCCAAACTCATAACATAAAGACACCCAGCCAGACAAAACACAAAGTCATAACATGAAGACCCCCAGCCAGACAAAATAGAAACTCATAACATAAAAACACCCAGAAGACAAACCACAGTCATCATGTTCTTTCCTTCCATTCAGTACCTGTAGGGGACATGCTTTGCCCCGTTGGCCAGGGCGAGGATGACGTTTCCCAGAGCAGACAGAGACAGACACTGGCCACCACCACCTTCCCTGGTCCTGCTCAGGTCTGTCTCACAGCTGCCCAGATCCAGCAGGTGTAGACGACTACGACCACCAGACACTATGAGAGAAAAAAGACAGGGAGAGAGAGTATGAAATAGGAAATGGAAAGAGTGGGAGAAAGAAAGAAAGAAAGAAAGAAAAAGAAAGGAGATGGTAGGGTATTAGAGGTTTTGGTAAAATAGGCACAAATTGCTTATTAGTAATGTGCGACAAGCAGGGCACAATTTTCTTCAGATTTTTGAAAAAAAGCAGGCAATTGGTTGACTCTAATTTCTAAGAGAAAGAGGGTGGAGCTTGCATTGAGAACAGGCTAGCAAGAACTTGTTCTTACATCCTAACATTACCCCTTCCTCTTACCACAGCTTTCACCTTAACCCTTACCTAGCCCTTACCTAACCCAACATTTATTACATACATTTTCCTCACCAGGGCATCACTTCCAAATATTGTCATTAACACACATTTCTTTGAACATCTGTACAAAAAAAATCATGTTCTGAGATAATTGTGTCCGGTACATGAAGAAATTTCAATAAGCAATCTGTGTCTCATGAAAGCCGGTGACACCGTGTTGACCATGAAGCTGAAACAGCAGAGATCAGGAGTTCACAGGGACCATTTTAGCTGTGCCAAATGACCAATGCAGCGAATCACACGTCCAGAGAGAAGTTACAGTGACACGCAACCAAAAAGAAAGAGGGGGGAGGGGGCAGTATGACTTCAAGGGGCCCTGTGAGTTAGGGACCTTTGGCTTAGAGGTGACCACCCAAAATACTACCACTTTCGGGGGCTTACGGCTCACAGATAAAAGACAGAGTTACGCTTGAGAAGACATACAGTGGGGAGAACAAGTATTTGATACACAGCCAATTTTGCAGGTTTCCCCACTTACAAAGCATGTAGAAGTCTGTCATTTTTATCATAGGTACTCTTCAACTGTGAGTGACGGAATCTAAAACAAAAATCCAGAAAAATCACACTATGATTTTTAAGTAATTAATTAGCATTTTATTGCATGACATAAGTATTTGATCCATCAGAAAAGCAGAACTTAATATTTGGTAGAGAAACCTTTGTTTGCAATTACAGAGATCATACGTTTCCTGTAGTTCTTGACTAGGTTTGCACACACTGCAGCAGGGATTTTGGCCCACTCCTCCATACATACTTCTCCAGATCCTTCAGGTTTCGGGGCTGTTGCTGGGCAATACAGATTTTCAGCTACCTCCAAAGATGTTCTATTGGGTTCAGGTCTGGAGACTGGCTAGGCCACTCCAGGACCTTGAGATGCTTCTTACGGAGACACTCCTTAGTTGCCCTGGCTGTGTGTTTCGGGTCATTGTCATGCTGGAAGACCCAGCCACAACCCATCTTCAATGCTCTTACTGAGGGAAGGAGGTTGTTGGCCAAGATCTCGCGATACATGGCTCCATCCATCCTCCCCTCAATATGGTGCAGTCCTGTCCCCTTTGCAGAAAAGCATCCCCAAAGAATGATGTTTCCACCTCCATGCTTCACGGTTGGGATGATGTTCTTGGGGCTTGAGCAGGGGGACCTTGCGTGCGCTGCAGGATTTTAATCCATGACGGTGTAGTGTGTTACTAATAGTTTTCTTTGAGACTGTAGTCCCAGCTGTCTTCAGGTCATTGGCCAGGTCCTGCCGTGTAGTTCTGGGCTGATCCCTCACTTTCCTCATGATCATTGATGCCCCTCGAGGTGAGATCTTGCATGGAGCCCCAGACAGAGGGAGATTGACCGTCATCTTGAACTTCTTCCATTTTCTAATAATTGCGCCAACAGTTGTTGCCTTCTCACCAAGCTGCTTGCCTATTGTCCTGTAGCCCATCCCAGCCTTGTGCAGGTCTACAATTTTATCCCTTCCCAGCCTTGTGCAGGTCTACAATTTTATCCCTGATGTCCTTACACAGCTCTCTGGTCTTGGCCATTGTGGAGAGCTTGGAGTCTGTTTGATTGAGTGTGTGGACAGTTGTCTTTTATACAGGTAACAAGTTCAAACAGGTGCAGTTAATACAGGCAATGAGTGGAGAACAGGAGGGCTTCTTAAAGAAAAACTAACAGATCTGTGAGAGCCGGAATTCTTACTGGTTTGTAGGTGATCATATACTTATGTCATGCAATAAAATGCAAATTAATTATAAAAAAATCATACAATGTGATTTTCTGGATTTTTGTTTTAGATTCCGTCTCTCACAGTTGAAGTGTACCTATGATAAAAATGACAGACCTCTACATGCTTTGTAAGTATGTAAACCTGTAAAATCGGCAGTATCAAATACTTGTTCTCCCCACTGTAATCTGTTAAATTTGAGCTCATCTAGGTCAGTAGTATGAAAATGTGTACTCATATTACCACGGGGGGAGGGGGGTGTGTGGAAATGATGCCGACTGAACACGGTGGCGGGGCTGAAGATTAGCCTGGCGTCAGCAAGATTTAGAAACCCCCGCGATGAAGACTGGCAGCCCTCGCTTCAACCCGGGAATGCAAACTAGCCTCCTGTTTTATGTGCCACTCCATAAACATTTCCAGAAAGAGGACTCAAGCCTCATTACCTATTGAAATGTATTCCGGCCCTGGACAGCATGCGCCGTGTCTGCCCCCGCATTCGCTGCGACGGGAGTAAAATACTAATGATGGGGTGGGGGGTGGGGGTGGGATGGGGGGGGGGCGCTGAGATGACAGGCAACCAACCTGCGACAGTGGCTAATGAAAATGTGCAGGCCTTCCTTGTTAGTATTCATGTTAAGGCCTCATCAGCAACTCCAAATGAAGCTAATTAATACAAGTTGGGCCGGAGAAAGAGAGGGAGACAGAAAGAGAGAGGGGATATGGATGGTGTGGAGAGACAGAAAGAGAGAGAAGAGATGGATGGTGAGGAGAGACAGAAAGAGAGGGGAGAGGGGTGAGGGGTGAGGGATGAGGGGTGAGGGGAGAGGGGTGAGGGGAGAGGGGTGAGGGATGGGGATAATATACTTGCAGGATTGCCTAGACTTTCCACAAGTCTCCTTAACATACTAATGATGCATGTGAAATATGTTCTCCAGATAAAAGGGCAGGGGCTTTTTCATTGTGCTGATCAGAGTGGTTCCTTTGAGAAGCGAGCACATTAAAGACATTGTGCTCTTTCAAAGGTTTATCTGCATCATTGGCGGTTGATGTGAGACTTTGGCTGAACAAGACCCATCATATTTAGTAGGAAAACTGTCATCCGCTTTCAATGTGTGACCTCTGAAGATTGATAAAATGCACACACAGGTACACTGTGCATGGAATCTCTACCTAAATGTTTTTGCTTTCATGCCCTGGTGGGTTTGTGCTCTCTGAGCGCTCGTTGAATAGCGCCAAGCAAGTGAACCCGGGCAAAGTTTGTTTGCTATTGCTATTGTTTCCTATTGGACCCAGGTCTGTTCGGAGCACAAAGCACCCCAGAATCTCCTCCAGAGTCGACCCAAGAAACTCCCCCCCTAGAAAGTCACCCAGAGAGTCCCCCAGAAACTCCCCCGGCACATTGCCAACGTTGCCAGCGTCCACCACTCACTTCCTCCTTTGGCACTCTTCTCCATGCAGTACTGGTACACATGGAGGGTGAAGAGCACGTGGGAGTTCCTCCTCCCCTCCTCGTCGCATTGAGGGCGACTGGTGCTCCGGGCCGCCAGCGCCGCGTCCAGGAAGTAGGCCGCCCGCTCTGCAGTGGCCGCGCGCAACTCACTCTGGTTCTGGAGCTGAGGGAGCAAAAGACGGAAAGTGTGGCAGACTGAATAAAAGACATGAGAGTCCTGCTAATCAGGCCGCTACTGTGGGAGCTTTTCATGCTGGTGAAGTCCTCTGAAATAAGCCGAGAGGTGTTGAGGGACAGATGGAGGGAGATGGAGTGAAACGTTTTTTTCAGGTCACGCCTTGAGGTTTTTCAGTCATTGCACACTTTGTACTATTTTACTATTTTAGTTGTATGCATTTTACTACTATTCTCATTAATATCGTTGCTGTAAACGCTAATTAATAGTAAAAAAAATTATATTATTATTGCCTGACTGCCATTGGAGATGAAGAAAAGAGGAAGAGAGAGAAAGGACACACAAACAAGTGAGTCAAAATGACAGAAAGATCCCTCAGAAATGCATCCAGACATAAAGGACCCATAGAGAGGGACAGAGACAGTGAAATGAGACTGGATTAGATGGGTTTAGCTAACTGGCCAAACTGCACACACTCCAGGCCAAGCAAGCGTCCTGAATGATCATGGAGTCGGATATGTGCACTGAGAGAGAGGGAGATTGGGGGAGGTGAGAGACAGAGGACCCAGAGAGGGAGATTGGTTGTAAGAGGATTTCAGATAAAGGTAGGAGCATCATAAGAGTCCTGGTAGCAAATTTTTTTTTAGCTGGTCGGTCTGTCTTTTCCACTATGTCTCCTCTGTCTTTTCCACTGTCTCTCCTCTGTCTTTTCCACTGTCTCTCCTCTGTCTTTTCCACTGTGTCTCCTCTGTCTTTTCCACTGTGTCTCCTCTGTCTTTTCCACTGTTTCTCCTGTCTTTTCCACTGTGTCTCCTCTGTCTTTTCCACTGTCTCTCCTCTGTCTTTTCCACTGTGTCTCCTCTGTCTTTTCCACTGTCTCTCCTCCACCAGAAATAAAACATAATATATATATATTTTTTTTTTGGATGAAAATAATTGTGCAACAAATTGTGCAACTAATTAAGTCAGAATACATATGAACACAGCATTTGCTATTACTTTCTCATGAACTCCCTGCCAAAACACCAACACACACAATTACGTACACACACCCACTAGCCCACATGCTCCGTACCTGACCTAACCCACCTAACCCACTAGCCAACATGTTCCATACCTGACCTAACCCACTAGCCAACATGTTCCATACCTGACCTAACCCACCTAACCCACTAGCCAACATGTTCCATACCTGACCTAACCCACCTAACCCACTAGCCAACATGTTCCATACCTGACCTAACCCACTAGCCAACATGTTCCATACCTGACCTAACCCACTAGCCAACATGTTCCATACCTGACCTAACCCACTAGCCAACATGTTCCATACCTGACCTAACCCACTAGCCAACATGTTCCATACCTGACCTAACCCACCTAACCCACTAGCCAACATGTTCCATACCTGACCTAACCCACCTAACCCACTAGCCAACATGTTCCATACCTGACCTAACCCACCTAACCCACTAGCCAACATGTTCCATACCTGACCTAACCCACCTAACCCACTAGCCAACATGTTCCATACCTGACCTAACCCACTAGCCAACATGTTCCATACCTGACCTAACCCACCTAACCCACTAGCCAACATGTTCCATACCTGACCTAACCCACTAGCCAACATGCTCCATACCTGACCTAACCCACTAGCCAACATGTTCCATACCTGACCTAACCCACCTAACCCACTAGCCAACATGTTCCATACCTGACCTAACCCACCTAACCCACTAGCCAACATGTTCCATACCTGACCTAACCCACCTAACCCACTAGCCAACATGTTCCATACCTGACCTAACCCACCTAACCCACTAGCCAACATGTTCCATACCTGACCTAACCCACTAGCCAACATGTTCCATACCTGACCTAACCCACTAGCCAACATGCTCCATACCTGACCTAACCCACTAGCCAACATGTTCCATACCTGACCTAACCCACCTAACCCACTAGCCAACATGCTCCGTACCTGACCTAACCCACTAGCCAACATGTTCCGTACCTGACCTAACCCACCTAACCCACTAGCCAACATGCTCCGTACCTGACCTAACCCACTAGCCAACATGTTCCGTACCTGACCTAACCCACCTAACCCACTAGCCAACATGCTCCGTACCTGCGATCCGCAGACAGGGTCCTCGCGCAGGAACACGCCTGGGGACTGGCCGTCCTGCAGGCTGCCCAAGGAGGCGTCGGACAGCAGGTCGGTCAGGGCCTCATCCCGGCCGGAGATCTCCACGGCGGACACATGGACTGAGAAGCGTGCCCCGGCCTTCTCCTTGCGCTCCTCGATGAGCTTGAAGAGCCAGGAGATGGCACACGGGGCCACGCCCAGGCTCTGTGTGGAGCAGTCTCGACCAATCATGGTGTACGTTTTACCTGTCGGGGGGAGGGGTCAGAGGTTACTGGAATATTTGTAAATGCATGTTGACAGGGGATTCCGGACACGGAGTACGTCCATACTAGTGACACTGTCCTCCGAAAAGGCCTGATACTAGACTTGTGTGGGTGTCCGGGCACGTTATAAGTCAGACCAGGATTGCTTATAGATCCATTCATCTATTCATTTACAATTGAAGATAGCCTTCTCCAGAATGAATTGGCTCACAAGAACAAGAGCTTGCGTGTGGTGCTGAAGCAGATAAAAGATAGCATTGACAATACTGCCTTGAATTAAGGCATTTTGTACATGGATGTGGTTGATACATAAATATTTTAACTGAGGCAGCATCTAAACCTGATAATCCTGTTTTTGCTGCACTGTAGGAATTTCTAACATTTTCACGATGTGAAAATGCTTCAGATTTTAACTTCCTCTATAAAATGTTAGACTTAATTTCTCCTAACAACATTATTTTCTCAACCTTTACGAAAATGTGTCCATTAATTATCATCCACGATTGGTCTGGTTTGATCCACTGTCTTCTCTCCTGTCTTTCTCTACAGTCACTATTAACGAGGCATAAAGGCCTGAAAAAAGTCATATTTCCGTGGGAAATTTATACTGTTGAGTAAAAACTGACTCAAATCAAGATACGGCATCTGTAGCAAAGCTATGGTAAAGTCACAGCACAGAGGAGATGTGAATCGGCAAACCAAACGAGATGACAAGAGGTAGAGACTGTCTAACAATCAGACTGAAAACAATTTCACATTGCATTATATATACCTCCCTCTCTCCCTCCCCCTTTTCTATCTTCCTCCCCCTCTTTCTCCCTTTCTCCCTCCCCCTCTCACCCTCTTTCTATTTTCCCTTCTCAAAGAAGGAAGCACGACCAAACAGCCAAATTAAAAAGGACACTGAACTATGTCATTGTTTGCCATTGCTCTAGGTTTTTTGGGGAGGTTTGTTTGTTTGAGTGCACGAGTGTGCGCGCACGCGTGTGTGTGTGTGTGTCTGTGTGTGTCAGTGTGTGTGTGTGTGTGTGGGTGTGGAGAACGTTGTCATACCCAGGTTTGCATGGCCGAAGCAGAAGATGCAGCCATCCGCACCGTTCACCACCGACTGAATGACTTCCGCTACTGTACCCGAGCACACCTCAGCCTATTGGGAGAGAGCCCCGCTTAAAGCCAATTACAACACAGCGTGTCAAACCTCAGCAAGAGGAAATGAATCCGACACACAAAAACAAGTAAGCAGTAAAGCACAGACCATGTCAGACATAGGTACATGATGTGTAATTTTAGCTGTAATTTTTTCAGATGCAAAGTGCTAAAATGCAAAGGACTCAGAGTTCATGGGTCATGGCGTAGACCTAAAACCCAAAGGACTGAAAATTCATGAGTCGTGGTGTAGACCTAAAACCCAAAGGACTCAGAGTTCATGGGTCGTGGTGTAGACCTAAAACCCAAAGGACTCAGAGTTCATGGGTCGTGGTGTAGACCTAAATCCCAAAGGACTGAGACTTCCTGACTCCCCTCCTTGGTTGTTCACTATGGCAGAACACTGCAGTTTGCATGTATATGGCTACACCCACCCACGCACACACACACACACCCAGCAAACTCACACACAAACACACCCAGCAAACCCACCCACTCACACACACACACCCAGCAAACCCACATACAAACACACACAGCAAACCCAGCCACTCACACACACACACCCAGCAAACCCACACACAAACACACCCAGCAAACCCACCCACTCACACACATACACCCAGCAAACCCACACACAAACACACCCAGTAAAACCACCCACTCACTCACACACACACACCCGGCAAACACGCACACACACACACACACACACACACAAACAGCTACAGTCTAGGATATGCTGCCTCGTCTGGCAATGTAGAAGATGTACAGAGGGTCTGCAGCCTAGTGACATTAAGTCATATATCTACCTTCCCCTCCAGCAAGAGAAAACAGCTCTCCCTCTCTGATCATCGCAGTAGCAGCCTTTCCTGCCCTGCAGACAGCCAGAGATGCAGTGTTCAAACTCTGACATTACTTCTTGTGTGTGTGTGTGTGTGTGTGTGTGTGTGTGCGCGTGTTCACTGCTTGCAATTTCACTGTGTGCAAGTGTTTACTGTGTGTTTTTTCACTGTGCATGTGTGCAGGTTAACTGGGATCGTTGTCCTACGAGTCCTACAGAAGCTCTGATACCTTCCCCTTCGAAGCCTGCTCCCTTTTTGAACAGCACTGGGTAGAGGCACCAGTCAGACCATATCTGATAGAATGACCCTTAACCTCCTGTAGCCTAGAGCGTCTCAGCCTAAACTGGTGAAAGGAGAAAGGTTTGGCTTTCTACCTCCTGACCTCTGGGGCAAGGACTCCTGTGGGTTCACCACACACATCACCACACCCACCACCACCATCACCTCCATCATCACCATCATCACCAAACCCACCACCACCATCACCTCCAACCACCATCACCAGACCCATCACCATCATCATCACCACCGCCAACACCACCACCACCACCACCACCAACACCATCACCACACACACCCATCATCATCCCACCCACCACCACCATCACCATCACCACACCCACCATAACATCACCACACCTACCTCCACCATCACCAAACCCACCACCACCATCACCTCCAACCACCATCACCAGACACACCGTCATCACCACACCCATCACCATCATCATCACCAACACCACCACCAACACCACCATCACCACCACCATGACCACACACACACCAATCATCATCCCACCCACCACCACTATCACCACACCCACCATAACATCACCACACTTACCTCCACCATCACCACACCCACCACCATCATCATCACAACCTCTGCCATTACCACACCCACCCATCATCACCACACACAATGAGCCCCATAGAACCATGGTTCACCCCCTGGATTTGAGAAAATTGTGTTGGGCAAAAACAAAACCCTGTAAAACTTTATTATCAGATCTGAATAACAGCAGTGAGGACAGGTGTGTCGGTGAGGGGCGTGTCTGAGGCTTACTTGTGAGGCGTCCTGGGAAAAGACTGCATCGAAGGCGAACATCTTTGGGGCAGCGGCTGCGGCACGCCTCTGGGCTGCACTGGAGTGGCTGTTCGCAGGCGTTTCGCAAAGCGTGAGCTGCTTCTTGCGTGCGTCCACTTTTAGGAACGACCGGGACTCTGAAGTGTCACTGGAGCCCTGGGCAGCGCAGATGCGCACCATCACTTTGACCTGCAGCGAGAGTAGGACATTCCTATCAGACGAAGAGGAAAATGCTAAAGAAAGAAAATTCAGTTGATCTGTGTTTTAGGGAAAAACATGTTGTTGTTTATGAGTTTGTTATTGTTTTTTCTATTATTACTCCCATTGGAGCAGAAAGGTTCATGTCATCCTGCACCTTCCCAATCCAGGTGTTTGTTGTGACTAAATCATGCAAGTACTTATAAACTAGACAAGACAACTGCTTACTGAATTATGGTGAAGTTACTTCATCTAGTCATGCTGATGCAAAACCGCAGAGCTACTGCTAACTAGCATCCCCATGTTAACGTTAGCTTAGTGACAATACTGTTTGTGCTCAGATGGCTTAACCTGACAAGGCTTGGGGAAAAAACCAAGCGTGGCATGCTATGCTAATGTTGTTCAGCTGCCAAGGATTAGCCTTTGCACAAGCTCAGGCTTAGATGTGAGACAAATTGGCAACACGGGGATACTCCGATTCCAAGTTGACTTAGAGGTAATAAAAAGAGTATGGGAGGATTGGGAGGGTCTTTTCTCATGTGAGTTGCTTAAAAGGCACCTAAATGCTGAGTATCCTGACCATGTGACCATTTAAACGGATGTTTAAAAAAAAAAACAGAAGACAGCTAGGACGGGATCAGTGTTTGGCAGTGTACACATTTTGTCTGGCAAAGCCCGTAAAAGCAGGGACAACAGTTTGTTGGGAATTTGCTCGGTTGACGAGAATGAGCTTAAATTATTGAGGCAGGGGCCTGAATTATTTCTGATAATGCACCACTTTGTATAGCTGCATGAGACCAAAACATACAATCCAAGAAATTGAACATAAAAAAAAAAGAAAGTCAACCTGATACACCGTGCCGATTAAAAACACCACGAATAACCTGGCTGTTAATGCAACAGAACCTACAGCTGTAATGTTGGTACCGGACTGGGTCGAGGACTCTAAACCAGAAGTGTTGGTTATTGGCTCTGACTCGTGTGCTGTGCTAACAAGTCTGCAGTTGTTCAGATCTAATAGTCGACAGGACATCCTTTATGAGATGATACAAAACACACGACACAAACACACGCGAGGAGGTTTGGGGTGCAGATAGGATGTACGTAGGTCCCTGCCCGTGTTGGGGTGGATGAGAATGAGGCTGCTGATTGGATTGCCAAACAGGCCCTGTGTGGAAGTGGATATTGCAGCCTCCGTGAGCAGAGCGGAGGCTAAATGTTTAATGGACTGGCATGATGGGCATCTAGAAGCACAATGGAGGGACCTCTGCACAATACACTTGGAGTGGATCACAGCCATCTGAACAAGACATTACATCTGACAGTGAGGCATCCAACAGGAAGTAGACGACCTGCTGATACCAGTGTGGGTGCTTTGAGAGGGAGAGAAAAAGACAGAGTATGTATGACAGCAGAAGGGATACAGGATTGGAGTTTGAATAGAACGTTGAGGGTGTGTATCTTCAGACACAATGTTAAAACACCTGTTTGTACTCCTTAGGGAGACAGGGTTGGCAGTTGGGATTCAGCTCCTCCCGGAATCTGGCCCACACTCCAGCACAGCAGGTGATGGTAACGCACCGACATCACTGGAGGCCAACCGCCATGAAACAGAAACCCAAACCCACAGAAGAAGAAGACTCAGATTCCTGAAACCCCACATTTCGTCTTCAGCCTCGGGAATATCCTGCCAGTGACGTGTGAAGCACAACATGGATCCAACCGGCATACATCCCAAAATCTGCAGAAGCTATCACTGAACTCAGCATGCCATCAATTAGGGCACTGTGTCAAACCTGAAATACAACACTTCCTCAGAAATAGATTTCTTTTTTGTGTGTTATGGGTACGGCAAATATTTGGCTGAGTTTTCCATGTAGTCTGTCAAAACCCACAGCGTCTGGCAAAACACTGACCAGGCTGCCAGGCTAGCGTGATGTAGCCTGGCGTGAGGCGGTGCCTGACAGGTCCCATCTTTCTATGCGTTTTTAATACACCCCATCAAATAGCAGCTGAATGTGCAGTTCCTTCTGAAGGGCAGCTTAAGTTCAAAGCCAATAACAATCTGGGGGAAGGTGGCGTTGAAAGAGCATGACCAAGTCATCCGTATCATAACCTCTAACTCACTCTACTAGTAGTTATAGATAGAAGACCACAGCATTTTTTTTATCTGTTAAAAAAAAGTAGAATTTAGTATGGTTTTGTAGGCAACAACATAACGTTACCTGTGCTACCAAATGCGAGTAAAACTGACAGTTCAATGATAATAGTGTGAAAAACAAGCCTTCATTAGCATACACTATCATGTAATTTGCTGTACGGTCTGGTGATATTCAATACCTGACAGAATCTATGGCAACGATTCAATGTAAATTAAGTGATGAGGGGGAAAAAAATGCCGTCGGCAGCCGTTAAGCTGTTGCTGATTTTGGCAGCGCTCCACTAGCTTTTGAGTTTGTTGACATTCTGCCACGGTTATCGAATGCTCATCAGCAAATCAGTCTAGTGACTTGGACACGGGCAACGTCTCCATAAAGGGGGATTCCCTGAGTAGTTGTGTGTGTGAAGTACATCACACATGCTAACATGCTACAAAGTCAACCCCATATTTCTCTGCATCCGGTGGCAGTTAAAAGAAGTGGCCAAAAATATCAGTATCCATGCCCCATTTCTTATAGAAAACTGGTGAAATGACAAACCGTTTGGTATTTGCATATGTATTTCTTTGGTTTGCAGTTGAACGAATTACATCCTTAGCTTATTTCACACAGAAATAAGCCCACTGCTCAGAGAGAAAAACCTAAGAAAGCCTGATTGCAATTTCCTAAAACACACATGAACATGCCACCAAACTCCTGTGGACAGAGTTATCCGAGCCTTTTGGTAAAGAACACCATACCTATATTTACAGAAAACAAAATAAAACCTTCAAATCAAAGAACACTTTGGCTATAGTCAAACATGAAGGTTCAGTGAAGAACACCTTCCTTACACTCAAACATGGAGGAGGTTCAGTAACAAACACCTCGCCCTCAGTCAAACATGGAAGAGCTCTAGTTAAAACATCATCCCCTTCAGTCAAACATGGAAGAGGTTCAGTTAAAACATCATCCCCACAGTCAAACATGGAAGAGCTCTAGTTAAAACATCATCCCCTTCAGTCAGACATGGAAGAGCTTCAGTTAAAACATCATCCCCTCAGTCAAACATGGAAGAGCTCTAGTTAAAACATCATCCCCTTCAGTCAAACATGGAAGAGCTTCAGTTAAAACATCATCCCCACAGTCAAACATGGAGGAGGTTCAGTAACAAACATCTTGCCCACAGTCAAACACGAAGGAGGTTCAATAAAGAACACCTTCTCCACAGTCAAACATGGAGGTTCAGTGATGTTCAGTGGTTGCTTTGATGCCTCTGGCGCTGGGTACATTGAACGTGTGCATGGCATCATGTCATCAGGAGAATACCAAGCCATTTTGGAGAGCAATGTCAAACCAAGTCTTCAAAAGCTGGGTCTCCGTAAAAAGTTGTGGGTCTTCCTGCAGGAAGATGACCAGAAATACACTTCAAAACGGAACCAGGAATGATTCAAGAGAAAATGCTGGACTGTTCTGGAATGACTACTATCAATACAGATCTAAACTGTCGTGAAAACCTGTAGAGACATCTAAAAACAGTAGTTGGTACCCTTTCAAATCTGGGAAAGGCAGGCAATTATGCAGGTCTATAAGATTCTGAATCAAAAACTAAAGTCATGTCATATTAACAGTTTTTTTGGTCAGTATCAATTAGCTTTTAGAGACAATTGTGAGTTTTTGAAGAAAGGGCAATACATCAGGGCCATGACTGCAGGTGTGCGGTAGAGTGCTATCATGTAGTCGAGGACTTCATCGCCTTATATAATGTTTCAAATTTTGCTCCCCTCACATTTTCACAATATCAATTCACCATCAGGTACTTGTTTTATCGCAGAAACTCTCAGCAGGCACGAAAACACTGAAAATTTGTTTTCTGTTGTCACACTGCTCACTCAACCAGAATGTATTTGCCAGAATTAGCACACCCAGAAGTGGAGAACCACAAATGCACTCACAACGTAGAGGCTCGTCTCCAGAGCAACTTCCAATTAGCCACTGTAGTCGCCTGACCCACCACAAGTAGGCGCTAGAGTGTAAAACAAGGCAATCCTGTGGAACTTCACACGCTCCACTCGCATTTCTCCTTTTTTTACATCCTGCCCAGGATTTCCAACTCAGCCAGTGGATTGTACTGCATTAATACTTTAACAGCAGTTGTTTCATTAGGGCAATAGCATTAAACTCACTAAAACCAGTGTGTCTTAATGAACCCATTGATTTATTTGGATTGCAGCAAATGCTAACCACACATTTACAGTGTTTGCATTAAAGCCCCTCTGTAGTTTGTCTGCATTTTCCATCTCCCCAATTAAGAAATCAAATTAATCAATTAACATGTCACTCAACAACAACCAACACAATGCTATCCGTCACTCAATTATGCACCATTATTTTAACAAACCCCAATTCATTTGAAAACGCTAACACAGGTCAATACTTTCAAATCAGTGCCTTTCACCATGACACTAAGCCTCTTAGATTATTTTTGGCTTGGCGTGTGTGGGCGCAGGTTCATTGTGGTTGGCTGACTCAAGTAGGTAGTTTTCCATTCTGCCTTTGTCCATGAAGTGGACCCATTACCGTCCACAGTCAGATGGCTACTCTTTCAAACACATCACCCATATACCCTGCAAGCTCCAGACAGCAGGCAGACGGGGGAAAAGATTGAGGAGCTAAATTTGATTTGAACATAAAACCACCATGGAGACACTAGTGGTTTTCCCCACGCATTTCAAAAAGCGCCGATAGGTTCCGTATCCGAGTTTATTTGATTTGGAAAATTTGAGGGAAAGAGGAGAGAAAGAGAGAGAGAGAGATGAAGAGAGCATGCCACGTCTCCACCATACGGTCCAACGTCACCCCAACATGAGGTTCGCCCAACAATGCCGTTGCACAATGAAAAAGAAAGACAGAGAGAGAGAGAGAGTGAAAGATATGATAGAGAAAGTGAGAAAGAGACAGAAAAAGAGAGAGACAGAGTTAATTCATTTTTAGAACCACTGGGGTCCACTTGTTTCAGTGTAACTACAAACAGCCTGAACGTTTACAACCACAGCATGCAGATAAACAACTCAATCCCCAATAAACAACGCAGGGTCCCTGTGTCGGGGACTGAATTACAATGGCCTTCTTTCACACATAATGCAGAATCGAGCGGGCAGGTAGCCCGCATTTCCCCACTGAAATCTTACCAGTGCATCTAAACACAAAGTCGTGGCTTCCTATTTCCCACGGGTGTCAGGGTTAGGCGGCTCGCCAAACGGGCCCCTGCGCTGGGGATGTTCGTGTGTGCACTGCAACGAGTCTGGTTGGTACTCCGCAAAGCCACGTTTACGTGAGACGACCTCTGCAGTCCAAGAGCATGCTGTCTTTGTTAATCCATTGGCCTTGGAATAGGGAACCAATTGTTTTATCCAATAGCATGGCAGCTTTAGATTAGATTATTTGAAAGCGTCCCAATAGATGCTGTTTTGGTTATCAGCTGAAACACATAGCATTGATTTGGAATCTGCTGGGCACCACAATCTATTCCTTTTTCCTGTTTCTCTTACTCAAACCTTACTCATCCCTTGCTCAACCCTTACTCATCCCTTGCTCAACCCTCACTCATTCCTGTCTTTCTTTACATGCGCTCATCTCATGGCTCAGTGGTTTGTTTTCAAACCGTTCATTGGACTCCCAGTTGGTTCACAATAATGTTCGCAGCTCTGAACTAGCTCATCTGTTTGCCCTCTATGACTTTGATGATGATGATGATAAATTGACAAGTTGAGTCAGAGGTACTAACTATGGAATATAGTATATATGATATGAAATGGCTGGATTGTCTTACGTACACACCTCGCTCCATCACTAAACACCTAAATTAAACATCTCCCTGTCCAAAACAAATTCTCAAAGCCCTAACTATTTACACCTGCCCGGGAAATAACCATGTAAACCAATAAAAATGACAATGGTCTGTGACACACTTTCCCGGGAAGGAATAACAATCTTTCGCCGATGGGCCAAAAACTGCAAAGCAGCAAAACTTCATCTGTATTAAAGTTAGCGCCATGGCCTCGACACTTTCCAAGCTCATTGGGCCTCATTAAAAAGCGGTTTTATTTCCTCTGCTTCGCTGTTGCAGAGCTCATTAACAGTTCTGCAGCCGAGCACCCCAGACGTACGATTAGCGAATTCCAAAAGTTTAAGTGGAACTCCTGACAACAGCATTCTCAAAGAAAAGACGCCAAACACACGTTGGTATGTGATAACACAGAGATGATCACAATGGTACAAGACGCTCAGCTATTCTCAAGTTAGCCCTCATGCAGACATACAGCAGAGCAGAAATGAGGAGATACTAAAGAGACATAATTTCATCCATTGCAGTGAGGAGTGACGGCTGATGTGGCCTCTTTGTCTTCAACTGCCTGTGCACTCGCATGAACTTGTCTTGATTTGCCAGGCGGATGTGGCACAAAACCATTGTGATGTAAGGGAACATTCATATAAAAATCCACAGCTGATAAATGCTGGTGAACTCGGGAAAGAAGACAATCCTTGAATCCTTTGCAGTGCTTTGGTTTTTATCTGTGACAGAAACAAAAGCACTGAAACCAAATTGGCTCATGAGTCTTGTTACCAGTAAAGCCAACTAGAGTATCTCTCTGAAATAATGGTGCGAAGTGTTGCATATAGAGTAGAAATAATATCCCAATGTGTACCTGTATAGATTTTTCCTCCATCACTATTACAGTCCCAATCAGGGTCTGCCAGTTACTTTCAAGACTTGAAGACGTAAATCCAAAGGGCAATTACCTGGTGATAGTCTGTACAGTAACCCACTACAGTTTCACCGTGTGAGAGTTTCACTGGGCTACGGAAAGTGGTCAGGTCCTCGGACACTAGTCTGATTTAGAAAAGCATCCAATCATTGGCAGCTAATTTAATACTTCCAAAACATTAGTGAAATGGTTAACCAGCGTGGCTGAATCAAATCTGAACGGACAGGAGACTGGAATGAGGCACTGTGGGTGAGTGTGAGTGCGTGTGTGTGTGTGTGTGTGTGCGAGTCAGTCACCCATTCCAGTCCCAAGCAGCTTTTGGGAGTACATCCATGGACTCCCAGGGAGTGACCAGGCCTTCAGGAGCAGAACCTCAAGCAGCCCACTGGCCCAGTGGGCCCACGGACAGAAACCCACCGAGCCTTTCAGCAAAATGTACAGCATTCACAATGAGAACATAAAATGTAGGCCTTTTAAGTAAAGAGACATCGATATTAACCTGTTAGATATGTACGTTTTAATTGTGAATTCTTGTGAATAGACGGAACAAAAATACACAGATCCGTATTTCACTCCAAGTTGTGCTTTTGTTCATTCCAGCTACTGACTTAGGTAAAATGTTACAGATAGAGTATGGGAATATACAGCACAATTAAAGTTGTCCTAGAAGACTGTACTGTCCTAGAAGACTGTATTTTCCTAGACAACCATATTGTTGTCCTAGAAAACTGTCCATATAGTCTGGAACTGTTGTCAGTCTACATGCTTTTGTCCACGTGGTCCTCCACTGTCTGGCCAGGGAGGGAGGGTGTATATCAGGACCAGTGTCTAATCCACTTCAGGATAATCACTTCACGCTGTGTAATCTCCACTGAGCAGCACGGACCCACTGCTGAATCTGACAATGATCTCTGACGGACACTCATTTGATCCGCTGCCAAGTCGAAGACCGAACCCAGTATTTGTGAAGGACGAGATGTGTGTGTGTGTGTGTGTGTGGGCGATGGGGATGGGGGGCATTACGTAACGTGTGGCTAGTCTCCGAAACATCCCTGTGAAGTTTTTTTAACAGAAAAGCACAAGTAGCGGTACTTTGAGGTGAAGAATCGATATGCAATGAATCGACAGGCGACCCTCCTGCTGGCAGGACCTGACGCGGAGGGGCTGACTAAGACGATGCAGACAGGAAAATGCATAGGATGGGACAACAGGCCTCTCCATCGTGTTCCTGACGCTGTGGTAGTGTGTCAACGACTTGAAGGTGAGACACCAACAGATGGGGAGTGGAAAAACAGCAGCTTGCGCTGTCAGCAGAGATGAAAATTTATGGCTTCCAGTGAGAAAGACTTGACACTGGAAGCCATATGAAGATGTCGTTGTTTGCAGACTCGTCCGGACTGGTTGTCATCCAGAAGTGAATTTAGTTAAATCAAAATCATACACGAAGATGCGTCCGTGCATAAGTTTGGCCGTTATAAAACAGTGCATGTGTTCTGAGACTTATTTTGTGTTAATGGATTAATTTGTGGATTTAGCTGCTTGGATTCAGAAACCGTTGTTTTTAGCAATGTCATTTTTGGCAAATGACAAAAAGTGAATATATCTTCACGAAAATTGGAATTAATTAATCTACTGACGATGATCACATTTCCCAAAAGAATCTCTCCCAAACAAAATGTTTATTGTTCCCTCCTCGGCCCAGGGCCTCTCATGGCATTGATTTGTGCAGATTGAAACAAAAATACTTTCCTTCTCATACATAGACCCTCATTCTGTGAGTGGAATGTTCTCCACCAAGATGATCCCTCCAAATGTTCTGAACTCCACAACTCTAACCCTTCTCCCTTTCATACTGAAATGGCCTCCCACTCCAACAGTCTGTCAATCGATGCGTGAGAGGAATGCACCATGGCAGAAAGGGAAGTGAGATTCATGGAATGCCAAAGGCCTGGGAATCGGCGAGACCACTCCCGCACATGAGCCCACAGCTGAGACGTTATCATTAGCATTTTAGGACAGACCAGTGTGACATCAGCATAACATATGAGAATGTAGGCTTCAGCTAAGAATCATTAGTCTGACCGCGCCCACCCTATAATGTAACATCCTAAAATGGCCCCCCTGAGAATTCAGTGACATTTACTCCAAATGATCAAATTAGCTGTACATACTACATTAACCATGAATATGTCGTGTAAGCTTTAGAATATGTAGTATTAGCATAAACCACGATTAACAAGCTAAATATACCCCCTACCGTTCTCATCATAAATCCTGTGCTTTCATTCTGTGTTCAATCATGTTCTAAAAGCCCCACATATGATCTCTTCACATTCTCTTTTGTTTGTTGTTTGTCCCTTGAAACAGTGTCATAAGGGCTCTCACCCATAGCAGACAGGGAGTCAAGTGTTGAGAGGATGGACGCAAAATACTCAGCTTTTTTAAAAGGCTGTTTTCATATGAAACAAAACGGATTCGATTGCTGGATGAAAACCACGTAACCACACACACACACACATGCTGATTGGCCAGTTTCCAGGGGTACTGAAAGTGCCAGTTCCCCTCGATGCTCTGTGAATATGTCATGACCCTGGACGCAGAGCCCACGGCCAAAAGAATCACTCGCCTTTCCCATCCCCGGGCTGTCCTTGACCTTTGACCTGGCCCGAAGGAGGCATGGTGGCACGGCCGGAGGTGACAGCTGCAGGGCGCCGCTGAAGCCGCCCGTGTAAACCAGAGGCTCCGCGGGCTCCGGCGGGGACGGGGGCTGCTGGGGTTTCTTCCTCTTGGACGACAGGCTGAGCTTCTGGGCGGCCCTGTGGAGATGAAATCCACATTTCTGAACATTACCATGATAACCGCCAGTCACACGTTGTTATACAGTGTATACATTATCGACATTATGCAGTATGTGTTTCATTATTGTGTTTTTATGGGTCTGTTGGATTATAAATATTACTCCCATCTGCTGTGCTGGCTTTTATTTCTGCCTGGCCCCCTGGAATAATGGAGATAACAGAGCTGTGCACCACTAACTACTAACCACTAATTACTAACCACTAACCTCTAACTACTAACTAACCAAGTTGTAGGGGAGTTAGGAGGGTCCAGTTGTTCTCTGTAACCAGAAATCTCCCTGACTCATTTTATATGAGGATGACTGGATTTATGCAATTTCAGGTAGGTTGAGCAGGTTTAGCTTTTTAGGCTGTGGGCTTACCTCAAAAACAGTACTGCACAGTGTAGTTTACTCTCAGTCATGCATTTAAAAAAAATAAAAAAAGTTTAAAGCTTAGGCAACATGGAAAATGCTTTGCCCAGCAAAACATTATTTGGGTAAGAATTAACAGATATTAACTTCTAAAAGTATATTTTCTCCAGGCAATTACTTTAACGCATGAAAAAGCTAACCCTTGATACCAGAAGGCTTTAGAGCTCTATTGGACAGGGACATAATAGTTCTGAGGCTTGGTCCAGCAAACAGACTGGTATCGACCGGCTGTCTGGAATCCAAGGGTGTTATTTTGTCATCTCATCTGTAATTAAGTACAACTTGGTCCACATAAGTAATGGCTCAAGCACCTGAAAAGACAATCCATTAGAGTCACTCTTATTGGCAGACAGGGACGGGTACACACGTATACACGCATAATGATGGTGTGAGTAACATTCACACACACACACACACACACACACACACACACACACACACATGCCAAAGGGGTCATAGGGGAATGTCCTAACCTCCCTTCAGCTGTCACTGAACACTTTGCCCTGGCCTGCCTTCAAACAGCCAGGCTACTTTTCCGCCGTCAGCAAGACATCTGCCTCATGTCACCACTCTCTCTCTCTCTCTCCCTCTCCCCCTCTCCCCCACTCATGTTTTTGTTCTCTCCCACCATGCACAAATCTACATTGTGAGTCTCCTCCAGCTCACCCCTGTCTTGGTCTCTCTCGTTTTTTTTCTCTCTCCTTTCCTCTTTTTGTTTCATTCTGTCTTTCTTTCTCAACCAGCTCTAATCTACCTTCAAGCCTCCTCCACCTTTACTCCATCTCCTCCGCTGAAATGTCTCCCCCAGGTCTCCCTGGGCTGAGGTGCCCTCCTGCCTCGGGTCTGTATGAATAGGCGGATCTCAACTCGCTAAGGCTAAACGTTTCATTCCCACCGCACAGCAAAAACCCTTAAGTGGTACCAACGAGAACACGTGACCCACTGCTCTGCATTCAGAGAGCGAAGGGATCAGTGGTACTACACTTCCTTGAGTAGTAAGGTAGTAAAATATTAATGCATTAAGGAATTAAGCTAGTAAAGTAGTAAAGTATTACCCTAGTAAAGGTGTAAGGTATCAAGGGAGTAAGGAATGAAGGGAGTAATGTATTAAGGGAGTAATATATTAAGGGAGTAAAATAGTAAGGTATTAATGTACTATTAAGGTAGTAAAGTACCAAAGTGTTAAGGTAGTAACGTAATAAGATATTAATGTATTAAGGTAGTAAAGTAATAAGATATTAAGGTATACATTTAATAGAGTAGTAAGGTATTAAGGTAGTAAAGTAGTAAAGTAGTAAGGTATTAATGTATAAATATTTTAAGGTAGCAAAGTTGTATGGTATTCATGTATTGAGGTATTAAGCTACGGTAGTAAAGCAGGCTAGTAAGGTATTCATGTATTAAGGTAGCAGAGTAGTAAGGTATTCATGTATTAAGGTAGCAGAGTAGTAAGGTATTCATGTATTAAGGTAGTAGAGTAGTAAGGTATTCATGTATTAAGGTAGCAGAGTAGTAAGGTATTCATGTATTAAGGTAGCAGACTAGTAAGGTATTCATGTATTAAGGTAGCAGACTAGTAAGGTATTCATGTATTAAGGTAGCAGACTAGTAAGGTATTCATGTATTAAGGTAGCAGAGTAGTAAGGTATTCTTGTATTAAGGTAGCAGAGTAGTAATGTATTAAGGTAGCAGAGTAGTAAGGTATTCATGTATTAAGGTAGCAGAGTAGTAAGGTATTTGGGTAGTAAGGTATTAAGGTTTTAGGGTGTTAAAATAGTAAGGGAGTAATGATTGTAAGGTACAGTATTAAGGTGGTAAAGTATATAGGTAATAATTTATTAAGGTAGTAAAGGAGTGAGGTGGTAAGGGAGTAAGGGATTTAGGGATTAAGGGAGTAAGGGATTAAGGGATTAGGGGAGTAAGTGATTAAGGGAGTAAGTGATTTAGGGAGCAAGTGATTAAGGGAGTAAGGGAGAAAGTGGTTAAGGGAGTAAGTGATTAAGGGAGTAAGTGATTAAGGGATTAAGGGAGTAAGGGAGCAAGTGATTAAGGGAGTAAGTGATTAAGGGAGTAAGTGATTAAGGGATTAAGGGAGTAAGGGAGCAAGTGATTAAGGGAGTAAGGGAGCAAGTGATTAAAGGAGTAAGTGATTAAGGGAGAGTTCCCAGAAAGAAAAGTCAAAGTCTTGAGATCACGTGAGTTAACCTATGCAGAGTTTATTGTGCAATTGTATTGTTGTAAACCTTGATCCAGATCAAAAGCCTTCACAGATCGCAGCACATCTTGACCAGTGTGTTTAGTGCGTGAAAATAGCAGAGGTGCAAGAAGACAAATTGCCAGGCTCCACCCTTGACCGCTGAGTCAGGAATGAAATATACAAGTTCCCAGGTTACGGCCCACACACCTCCGTCACTTCAGACATTACTTTAATTGTTGCAACTGATGATTGCAAGCAAATGCCAGTAAATACCAGGTAGTTACGGAAAGAATATCCTGTGAGAAAGTCTTAGGGTGAAAACACAAAGGTGTAAGGAATCTGCCTGAAAGAGGAGTAGGACAGAGTGTGTGAGAGGATTATACATAGAGAGGAAGTGAGAACACGAAAAAGATGGAAAGATGCAGAAAGCGAGGGAGACGTCAGTAAAACATGTTTTGTGGAACAGCGCAATTTTAACAAAATGTTATTCGCCGTGAATGGAATAGAGAGAGAGAGAGAGAGAGAGAGATGGTTCTGTCTGGGTCTGTCCTGGCAGGGGGTGGATGTGAAACAGGCCCGGGCTCATTAAGACACTGTGCTCCCAGCGCTTCTCAACTCTTCCTCCTCATTTCCCTCACATATCCCCGTCTCCATCACTTTCTGTCCAATCACTTCCCTCTCTTCCATTCTGTCTGTCTGCTTCAACCACATCACCAGAGCACAGTCAGGGACACACAATGTAATTACAGCCTCCATGAAGGACACAGGCAGAGGGGCCTCCGGGAATTGCCTCTCTGTGCGGTGTGTGGTGTGTGTGTGTGGCTTTCAGGTGCAGCGCACATGCATGTTTGTGCGCGGTGTGTAGGTGTGTCAGGGTGTGCTTGAAAGCCTACAGACGCGGACGGTGGAGACAGGAAGAGGGCGTGCGTGAGCGTGTGAGCGTGTGAGCGTGTGAGTGTGTGCCCGCAACTGGGGCTGATGGGTGCATTTTTGGTGTGTGTGAGGGAGAAACAGAACGATCAGGACCCACTGAGGGAGGGGAGGTCGCGTCCGCGTGGGTGAGCGTGCGCGCGCGCGTGTGTGCTCCAGACAGAAAGCTCCGCCCCCTCGGAGACCATGGAGACAGTACAGTTGTGGAGACATAACTCACCGGCGCCAAACACATCCTGAGGGACCTGGCTGCAGGTGACACAGGACGTGTCACAAAGGGCACCCTAACCCTACACAGTGGAGCACTATACACTTGGGCCTGTTGAGAACATCAGGGTTCCGTTTCGGACACAATATCACTGGAAATAAAGACAGTCTCTTTGTACAGCAGGTCTTTTCTGAAGCCTGCCGAGGATTTTGAATTGGATGCGTCGTCGTATTTGGGGAGCGAGAGTGTGACATTTACATTTGCAGTTCATTATATTTGCAGTGTTTGTTTAGGGCAGACATAGAGGGGAGGGAGGGAGGGGGAGGGAGAGGGAGGGAGGAAGATGGAGGGAGGGAGGGAGGGGGTGGGAGGGAGGGAGGAAGATGGAGGGAGGGAGGGAGGGAGGGGGAGGGAGGGAGATGGAGAGGGAGAGCAAGCAGGGATACAGATATATGAAGAGGGTGGTATGAGACCAAGTGAGGGAGAGAGAGAGAGCAATCAGGGATATATGGGGGGGGGGGGCAGTAGAAAGAGCCAGAATAGTGTGGGGGGGGGGTGGAGGAAAATCCACACACAACATCCACCTTTGAAGACAAAGCCCCTGTCTCAGTCACCTTGACTGCCTATGAAAGGTGCCCTCCCCCTCCCACACCCTGGAGCCCGCTACAACAAAGCCCCCCACCTCCAGCCAATGACACTCCAGAAGACAAGACACGCCCACACTAGACTACCTGTTTTTACTTCATTTACATTTCAAACATACTTCTTAGCACATTTTCTCCATTCCATAGTTTCGCCACTTGCAACTGTATCACAGCCCTCTCTCATCCAAAACAATTCCCAACGGAACCCGAGTTGAAGACCGTGGCTAGCTTGCCTACTAGGCACCTGTGCCAAGCTGTTCTACTGACTTCCCCCACACTGCTCCTCACACCAGAAAATCAACACGAGTGAGGGCACGCTCACTCGCCGGGCAAACCTTAGACACAACCCGAGGTCCCTGCTGACGATTCCTCATCGCTTCCTGGGCGATGTTAGCCAACGCCTCACCCCAGGGACTTGCCAGTTAATTCTCAACTAGTGGCGCAATCGAGGCTCAAACCTAGACCACGGCGGTCTGCTTGGTGCAAGAGTGGCTTAGATTGCGGTGCCACATGGGAGGCCTATCTGTTTAGGAGTGGGCCACAGAGCGTTACATTCAGATTGAATTACACTGTGTTTTCCAGAATTGTCTCACTTTGTTCATACTTTATTTGAAAAAAAAATGTAATTATCTTCATTACAATTTGTTTTGGAGGTGCTGTGATTGTTACCATGGTACCCAGTAAGGTGTTAGACATGATATTAAAAAAGTGTTACACATAGTTATTTTTTATATGCCTCGCTGAGTGTTACCACCTCAATGATAAATACACACGATGCAGAATATGCCGGTTTCTCTGTTGTGTGGAATAGAGAATCATGTCTGCTTTGCTTGTTACGGAGCTTGAGCCAGACTGTGGGTTGTATCAGAGGCCCAACCAGTTCCTTAGAGGACAATGACTCAGCCATTACGATCACCACCTGCCCCCACACCTGTGAGATCACACCATCCTCCAGCCGCTATGACCACCACCTGCCCCCACCCCTGTGAGATCACACCATCCTCCAGCCGCTACGATCACCACCTGCCCCCACCCCTGTGAGATCACACCATCCTCCAGCCGCTACGATCACCACCTGCCCCCACCCCTGTGAGATCACACCATCCTCCAGCCGCTACGATCACCACCTGCCCCCACCCCTGTGAGATCACACCATCCTCCAGCCGCTATGACCACCACTTGCCCCCACCCCTGTGAAATCACCCCATCCTCTAGCCACTACAATCACCACCTGCCCCCACCCACGAGATCACACCATCCTCCAGGCACTGCAATCACCACCTGCCGCCACTCGTGTGAAATCATACCCCTAGTCCAAACCTAAACCATCTGTGGAGAAAATGCCAAGCTGACCCAAGACCAACGACCAGAGGTAACTGAGGTGTTCTCATGGGCTAATCAGTCTCAGCTCCAGGTTCTGTCTATGTGGGCTAATCAGTCTCAGCTACCGGTTCTGTCTATGTGGGCTTGGGTCCAGAGAGGAGGTCTGCTGTCACAATGGCGCGTTGCACAATTTTAAATGCAAAACTGGCTAGAGGATGAAAACCACTTGTGCCCATCTCCGTTACAGGCATTATCTACACCCCAGCTGCATTGGCACAGCGTATGGCACGAGGGAGGGGCAGCACAGGTCTGGTTACAGCAGGACACGCCCACCTGTTCTACCCGTTTTCCTGCTGACCTAAATCAGCACGTGCTGGTGGTAAACAGCGCAGTCAGCGGAGTACAGGCGGATGGAATGCTTTGAAGGGGGTAAAGGTTAAGAGTATGACCCCCCTTTACCATCACCCATAGAGGGTCAGGGTGTCAGAAAAGTGACCCCGTCAGCGATAAGCACGACAGGACAGGCATCGGCCAGGGAGCGCGTCTCAGAGTTTTTCTTTTTTTTTTTTTGTGTAGGCTGAGGCAACATCACACGTAATGGAACGCAAAAACGTGCAATTAATTGAGTAATACATTTCGAATTTCCCACAACGCTACAACGCGCCGTCATGAAGCCAGCAATATGAGGACGGAAATAGCATAGACAATAAACACACTGTACTCACAGCTCTCTCCAATCCATTATCTGTTCTGAGTTCCTAGCCACAAATCGCAGACGTGATGAGACCTGCGCTCGCCCATACTCATACCGGTATTGAGCCGGCGTATTCCATAGTCCCGGCAGGAAAGCGCGTAGAGGTGGAGATAGTTTTTAACGAGGGGGGAGGTGGGGTCGGTCAGGGTGTCCGTGATCCTCTGCGCTCTCAGAGGTCAAAGAAGGGGCTGGTCCGATTGGCCAGACACACTAACGCTCAGGGTTCCACTCGACTACGCTCTGAACGTTGAGGGAGCTGGAACGGGGGGAGGCGCACCGCAACATGTGTCAACAGCGGCCAAGGTGGCGGGGAGTACGGCGGTCCCGGTAAACGGCGAAGGGGAACAGGGAGTTTGCCAAAGTTTCCGCTGATACGGGAGAGTGTGGAGTGGGGACCGGTGCAACGTTCAGGTGGACCATTTTTTGTCACCACTTTCCTTTGCCGCCGCAGTCGAAGGACGCAGAACCCCCCCCAGGCACCGACACGCAGAGCTCAGGCCGGCAGAACCCCCCCCAGGCACTGACACGCAGAGCTCAGGCCGGCAGAACCCCCCCCAGGCACTGACACGCAGAGCTCAGGCCGGCAGAACCCCCCCCAGGCACTGAAACGCAGCCCAGGAAGTAAACGTGCCTCCTTTTAGTTCTCTCCTGTCTTACAAACTGTATGGGTTTGTGTTTCTGTCACCACAGCTCCGCGGTCAAACATCTTGCCTCTCCCGTTTCCAATCTGCCTCATCTCCTCTTCAATCCTCTGTCCTTCTGTGCCAACACCTCTCCTCTCTTCTTTTTCTCCTCCTCACTTTGATCCCTTCGGCCACGTGTAAACTCCCAGCATGTGCCTTCTAAGAGCCCGATCTCACAATCACGACTGTCCTCCCCCTCTGGTTCCATCCAGGCACTCCTGCCTGCCTTCTTTCAACCCCTCATACACTAACTGCCGACACCCTCCTCCTCGTATCCTCCCGTCTCCCCAAACTCTCTCTCCTGCCACCTCTCTCTACCTTTCTCTGGCGAACCTTCAGTCTCTCTTCACCTCCGCAGTGCTCTCCCGCCGCGCCGCGCCGTTCCGCTCCCCTCTCTCCACTCTCTCCCCACAGCCAGGCACTGGGAGACGGCGGCGCAACTCCAGGACTGGGATGAAGGGAAAAGAGAGGGAAAAAAAAAACCCAGAGAAAAACCACTAGGAGGTGGGGAAAGAGTAAATTCCTGTTCTCCCTGTTGCTGGGAAACACTGGCAGGAGTCCAAGCGTCCCTCCCTCTGTCTGTCTCTCTTAGCAGTCTTTCCCTCCCTCAGTCTGACTCTCTCTCTCTCACCTATTCCCACCCTCTTTCTCTCCCTCGCTTCCCCTCTTCAGTCCATCCCCTTTACACCCCTCCCCTTCGTAGTGTCACTACACAGCTGCTGTGCAAACTGCTGGTGATCGGCTACGTGCTCCTCACACACACACACACACACACACACAGACACACAGAGACAGAGGGACAGACACATGGAAACCGACAGACCCACAGACACACTGAATCATGAATACTTTATAAGATGAGAGGAGCCCCCTCTTCCGATAGTGCCGGACTTCAAAGAGATTTGGTTAGTGCGCGTTTTGGTTGTGCGTGCGTGTATGCTATTGACTGTGTGAAGTGTGTGTGTGTGTGCGCCAGCGCGCGCGCGCGCGCGTGTGTGTGTGTGTATTGTTCATATACGTATTTGAATATGAGTGCTCACTTGAATTACACTTTTGCTGATGGGCGAGTGACTGAGTGCATTATATCTTTCACTGTACACTGTACCGTTTCCAGAGGCGGAAAGACCATTCACTGAAATAAAACAGCAGATCAACAAGAGGACGCTAAGAAATGAACTTAGGTGCCGAGAGGCCAGAAACAGTTAATCAAGGGTTTCGAATGAGATGGAAAGACGGCGATAAGCGGAGGCAGAGGTTAAATCCAGACGGGATGGATAAATTGGTTTGGATGACGGCTTATAAAGATAAATCAATGGTCTTAGAAAGACCTAACAATAGCACCAGACAGACAGTCTGGGTGTTTCAGGGTGTTTCGGGACACTAATATCCACACAGGCTGATAAATCAATGTGTCTCTAGATCCTTAGCCTGGTTCTTTAGGAGAAGTGGAAGACCTGAACTGTATCTCAAACTAGGAAGAGGGCACTGTGCAAGACAAACAGGGACGTCATATATTCAGTTATACGCCCACCAAAAAGGGAACAGAAACTCAAAGTGGTTGCCCAGGGTAGCACAGTGGACTAAGCCAGGGCACAGGTACAGCTGCTGTGCAGGTTCAAATCCCACCCTCTGCACTTTCAGCAAAAGCTCTCCCCTCTGTGTATCACCCCTTTCGTGTCCCACAACACATAAAAATGCGTGGAAAAAGAAGACCAATTAAATAACATTCAGTGGCCCAGGACAGAATGGCTCAACACTGTCCCAAGAAGGGCAAGGGCTTTGTTTCCTGGTCGTGCTCTACTAACTCCTTGTGGCGGGTCAAGTGCCTGTGAGCTCAGTCTCGGTTGTTGGCCAGGAATTGCGTTCCCCTTCAGTGCGCGTGCCGGCGGGAACTTCTGGGGTGAGTGAGCGGTGGGGTGTGAAACAGCATGGCTTGTGGAGCTGCTGTGATGAGATGCCACAAAACTGAGAAAAACAATGCCAAAAATATAGAATTACTGTTTATGCTATTTTTACTTGGAAAAAAATTACAGAAGTTCCCAAAGCAAGCCTTCGCTTTATTTTCAACTAGTATTTCATAGTTTAAGTAGTTTACATTTAAGATGTATAGCAGGTCTTCTTATCCCGAGCAACAGCCCTGACCACAGCAATAAGCTGAAACAACCATTGCTGTGGAATTCATCACCAGATTTCACAATCCCCCATCAGACGTTGCTAATTACCTTTCCACATTCTTCTTGCAAACAACAAATGACACTGCTTTACTGACACTCCCTCTCACATGTTGTCACCTCAACCAAGCACCAGTTGGATTAGTCAACTTCAGACTGACTGTTTCCGTTTCAGACCACACACCTCTAACAGCTCCTCCAATGACAGACGACGATCTAAACAGATACGCTGCTCGTTAAGGATTTGGTGGCAATGTGTACTTGCAATGTAACTGAACTATAGTTATCTATATAAATTCAATGTGAACAGAGCGCTTGACTTCACCTGAAAGCCAAATGCAATATTTAAATAAAGGGGTGTTTGCCCTGAAGTGGTTTTCTGGCTCGGAGCTGCGGCCTATATAGAATTTCCAGAAAATACAGCCTCCATCGAAAATTCCCTAAGACTAAACAGCACTGAAGGATTACCTTGTGGTAATTTTGGGTGGCTTATGTCCTCAAGAGAAATGGTGTTTCAAGTCAGAGATAATGCACTATGGCATCATTTGAAATACATTTCCAAAAGAAACGGAGAGGATGTTTTGATGACCGAGTCTGATGTGAGTCTGATGTGAGTCTGATGAGAGAAAAGAGCACTTATGACATCAGTCAAATCAGTGGAGACCATTCTGGTCTTACCATTGTATGGAATCGCATGAGAAATGTGCAAATCCACAAATTACATCAACTAAATTACATCTTCTAAATATATGGAGCAATGTCTTCATTAATTTCAATTTCTTCCATTGCTGAAAGTTTATAGCTAATATTAGAAAAAAAGCTATGCAGATCTTTGACCTCTAGCTTTGCTCTCCTTTTCACTGGCAGGGGAGCAGTTCCCCAAGGAGAGGGTTTCGGATCTGCAAAATCCAGATCAGCCAGCTCACTTTTCCTGCCTGAAACTCATATAGTGTGTCTTGCGTTCCAGACTCACACAAGCCCACGCCGACTGACTGGCTGATGTATGTTGCGTGACACACAGACTGTGATAGATGTCCAACAGCTAGCCAGAGACTGGGAGGGCGACTTGAAATAACCCAGATGACACTCTGAAGGCACGGGTTTCTCAAGTCTTAGGTTTCTGGCAGATGTGCTATAGAAGCTGCCTGAATGATCTAGTCAGAATCACCGTCATTCACTAAATATTTGGTGTGCTGGCACCGCTTGTGGTAGGGAACAGGGAACAGACTACACCACGGGGGCAGGCGACAACAAAATCGACACATATGTATACGCCAATATGCTAATTTGTCAGTATATTGCGTGAAGGAATATCAGTGGTAAAATAATTTTTCCACATTGTAGGAAAATAGCGAGAAAAACATACAGTAACCAAACCTTCTTGCTCAGGGACACAAATGCAGGGATTTTCACCTTTGTCGAGGATTAGAACCAGCTACATTTTATTTTCCTGTCCCACTGCTCTCGGCCCCTTTGGGCCCCAGCAGCACGCCATTTTAAAGCGAATTTGAAGAATACAGGTGGTTTTAAAACCTTACCAAAAATCAACACGCACCTCTGATGAGGTCGAGGTTGGTCTTCTGCATTAGGGTTCCGCGATACGAAAAATAAAATCCCAGAACGTCCCCCTCCCCATGAGGATGTAGGTCCTATAAAACAGTGCTTCCTGTGGAACTAGCAGATTGACCTCTGAGCCGTAACGCCATCATCCACAGGAAGTAGGTCATAAATCAGGGGTGAACCGTTGGTGTGGACTTGGTTGGTGACTGTGACACTCAGGTTGCCTCCACCCATCGCATTCCCCCCCCTAAAATCATTCTGGCCTTTAATGAACCCCCCCCCCCCCCCCACCGTTTCCTGAGATCCGTCAAACACATCCAGACGGCTGGCCTAAACCTGTCTGAAAGCAGTGAGAGGTGTGTGGTCTGAATGACAGATTCCACATGTCTCCCCCCAGCTGACAGGATAGAAAGTCATTGAGATAGCAAGTCTCCAACAAGAGACAGATGCAGTGGTTTAGCTGAATTATGCAGGGTCTGATGGAATCGCTCCTTCATGTCCCCACTTTTGATTCCAACTTAAACTGAATATGAAATTAACTCATTCCACAAGCTATTCCCTTTTCACGGAGAAAGCCATGGAAAATTAATATTTCCTTTATCTGGGATTATATGTACTTCCCCTATTTCCTTTATCAGGGGAATTAATTAATGCGAAAGACGTGGGCTAGGAAATAAAATGGCGCGGCCTCCTCTTTCCGTCTCTTCAAGATCACTTCCATTCTGTCCTTCGTCCTCTATGTTCCGTGTAGCGTGAACGGCACACTGCAACTAATGCATACGATATCAGATGCCGGGGGCGGGGGGGGGGGGGGGGGAGATGGGGGTTGGTTGACTTGTGACTTTGCCGCCAGGGGGCACGTCACTGATAATTGCGAGAGAAGACCCGGCGGCTTAACCGAAAAAACACCGTGATATCACTTAGGGCCTCCCGCCGGGCGTCCGGCGCACCTGACAAGCCCAAAACGCCGCCGCTGCTTGGCCCCCTGCTCAGGCCTTTGTCCTGATTCCTGGCGACAGCTGCTTTCACGTGTCGCGTGTCGTTCGGCCTCCTCAGGATTTTAAATTAAAGCTAATGTTCCCGGGGCCCGGGGGACAGGAGGGGGACAGCAGGAGGGGTGGGGGGTTCTTTGGTTGCGCCGGTCAATGCATCCATTAACGGCCTTGTGTCAAAGCTCTCACCCCCGCGGCGTGGTTTCATGTCTGGGCTTGCCGGGGTGAGGGGGGGGGGGGGGGTTAGGGGGGGTTGGTGCTGGCGGGGGTTGACAACATTACGTGATTCTCCGAGAGCGAAGCGTGATGTCAACAGTTGGACCGTTCCCAGGGCTGCCGTGACAACGACTGTGATGAAGCGGGCCCCGTTGTCCTCCGCTCTGTCCGGCGTCAGGAAATGTGATCCTTGTCGTATGTTGGGCGTCAGCCTCCTATTCATCAGCGAGACCACCCCGCCGTTCCCGTGGCTGCGGTGTGAGCCAGGAAAACGGCGCAGGCGGTGGGATCAAACCAGCAATTGACTAACCCTCCTTTCACTGCTACGACTTGCACAGTAAAGTGATCCATTCAAAATGCAGCGAGATACCGTGCGACCAGCGTGCGGGTTACATTAGCTGCGAGACTCATTGGGGGGGGGGGGGGGGGGGTGATAATCCTGACACTTTGGAGCCATCTGACGTGACGGGCGTGTCTGTCTTCTGCCTGTCAGCCTTCTTTGACATTGCATTGTTGCTCGTCTTCCCACGACACTGACATGAGCATCAGTGTCACTGTAGCCTTGTTTGTTTTTTTTATGCTGCTCGCCCCTTGAATAGAGGTTAAAATGCTGAGGCATTTTAAAAATGAAAAGCAGGTAATCTCTGGTGATCTTATTAGCATTCATCTGTGACAGTGTGAAGTGTGAAATGAGAAAAGGCAAGGATTAGTTGGATATCACGCGAGGAACATGGAGAAATGGGGGGGGGGAAATTAAGGAGAGGGAGGGTAGGCGTGTTTGTGTGTGTGTGTGTTTGTGTGAGTGCGTGTGTGAGTGTGTGATAGAGAGTGGAATAAAGAGAAAGAGGACGAAGAGCAGAACGGGTACTCTATGGTATCCTGAAGGTAGAGTTCAACTCTCATCCAAGAATGTCACATAAATGAGAGGGAGATAGAGTGAAGAAGAGGAAGACAAAGAAAGAGAGCAAGAGTGAGGAAGAGCAAGAGAGTGAAAGAGTGAGGAAGGGTGAGAGAAAGACACAGAGGGTAAAAACGGAATTGAAAATCCAGAAAAAAAATGAGACAACAGAAAGGCTGAGAGAGGGGAAGAAGGAAATCTGAATGTATGCGAAAGAAAGGGATAGCAGGGAAAAACAGGTAGACAGAGGGAGAAAATGGCCAGATTGAAAGAATAGAGGCAGGAGGGAGACAATTTCTGGCTTGCAGCCAACCGAAAGCTCACTGAATTAAGGCAAATTATTTTCAAACTAACATGATTGCCAAAACCGCTGGCCTCGCTGGCTCAATGCTTTAAACTCCCAGGGTGAAAGCTCTTTGCCGGTATAGAATAAATGAAGCAGTTGGAGCCTAAACGGGGGACATTTTAATTTGAATAGTATAAAAACGAACATAGGAATACAGTTATTACAATATGCCAGCAAGCAATGGGGAATGTTTCCAATTATTTCCAGCTCAATCTAAATTCTGCCATGAAGCTCTGATGAAAAATGTTTTAATGCATGCCAGTGGATGTCTAGGTTACAGAACTGATCTGGGACCAGATTAAAGTCATCCTGGTAATTTGATTAGAGGCTGGTGCACAGATCTGAGATGCACAGATGTAAAACCGATATGGGACCAGTTTAAAGCACACTCAGGTCATTTGATAAGACTTAATTGCACATCACACTGCCCTCGCCCACCTGGACAAGGAATAACTACCTGTGAGAATGTTTTTTTATTAACTACCGATCAACACCATTATACCCTCCAGGCTCATCACTAAGCTCAGGACCCCGGGAAAGGCACACCTCCCCGTGCAACTGGATCGTAGACTTCTTGACAAACCACCCACCCACTTTGAGCTTGTAGGTATGAATTTCACACCTGTTGTTATAACGATGCATGTGGAAAAGATATTTTGATTAAATCAACACTTTATTTCCCCTGAGCACTGGATCTGGGTCCGGCCTCACAGAACTAGGGACAGTGAGAGTATGACGGTGGCACCAAGCGGAAATTGCTGACATATTTGAGTCTGCTGTCTGTTAATTCAATGAATTAAGTCACGATGGCCCAGAGTATCCACTACACGACCAGGAAGGACCTTCAGCTAGGACGTTCACACTGAACCATCCGCCGGCGTCAAGGGGACTCTGGTCTGCATCCTTAGTCTGGGCAGTCAGGCCGACGCTCTTTGACCCCGCCGACTCAATCACCGCTGAGTTAAGGACGATGTGACATTCAGAGTGGAATCTCCAGTGAAACCAATGTCTTTCGCTGATTGAACATTCATGTTTGAAATATTGTCAGATTTTCTGGGAGAAAATTAGGCAGTAAGACAACAATCCAATCGTCCGTCCCGTCAAAGACATAAAACCTACACTCCCAATTAATACTCTGGTCCACTAGACTAGATGAATCCTGCAGCTTTTGGTGCAACTCACTGCCGGTGAGGGTGGAAACAGTCAGAAGTAATTGCATCTCTTCCCATCAAGCCAGACAGAGATGAAGACATTGCTTTCTTCCAGCTACTTGCAACTAGCCTTTTCACTCCCTCTCGCCACTTCTCTCCCCTACCATCACCCCCCCCCCCCCCCCCCCCCGCTGACTAAGACAAACTGCTTGTGCCCACTTTCTCTGCGCCTCACCGACGACTCGGGTGCTCCAGATGAGTGTCATCAAGTCTTCGTCACATTTACAGTTGGTAGTGCAATTAAGGTTCTTCTACCACACGCGTCAGCCACCCCCATCACCCGTCCTCCAACACACACACTCCTTGTCTCATGCACACGGAAAGAACACAAGACAAGCACCGACGCCCTCTCCCTTTCAATCGACACTGAGGCGCCTCCCGCTCATAAATCCCCTGTGGGTCTGGGCCGGGCGCCCGTGCCTCGTCACACTTCACCGTGGATTATGAAGCCGTTACTGACAGGTGCTCAGCACGGCCGCGGCAGCAGCCAAAGACCGGCATGAATCAAAGCAAGCCATGCCAGTGGAGGCAGGGGGCAACGTGGGTGTGTGGAGAGAAGAGACAGAGGGAGAGAGAGAGAGTGAGAGACAAGGTGAGAAGGAGACTGACAGGGAGAGAGAGAAATTGGGAGAGAGAGATAAAGGGAGAGAGAGAGAGAGAGAGGGAGAGACAAGGGGAGGGGGAGACTAACAGGGAGAGAGAGAAATAGGGAGAGAGAGATAAAGGGGGAGAGAGAGAGATAAAGGGACTGAGAGAGAGGAAGACAGAGACAAGGGAAGAGAGATGCTGACAGGTAGAGAAAGGAATAGAAAGGGAAAAAGAGGGAGAAATAGAGAGAGGGACAAACAGAGAGAGGGACAGACAGTCAGAGGGACAGACAGAGAGAGGGACAGACAGAGAGAGGGACAGACAGAGGGACAGACAAAGAGAGGGACAGACAGAGGGACATACAGAGGGACAGACAGATAGAGGGACAGACAGAGGGACAGACAGAGAGAGGGACAGACAGAGGGACAGACAGAGAGAGGGACAGACAGAGAGAGGGACAGACAGAGAGAGGGACAGACAGAGGGACAGACAGTGAGAGGGACAGACAGACAGAGGGACAGACAGAGAGAGGGACAGACAGAGAGAGGGCAGGAAGCAGGTGGAGAGAGTATGGCAATCTGTTCAAGGGCACTCACTCAACAGTTGAGACACCTGAAGTCTTATGAGTGTGGGGGGGTGGGGGGGGGGGCAAACATGAAGTCTCTCACATGGGATAATTACTGTTGTGGCCCATATGGAAAAGAAATGCATGTCGACTGTGTGTGAGACATTTGAAACATGCCACATGTAAAAAAATTGACAAATAGTAGATTTACTGAACAAACAACCCTCAATGTTCTCCAAATGTTCCATCATGTGTCACAGGAAAGTATGAATGTGTGCTTCTCACTACTGTAAGTCATTGTGGAGAAGAGTGTTGGCTAAAGTACCAATATGTAAATGCATATAAATCACATTTGTTTTTACAAAGCCCCTTTAAGTTAACATCTGTCACATACTCACATCAAAACGCCAAACAGCTACATTACATTGACATTACAGTCATTTAGCTAACAGTCTTTTCCAGTCTTGTTTACAGCAGAAATATATACTGCTATATACTATATACTGCTATATACTGACAGTGGCCCAACCCTCTAATCTCTATGCTATATACTGACAGTGGCCCAACCCTCTAATCTCTATGCTATATACTGACAGTGGCCCAACCCTCTAATCTCTATGCTATATACTGACAGTGGCCCAACCCTCTAATCTCTATGCTATATACTGACAGTGGCCCAACCCTCTAATCTCTATGCTATATACTGACAGTGGCCCAACCCTCTAATCTCTATGCTATATACTGACAGTGGCCCAACCCTCTAATCTCTATGCTATATACTGACATTGGGCTACAATTCTAATCAGCAGGCTGGATTCTGATAGACAGAGAAGACAAGAGGTTATTGGGAAAACTGAAAGAACGAGAGAACTCCAGAGAAGAAATACAATCAGTAAGGTAGAGGTTAGAGAATGAAGAAGCGAGATGGAGAAATCTTCAAGTCTCTCATTAATCTTTCCTTCAGCAGGGATGGGTTGACGTGGTGGCGTGCAATTATTTATTTACCGTAGTCTCAGCGCCGGGCTATCAACACAAGCAGCCTGAGGGCTGCTGGGTAAGAAAAGTGTGACTGATTAATCAGCGAGTGCGCAGGACTGGAGAGAGAGGAATACAAAGAAAGAGAGCAAGAGTGGTTCAGTTGTCATCCCCACGCCGCCCGAACGTGTAAAACCAAACGGTGCGTAGACGCAGTTGTATTTAAATCCCCTGACTATTATAAGCGTGCGGGGAGGGGGGGGGGACTGAATTCAAAGTTCACCCCAAATTCAGAGATTGTGTGAACTCAAAAGTGAATCGTCGAGCTATGACCTTGTCCTACAGAAACTCTACTGTTGCATGAAGTAGATCTGGTGTGACCTCTGGCTTTTTTGTCAGTGCCCTGAGAAAGATTTCATCGGTGTGTGTGTTCTGACTGAGGGGAGAGGGTGTGAATGCCAGGTGAGTGCCCGCGTGTACGTGGGTTCTAGGGTTCTCTGTGGTATCGAAGGCGGGGCAGATGGGCATCGCGTTTAACAGTCTGACGGCCCCGCAGTTAGAGGGTCCTCTTTAGTCTCTGTCCGGGTGATCGTGCTCCCGAACGGTCTCTGGCTCCTGAATTGAGGGTAGTGGCTCAGACTGCCCAGCGGCGGTTGACCTCCCTGGTGGACTTCCAGGCATCCCAGAGGCCCAGTGAGGCAGGCGTTCCCTGGAGGGGCCATTGTTCACCTCTTCAGCACAGGGCCTGTGTTGCTGGACCATTCGAGGTCCTCGGTGAATGGCCGGACCCAGCAAGTCGCGCGTTGCTACAGTCACATTACCACAAGCCAGGAGCAATCTCTCCCTCAAAACTGACCAGAAGGTAAATGTTCTACATGAGTGTCTTCCAAATAAATTGTGGATCTATGGGCTTCTCCTGATTCTGCCTGACCGTTCGAAGACACAAGCGTAGGAGCATACGGCCATCTAGAGCAGATCGCTGAACAGAACGCTAATTGAGTGACTGTCAGGGACTGACATAACAAGTGGACGACTGCTGATGTGTGAAGGAGGAGACGACTCGGCTTGGATCCAGCAAACACGCCACGGGCTCCAACCAAATGAACAGGAAAGACCTGAATAAGACCAAGATTTTGGGAGGTGCCCTGTGTGCACACAAAAATATGATTAGGCTGTTTGTGTGTGCACGTTTGTTTGGTGATGTGTGTGCGCGTTTGGTCAAGTGTGTGTGTGTGTTTCCGTATGTCAGCGTGTGAACCACACACCAGAGCGACGTGTCGCGGCGGTTATCTACACTGTCTCTGATTACTCCGTGTCTCTGCATACATTGGAAATACTGAGCAGCAGGCTGACCGTGATGGAATCAACAAACAGATGCTGTCAGCCTGCGCCGGTGCAATTGACGGTCAGCCGTGCCCCTCCCCCCTCCACGCGAACCCCACTGGTGACCTGCCATCAGACACGTCCCCACTCCACGGGGCACGGGACCGAGACCTAATCAGGGATGTTCTTTTGACACGGCCATTTCAGACGGATCATCTAGTTATCTCGCGGCAGGCACACCCACAGAGCAGTGACGGTCGTGGCACTTTGGACGCTCAGCAAAATGGACGCAGTCGCCGTAGCAACCATTTGAACACCGAAAACACCTACCACCGGCTGCTTTTTCACCGATGTGCAGTAGTTTCTTTTCAGCCGTAAGTTCCACCGGAACTTGCATGAGGAAATTGGCCGATTTTTATAATGTGTCTTCATAATGTGCTGGTTGGTCCTTTTAATACAACGGCATCACAGAGAGCAAACAGAGGGCTTACAATCGTTTACCCAGAATCAGCGATGATGAGCTAACAGCGGCATACTCCGCCCGACCACTGGAATGGAGATAGACAAGGTGTCTGAACATTAAGATTCACAATTCGCTTCCAGTAGAGTATAACAGCTTGAAGTCTAATTTCGAATTTCCTGTTTGTGTCAAACTAAATGCTGACACCGTGGTGCTGTGGTGAAACACCAACATTCAGACCATAATCCTCATTACACAAATAAACCGGAGGTTGGCCCTGCTATTCATTTGGTTCGCCTGGCTACAACTGGGCTAATTACGCTGGATTCAAAACTACTGCATCGTCCGTCTCGTTCAAGGCAATGCAGCGTGAACACAACATGGAAACAGCCAGGACCTCTCTCAAAGTCACCCCTGTAGCCTTGGACGGCAACTGACCTCTGCACCTTGGAATGGACCAGCGGAGCAAGTTACCATGGCAGCAGGCAACAGGGCTGTGGAAGGATGGATTAGGGAGAAGGGAAAGCGTGGATGGTTATGGGGTAGGTTGTTGAAACGGGGTGGGGGGGGGGGGGCTCTTCACTTTCTCATTCTGTGGCCAGTTGCTAGTTTGATGTTATTCAAAACGCCTTACAATATATTCTCAGCTCTGCTTCAAGGTGCTTTTACAGTGGGAATAGTTTAACACACTTTCAGCTTCATTCCTGTATACTTCTTATCCAGCTTGTTCAGGGCAAGTGCTCCATAAAATATTTCAGACTAATTCTCCCCTGACCTCGCTGGCTTTCCTCTGAAACGGAGTAGTCACATGGCGGAATCCAAACCCCGGAACCGGAGCAGCCGCCCTCTGAAACGGACTCGTCGCGTGGCGGAATCCAAACCCCGGAACCGGAGCAGCCGCCCTCTGAAAAGGACTCGTCGCATGGCCACAGTCGTTCTCCCACATGCCCGGGGCTCAAACATGCCGTGTTGGGACAAGGGGGACTTGGCGTTTTCAGGGCTGAGCGGCCAATTGTCTTTAGCTCCCTGGCTACGGTTGCCTACAACAAATGACACTTGTCATGAATCACTGCACAGAGAAGAAATGAACACACGATGGGTTGCAGTCAGATGAATCATAACAAGCCTAACCTTTCATACATCCACAGTACCAATATATTTTTAGGTCTGTACGTCAGCATATATCCATGTAACAACTCCCTAAACCTGCCGTGCAAATTCCCACTCTTCCTCAGCCATCCAAAGCGTGCCATGCTCCCAGTCTATGAATGCACAATCTAAACCGCTGTATCCATGATAGCTGGTGTGTCGGATAGGTGTGTGATCTGTTTTGAAAGGTGTGTCTCTCACTGAGGGGTTCACTCACAGGGGTTTTGCCCTGGCATAGCTCTCACAATCTGCTTGTCGGTGCAAAAAGCCAATCCGCTGGGAGCAAGTTTTTTTTTTTCTTTCAGGACAGAGTAATGGTAATCTAGCCTTCAAAGATTCACAGATAAAAGGAGAGTGGTTCTCTATATCTCTCTTTCTGTGTGTTTAGATAGGGTTGCATGGGATTGACTTTGATGTGATTGCAGGCCTTATACTTAAGGCTCTCTCTCTCTGTCTCTCGCCTGGTGATTTCTGAAGGGCTTTTCCTTTGGTATGTGCTGTAACGTTGTGCGAGCGGAGGGGCTTTGAGAGAGCACCACCGACGCAACACGCTTTCTAAAAATGTTCTACATAGGGGCTTTTGTAGGCTTTGTGGCATTGTTTCTCAGTGTTGTTTACTTCACTCATATATATGTATCGCTTTTTCATCAACCAGTCATTGATCTAAACTATTTTATCCTTACAATTTTCAACTGTATTCTTTGTAGCATTTTGAGAGTCTTGTGAAAATACCATTACTCAACACATCACTGTTGCATTTTCTCTGTTCATATCACGATATCATGCATTGTGTTTCAACCACCTCACACTGGACTATTGGTATTACCTTACCAATAGTCCACCTTATACTTTTACCCTACCAATAGCCTAACTCATACTATTACCCTACCAGTAGTCCACCTCATTGTATTACTCTGCCAATAGTACAGCTAAGTTCACCCTGGTTAAACCACATCAGCAGTTCCTTTTTCATCTCCTCATATTGTGAGTATTTTCAGAAGCAGTGTAAGCATGTGTGAAACACACACACACACACACACACACACACACACAAAGATACTGGCTTGATGGCTCACCTCTCAAACACTCTTGGCACACACGCACACAAGCGCGCACACACTCAGTCCAGAGTAGAAGTATTGTGAAGGCTGTCAGCTCACTGCTGGCCTTCTCTTTTGGTCCAATATTCCATGGTTGCTGTTGTTGACCTTTCGGTGGAGAATGTCTAGCCTGTTTGTTGAAATGAATCCTGTCCGATAACCCAGCCAACCACTGTAATGGCGTTGAAGTGGATTGATTTGGTCTGTGCGTGGGCAGCTCGTGCTTTTTCAAAGTGGCTGCTCTGAGTTAGAGATTCGGCTGTACGGATATGTATAGCTTTTATGAGAACTTGACTGAGAAGAGCCAAATAAATGTACACCGTAAAACAAAGAGTCAATACACTCTCTTACACACTGGTACTTGCACATGTATATTGCAGTGTTTTATTTTAAGCCCTTTGTACACCTGACTCAGTTTTGCACCTTGTATTTGAGTTTTTTTAAGGCTTCACATTATTTTTATTTTGCCTATGACAATAAAAGATGTTGACCTAGAAATATATTATGTTTCTATTATTTTTGTTGATAGATTTTAGTCAGTTCCTTTGACCAATCAATTGGTTGACACTTTTAAATATTTTTCCATGTTATATTAGTCAACAACCTGCACCGAGATTCTCTGCTGACATAATAGCATACTAAATTATGAAATATCACAGAGGAGTCGCTATTATAGAGGAGTCATGTTATCATATTGGCCAGAAATCCAGATAGCAGGACACAACCCTTCACACGTCCTCCATTATGCTCCTGAAGTAGTCAGGCAGAGCATCTTTTTCAGGCATTTATGTAAGGCAATGCGTTTTCATAACAAAAGATATTTCAGAAGGGCATTTTTCACTGACAACTGGCAGAATCACACAACCTTCTGTGTACAGCTGATGTCTTAGGATCAGGTGGAAAAAAAATTGCATTTCTGCACACTCTATTCCATTTGAGGGAAGTGCTCATCTCCAAATGGACAGGTGTTCCTTCTTTTTCACAAATGTTGTGAGATCCATCCCAGAATGCTGACATTCATCTCTGTCTCTTAACATTTAAGGAATCGCTATTGTCCATAGATAAAACGAGTACAAAAAAGAATCTAGGATTCATCTAAGCCTATTAGTATTCAGACCAAGATATGTGTAGTAAAAAATAAATCTTGGTCGGCCAAGAGGCTAACGACCAAAACAATTCACCTGTCGACTAAACGGTGTTGGTCCTACAACACAGGACACACACAGCTCCACTCACTGACACTGGAGAGATACTGCTGCGTCCCAAGTCACCCTATTTCTTACACAGTGCACCTAATGTGGGAAAATAGGGTGCCATTAGGGATATGTCATTGTCCCACTACTGCAGCAACTCTCCAAATGAATCCCTGAGACAAAGATACATCACAAAGTCTATCTATTTTACCGGGACAAAAATAGGACACCCCCAATTAAAGACTCTAGCATTTGAGTGAATGAGATGCTTGACATTCAAGGCATGTTCTTCCACCTAGATTCTGGGGTTTTCTTTTTACAGTGATGGGAGAGATATCCTCTTAGTGTCAGGGTGTGAAAGCTTTCTCTGCACAGTTCCTTGGTTCGCTCTGGGACTTTAAAGTGTTCTTATACTCTCTGTATTCACATTTCCCTTTTTGTGGAAGCACTCTAAACAACCCCAAAATACTAGAATGTGTACCTTGTCAGTTATTACGTTATGTTACCAAACTGTTTCTCTAACTTCATTCTTCACAGAATCATTCCCTCTGAGGCTTTTGTTTTTTCGAATGTTGCGCCTGGTTTCTGTTGCTGTGATCACTAGCTAGGGAACATGGGGATAGTAATTTCCCAGACGCCAATCAGTGACATCTTTGACGTACAAGCTATACGTGAACGGATTGCCAACAGCAACAGAGCACGTCTGCTTCCTGGAAAAAGGCTCAGTGACTGCATCCTGACTTCCCCTTCTAAGTAGACAAGGAACCCATGGCCAGGAAGGAAGAAACAAATGATAACGCAATTAACATGAAACATATGCAGCGTCTACCGGGTATAGAGCATCAGCTTTCCTGTTTGTGTTAACCTGAAAGGGGCACAATGGAGAGAAATATCAGTGCAATTCTGACCTTTAGAAGTGATGTACGGTAGCAAAGGTCAAGAGGACATCACATTCTGGATTTTAACACAGAAATTGGACAAACCTACCCAGCGTTTCTCCCAACGCTTTTCTCATGTCAAGTAGTAAAGCAAATTAGTAGTAAAGGAACCATTTGGATGGTACTGTAAAAGACTCGACTCAGTAGGGAGAGGTTGAAACAGACAACACCCGGACAGGACGTCCTTCCATTCCTCTGCCACGAGCCACGTGTACCGTCCCACAACGTGTCCAGGGAAATGCTGAAGTGCTATTTTCTGGATGTGGCCAAACTCTCACGGGAGTTTGACATGGCTTTGACATTAGCTGCATGAACCAGAGCAACCAGTTAAGGGGGAGAGAATTTGTTCAGTTCCTTGGTTGCGTGACGTTGCCTATCAGAGGTTCTCAGCACAACTATTATTTGATTTTTAACAACTATTAACAAAAGCAGGACACAACCATTGTGGATTTAGTCACGTTTGTAAACTCGGATTGGATCGTGAATCGGGCGACACATAACATTATTTTTACATTGTAATTGTATAGATGACACTCGAAAGCAACTGCATACATTTTACACTGGCCCATCCTGGTACTGGATAACCTTGGTACTGGTTCACCTTTGGTACTGGCCCATCTTGGAACTGGTTCACCTTGGTACTGGCCCAACTTGGTACTGGTTCACGTTGTAACTGGTCCACCTTGACACTGACCCACCAAGTGTCTTGCTTTACCAACTCGGCAACATGGGAGACATTGAGTCTCTGTAGCCAACGGATGCATAGAATTGACTAAGGCTCTTGGGTAAAGTACGCCTCTGACTGACCTGATGAAGAAGGCGGCCGCGGTGGAGGGTGTGTGGCTGGACTGGGTGGAGGTGGGCTGGGGCTGTGGGACGGTTGGAGGGATGGCAGCGTAGTCGTAGATGGTACTCTCGGGGGACATGTATTCTCTATCCACATCAGGGCCCAAGCCTGGAGTCTGGACAGAGGATAGAGAAAGAGCGAGAGAGACAGACGAAAGAGAGACAGACGAAAGTGAGACGAACGAAAGAGAGACAGATGTCAACATTGGCAAGATGGATGAACAAACTGGAAAAAAAGCATTCCACTACTACGGCATTTGCATACATTCGGTCAATCGATATACAGCAGTTTTTTTTGATTCCATGTCTACAAAGACTAAATGTACTGCGCAAAACCCTGTCACACTGAGAGAAAGCACCTTGGAAACTCATGAGTTGACTGAATGAAGAGACCTTCCGACCTTAGCTCCTAAGACTCCAGCGGCTGTGAGGCGGTCGGCAATCCCAGAAGACACCCGGTGTTGACCAGCAAAAGCCCCGGGGTGGGGGGCGGCATCATACAGGCCTGTCCCCGGCAGGAAATGACCTGACCAATATGGCTGCTGTTGGTTGAGGCAGCTGCTGGTTGGTAACCGTGGAAATACACGCACACAGCTGGATGACCTCTACGGACTGGCGAGTCGGAAGCTTTTTCGGCTTTGGTCATTAGTTTGGGCCTGATTAGCGGCTTTGATATGGTGTCTAAAAACGTGTTCCTCCCTCATCACTTGTAATTATCTACGGCACCAGGATGAGACGAGTTTAGGAATCGCTTCAACTCAGCTCAGTCCAGGAACGAATTGGGAATCTAAAATGTCGGTCAATAAGCACACTGCAATGCCTGGTATGCAATGCCTTGTCTTTTCTTGTTTAAATTAAAAAAGACAGAATTTGTACCAATCATCTGACATTCTCTTCACACAATGAAGTATCTGACACCTTTGCACATATCTTTTTTTTTTTTGGGGGGGGGGGGGGGGGTCTTTGATCTTTGATCTACAGTCTGTTTTCCACTGGCGACTGTTGCCGGGGAAGTGACATTTCTTCTCTTTCTGTTCCGGTTTTTCTTTCTCTTTTCATTTGCCTCCCTCTCTCTTGTTCATCCTTCTGGTCCGTGAGGAAACAAAGGCACCGAGTCTCCACTTGGCTCTCTTCACGGTGGATTACCGCGGCAACGGCGGCGGAGTGCCGGCGGATGGCGGGGAGTCCATTGTTCAGTTGTGTGGCGGCGGCGGCGTTGGCGAGCCAGCTAACAGGATTACGGCGAAACACACGACATCCGCCCCACCACCGCACTGCTGACACACAGAGACAGGAAGGTAGAAATGGAGCCAAAAAGCCCCTGCGCCATGCTGAAGTGACTCCACATCTCTGAGTACACAGGCGGGCGGCCTGCACCTGGTTGTAGAACCGGTAGATCGCAGGAAATTCCGGCAGAACCCTCCATGGTCAGTAGTCCATCTGCCGCATTGCTTGTGGCGATAACAGAGAAACTGAGTGAAATGTGAGCCAGTGGGTAAGGACCCCATCGCCTGGCCAAGGACTGCCCCCACCGGACATCCAGGTTACAACCCTAAACCCATGGAAACGTCTCGGAAACTATCTTCCTGACAAAAACCTCTCAGTGAAATGAAGGCGTTATCGTCACACGTCCCCTTTTGAAAGACGTAAAGCTCGGCCAACCTTGGCGGTGTTACATAATCATCAGACCTCTACAGAGATTGCAAACGTACCTGTGTCTGTGTTGTGTTGTCACAAGTTTATCTGCCTCAGGGTGAACCCTCTGCAGGCTACACAAGACAGCAGTGCTGTTTCATGTAACCCCTGAAAGGAAAGCACTAGTCTGACAGACAAACGGGACCATGAGAAATGACACCTCCAGTATGGCTTCAAAAGGTGCCCCTCGCAACACACTCACACACTTTTTAATCATCTCCAGGGTGCCACTCATGCGCGATCCAGGAGGAGGAACGTTGGCTTTTAAATTTTTTTAAGCCAGACCTAAGTTCCTGATGGGCACATAACGAGTCGAACCCCCAAACCCCCCCCCCCCCCACACCCAGCGCAGCACAACTTGGTTACAGAGATTCGGAATCACTCAAACCCTCATCCGGTTGAAAAGGGCCGCACATTTCGTCCCCAACTCATCTCACACAACCCGTTACAAACTAATGACCATGCCACACGTCTAGAGGCCGGCCGGTAGAGTGGCAAGCGGCCAATGTCCAGCAGGAGATGCAGGTCAACCCCGTAGTCTCTCTGGCTCTCAACTGGAGGCCTAATTTTAATGTCAGGAAGAGTAGGGAGCCGGTGGTATTAATGCTAATAGGCAGAGGTGTTACAACTTAATGCAGCACTGCCCCTCTGTGCCACCAGGAACTTAGAAGTGAAGTCGCTCTCGACTTGATGAATAATGGAACTGGGTCGTGCCTGGTGGAAGTAGGGGGTAGTATAGTGTGATGGTGTGTGTTGATACTATGACCGGGCCGCTACGGTGGACCTTTCAGTGTTCTAAATGCAGCGCCGTGTTTAGTGCGAAATCAATCTTTACCAATTCTGACAACACCGGTGTTGGTCCGGGAGGAGCAAATAGTCGGAGCAACGAGAAAGAAATAAATTCCCTCCTGGTGGAGTTTTGCAGTGGTGACACAGCTGCTCCCCAGTAAAACAAGGCACAGATGGGCGCTTGATGACAGTGGGAAGGACACTCTGGGCAACAACAAACACATTTTTTTATTCATAGAATGAGATGCCTATAAGGCTAACTGAGAGAGAAGACCCTTGCAGGTCTTAGAAAAACTTCTGGCTTTTTTTTACCAAACAATTTCCCCCTCCAATGTTTAGTGGAACATATATTTGATTGAAGACGGCTACATTCATCTAATAACCCTAGTATAACAGGACAACGGTGTATTTAAGCATGGTGGAAAGACATCAGATCCTTCCGTGATATTTAAGTGTCTTTGATAATCAGGGACTGGTCCCAAACGAGGCGCAGCAGTGAAGCATGATGGACGTTGGTTGCATCTACTCCCCTCAGGTCAGGCCAAGATCCCATCTGTCAGCACTGAGAGGAGGGAGGAATGCTGCTGGCCTCCTTATTTCCCCTTTGTTTCTTACATTCTAAACGTGAACCTCGCATGATTCCTTTCCCTCTCCTCTCATAGTTTTGTGAGTCACGTTTTTCCTTTGTGAGTGACATTAGAATGCTCCTGACGACGTCAAAGCCTCTGGCTTGGCGAATAAGGCGGTGACTCCTCAGAGCGTTACCGACAAACACTCCACACATCTCCTTTCTCTCCTCGCCCACCACCTCCCTGAAGAAATCAAGGGCCCAGCTCACATTCCCAGGCAAGGTCATTCCTGGCCTCCAAAATCCTACGGCTTGTGCCTTGTTCCGAGTTGTTTTGTTTAAAATGGGAGGAGGAGGGGTATTGAGAGTTTAAAAGCCCAAACCCACACACATGGAAACCGACACACCTGCGGCTGCTTATGTACACAGGGGCACACACATACAACCAAACAGAAACACACAGGAACACACACACACACACACACACTCAAACACTTGTTTGTCTTTTCTGTTTGATTCAAGGCCGATTGACCGCCCTGAGAAGCACACACTCAGCCAAAAGCATTGGCCTCCCAACGCTCTGCATCACAGAGCCACTTGCTGTTGGAGGCAGAGAATGCCAAAGGACACAGAAAATAAACATCGGGAGCAGATTGCTGGCAAGTCCCGACAGCATAGCAAATCTGCACACAAGATACAGAGGATCATTATAATGTACTACAGTCTGAATATACTTCACTGCATTGTCAAATGAAACTGTCAAATGTTTGCTCAGGGATTAGAACGTACGGCGAGAACCGGTGTGACACAAGACATGGAAGTCGAAACGTTCCCTCGGCTCGCGTCGTAGCATTAGAAACATATTTCCTGTTCAATTAGAGAATAAACTAGTTGAGCCATATCACTGGTGTGTCCGCGGTAATACCAGCCCTGGCCTGAGGCCTGCAAGAGGTCCTTGGGTTAGCTCCTCCGGGAACTGCCCTCACCGACTATAGCTGTCAATCGATGCCAAAACAGAAGATAACCCAATGAGACCGGCTCTGTGGTCCCTCCCATCCAATCAAACCTGTCCCCATCAGAGATGTTCGTGCTTTTCTCATTAGTGCCTCCTCTTCATTCGAGGCAAACTGGTATTAATCCCATTTTGACCCGCAGCGTCGCCGCGACACACCGTTAAAACCGCCGCCGAGCACTTCACAAATCTGGCCCGGCGATCAATAGTGACCATTCCCCTCTGCGGGTTTGGAAAATGACCTCAGCCAACATTTACATATCCAATCATCTAACCATTGATTTCCAGCCCTCATTACAACCCTGTTACACGCAGGACTGGAATGCCTAATCTCCTGGAGTGCCTCTATCAAGGGTTTAAACATGGTTTACACTACACATGCGATGGGCCTGGAAGGATTAAAGCCTTAATCTGGACCCACTTGTCGCGGAGGCGAGGGGGCTTGGGGGCCATCAGGGCGTACAGGAGGTCATGGCGGCGTCCCGAAAAGTCAATCGTCCCATCAGCGGGGGGGTTGGGAGACGGTTAGCACCGCTGACTTCGATGGAGAGTACACACGCGTGTGGCGCTGAGGTCAACAGTGGCCAGCCGTGAGGACAATTATCCCCTCGCAGCCATCCTCCCGCATTCAGGGGCCTTCAATCCCGGGCCGGGAAGGCCACGCGATGGTTAGGGCGGCTGCGGTTCCCGGCTCAGGGTGTGTTGTGCTTGTTTAACGAGCTCTGCGGTGCGCACGTCTTGTCGGGGTGTACATTATCGTCAGGGCCGTCATCCATCCACTCACCTGTATTTACTCAGGAGTGACCTTTGCCCTAACGATGTCCGTCACTTGAATTGGCACTAGCGACCGAGGTGCTACAGGATCCGTTTCGAAAGCCTTCACGGGAGAATGCGAGTGTAAACACAAAGATGAATGTGCAGCTAGCTTGTCTCTCCCTGGAAGCGGCAATGAGCCACGGCTTTGTTTACCATCTGTCATCCTCAGAGTGGCCTCCGAATCACAGGTTGGATGGACGCCATTTTGTTTAACACAGGCGCATTAATTTATTCCGCAAAACAACTAGGGGCTGGCTGGACAGGTGAACGAATAAAAGTGATCTGATTAGCGTGCATGAGGATGACAGAGTAGTGGAAAAGTCCAACTAAAGAACAGATTGGACAGAGCCTTTGACCTCCTCCCTCACTGTGTGTTTACTGAGCGATCAGCAGACACTTGCCTTGACCCACAGCGATCACGACAGCCAGAGTCCTGATTAACACCCCAAATGACATAATCAGAGGATGACATCTCATTCAGGCAGATGAAGGTCCCCGGGGATGACAGAGGATGACATCTCATTCAGGCAGATGAAGGTCCCTGGGGATGACGGCCCCCGGCGGGCCGCTTACATGGAGTCGCATTCAAGACACGGCAGCCTTGAACTAGGAGTGAGTGTCATGATGAAATGATTACAGGGCCAGCCATAAAACTGACACACCGAGTCCTTTTAATGAAACCCAATAAATATCTGTCGTGAGTTACGGCGAAACTGTAAACCAGGCGTTTCAGTCAAACACACACCATCAATGTCACACTCAGCCTACCAAATACCTAACGCAGGCCCACTGACCCCGGTCACAACTCTCACCTCTGCCCAGATTCACCGGAACGGTTCTGCGTTGCCACGGTAGCACTCAGGTTAAGGTACTTCTTCTTTTTAGATCTGCATGGTTTAGTCACTGCGTTTCCCAGCCTTCCCTTCCTAACTAAAGTGAATACAAACAACATTCATTCCTGAATGACAAAGGGGGGGAACGCATTCAAGACGCCTTTTAAATAAATAAAAAAACACAAGCGCTGCGGCTTGAGAGTGCCGTTCAGGAAGATTTAAGGAACATTACAATGCATTTGTAATCAACGATATATGAATGAAATCTCACAAAACAAGACCACGGGAACTCACCGTTGTAGAATGTGGTCGGTGATCCCTCCTGCCGCGGGACACTCTCCACACGCCCTCCAGGTAGTGCTGTGCGTGCGTGGGCACCGGGGTCACCGTAGCCAGGCCGGCGGCCTTGGACCCGGCCGCGTAGCTGCTCTGGGCCCCGCCCCAGCGAGGAGGTCCCCCCTGGGACCGTTCGCCCCTCTCCCCGGGAATCCGGTCGTCGTACAGCCGGGCCGGCTGCTTGGCCGGCGGGTCATCCGCAGACCAGTCCTGGAACGTGGGAGAGCGCCGGGGCGGCGCCGAGGAGATGGGTCCGGACTGTGGGTCGGGCATGTCTCCGGTGAGGGCCAGGGCTTTCTGCAGGGCCAGGCGTCTCAGCTGGTGGAGTGCGGTTCCACAGACCTGACACAGGCTGTCCCCTTTAGCACGCCTGCCCAAGTGGCGCCACTGGAGACGCTGGAGCTTGTTGAACAGGAACGCGACAAAGCCCGGGTCCTGTGGAGAAAGGCACCCTACAGGTCAGCGTTTGAACACAACCCATAACCCAACCCATAACCTCTAAGCCTAACCCCTAGCCCCAAAACCTGGCCTAGACTGAACCGTTTCATTCGTGATATTCCACTGTGCTAATTATTACCCCCCAAAATACACAGTAGTAGCCACATGTAGCTTGAACAAACACAAGCACCCACACAGGCTCCAGGCGGACACCATCACCAACCACCTCAGGGTGGTCATGACTATCACCTCCAGTAGTCAACTCAACAGCCTCAGAGAGAGATGGGCATCCAAGAGTCTCAACGAGCCCAGCGCCGCTCCAGGAAAAAAGGTTATTTATTACTCAAAGAGAAAACTGTGGAAAACAAAGCAAAGAGACTGCCCAAGGGGTTCCGATTGGAAAGAACTACCCTCCGAAGACGATAGGGTTAGGATGAGGCAAAAAGGGAAGGATAAACACAACGAAGATGTTTTCATCCAAGTTGTCATCCCTTGATGGGCGGTGTGAGGTATCTGTTATCTGCTAAATATGAATTTGTGCCAAGCAACAGATACTGTGGAATACCTCTTATCCACTGCCACAGTTAAGACAATGTAGATGGATGGTAGACATGGTAGGACGGTAGTTTACTCTTTAAACCACAATTCAATTCCTCATAAGTAATATTTATTTAGAGATTTAGTTAAAAAGAAAAACAATATTAACAAGATATGCTATTGGAGCGCGAGTAATATCAATTGTGAGGATGAATAATTATTTCTTGATCTCAACGCTAGACACCTTTTAGATGACAACAGGAAATACGAGCTGCTGAACGCAGCATCTGTCACCAACGTCTCCAACATTGAGACACGGTCACAGAATTGATCTTTCCACTCATTGTTTAAACACCCGCCCAGAAAGAGGTCCTCATTCTGAACGGACCTCCGCACAAATGAAGTAACTTGAACACACAGCGAACCCACGCAGCTGCCCGCGGCCTGAAAACACAACACTCCTCTGGCCTCACCTCGCGCCGGACATTGTACACGGGTTGATTTAGGTGGGCTAATATTCTGTGCTCAGCTCTGCCGGCTGTTCTGTCTCAGTTGTGGCCGTCCCTGTCTGTCACTGAGGTTTATGTTGCATGTTGGAGTGAGCCAGAGGTCAGGGCCGGGAACAGCCTTCCTCAGCAACAGGACTCAGTGATTTGCAGTGCTTTTGTCTGTGGCAGCGGGGGGACACGGGAGTGGTCGGACGGGACAGGGCGGGACGGGGGGGGGGACGGGGGTTCGGGTCTGGTGGAGAAGACGGGGGAGTATGGAAGGGAAGGCTGCAATCTGTTCTGGACTCTAGGGAACTCTGCATTCCGACAACCTATTCATTACCGGACCTGTTTGTAAAATTTTTGGTAGGGGAAAAAAAAGTTTGGTAAGAAAGCCTTTTGTGGTGCCTTTAACAATGTAGAGGCAAGAAGTGTCTTTCTGATGTAGCCGTGACAGATACAAAAGCCGCCCAACTGACTTATTGCCTTTGGACTCTGGATGTTAAAACCTAAGTTCTGGTCTGTCAGAAAAATGATGCATTCCAAGAATTTTCCTGAACAACCAAACAAAACTGTTTCACATGGCGAACGGTTCCAGGGGGGACCTCATCGCTGGGGCGGGGCCCAGAGCAGCTACGCGGCTGGGTCCAAGGCCGCCGGCCTGGCTACGGTGACCCCGGTGCCCACGCACGCACAGCACTACCTGGAGGGCGTGTGGAGAGTGTCCCGCGGCAGGAGGGATCCCAGCTATCTTCCCAAACCGTCTTCAAAATGTCCGCCAAAACCGATTTAAGACCCCAGGTAGACATAGAGCCCCTTCAACCCTCCAACACCCCCCCCCCCTTGACTCTCCCTCTTTCTCTTTCCAAAGGGCCCACATGCAACAACGCGGGATGGTCGCCTCCCTTTTGTCCGGAGAGATTAACAGCATGCTGTTGGTTTTGAGGTATCCATTGTCAAAATGGATGCCGGAGTCCTCCGCCAGAAGAAAGAGAGAGAGGGAATGAAAGAGATTGCGAGGAGGTTGTAACCCCCACCCCCCAGCCTCGTTAACGAGTCAGTGCCCCTGAATGGGGGAATGTCCCGGTCTGTCTCCCCTCCACGTGTGCCAGCAGCCTGGCCCGGTGAACCCACACATCCAGACACAGGCGCCCGTAGCCGGCCACACGTTGGTGTCACTCACAACCTTTGAGGGGACACCACAGCGGTTTTTACGACCCCAATCTGGCTAGCCATTGCCTTGGGCTCACGGCCCATTGAAAGCGTGATGAGGGAATGTGGGGGGATTTATATAGAAGAGGTTAGGGTGTGTTAGGGGGCACGGTGTACGTTTGTCTGAAGGGAAGCAGCGGACCCGAAGGTTTTTTTTTTAAACGGAGGACGATGCAAAACAAAATCAGTAGCTTTCAAATGACGTCCAAGACATGACACTTGAATATTATTGTTCTAAAATCACACTGAAATGTAAGTGACAGCAAGATTCGTAACCGCTCTGAGCTAATCATGTGTTTGTGCTCTGAAAGCTGGTCTGGTGTTAGAATGTGTTGCTACATGAGGGATAGCCAGCCACTCAAAACACATGCCCAGCCTAATGGGGAGGGGTATGGCACTATCCATTCAGGGCCTTGGTTTATGCCCCGCTGAAGAGAAAATGGACTGCATTGCAATTTTCTGTCTTGTTAGGTAGCTATTCAGAGAGAAAGAGAGAGAGAGAGGGAGAAAGAAAGGGAGGGGGTGAAAGGAAGGAGTGGGAGGTTAGGCAGGGGAGAGAGAGATCGAGGGAAAGAGAGAGAGACAGATATGAGAGAGATCTATGAAACAGCTCTTATGAGACAGCTCTGTGGGACAGCTCTATGAAACATCTCTATGAGACAGCTCTATGGTACAGCTCTATGAAACAGCTCTATGGGACAGTTCTATAAAACAGCTCTATGGGATTGGACAGTTCTATGGAACAGCTCTATGAAACAGTTCTATGAGATAGCTCTGTGGGACAGTTCTATAAAACAGCTCTATGCTACAAACCTATGGGACAGCTCTAAGGGACAGCTCTATGGGTCAGCGCTATGAGACAGCTCTCCGGGACATTTCTATGAAACAGCTCTAAGAAACAGCTCTATGAGACAGCTCTACGGGGAACAGAGAAAGTAAAACAGTAAAGCAAGTGAACGATTCCCATATGTAGGCAATGTCCCTTTAAAATCCCAGTGAAGTCAAATCCAATATTTTTCTGAGAAGGAAAACTAATATTCTTTCCACACTACAGCTGTGAAAATATATTTTTTTGTGTCAGAGCTGAAATGTCAGCTTGTTTGGGTAAGATAGTACAGCGTGATGTCACAGGGCTGATGTGATTATAATAGACCACTTCTTAGCTGGGTATGGGAGTGGACTCTAAACCGTCTTGTGATGTCAATGTGATGTGTACATAGAAATCTTCAAATTAGTTTTTCATGCCCACGTGATCAGACTGAGCAAAAGCCATCTCTGGGAAAATAAACTGTCCTAAAACATGTGTTTCAGTTATCATTTGAAGAAAAAAAAGAATGCACGGATAAACCAAACACACGGAGTGATTTATGACTAGACATAAAGTGATGTTTAAAACTAAAATTCTGACGACTGCATAGGGAGGTTTTACGATGTTCGGGAAGGAAGAAAAGTGCCGCCCTGTTTTCATCATACATCCAATCCTGTTATTTATGTGCTCCACTTCCTCCTCGCTTTAAACTGACCCGAGGGAAGTGGTTGGCCTACCCAGTAAACTAGCATCATCGCTACAACAGTAAATTGAATCTATACTTTCTCGCAAGTCTATCTGCTGGGGAATTTATGGACTTCCTCGCCCCAGCCAGAGGAATGAAGCCCGGTAACTCACCTCATGACACGGTCATGTTTTCTTTAACTCCTAACGCCTACATGTAAACAGTCGGTGTCCAGGGTGTTTAAAAAACAAAAAGCCCTACTACTCCTTGAGAACCGGTTGACACAGACATGGCGGTATTTCCAATTTGACCATGGCAACCGACATACGCTCTATGAGGATGAAGAGGTCCTACAGTGGCCAATTGGATTCTGCCTGACCTCTGACCCTGTTCTTGCACTTACTTTACCAGCACTTAGAGAGCTTGAGGTAATGTATATATATGCATATATATATACATATAAGAAATTAATCTAAAAATAAACAAGTTTATCAACCCCATACCTTAATACCTTTGGACGTGATCATCTAAATTCCTCAACCGTCATGGAACCAACAAAGCTGGACACTATTGGCATGAACCATCTAACCTATCGATCTGATTTTGCAGCCACCAACATTATACATCTAACTGAATCCTTTAACATGACACAACATGTCTCTGGTCAGACCCACAATCATGGCCTCACATTGGATTTTGTTTGTACTCTTGGTCTTACCCTGAATAATCTGACAAAGGAAGATATTTTTAGTGTCTGATCATCTTAGTATTGTTTTTAATGTCCTGCTTAATGTTTTCCCCAAAAGGGAAAATCATAACATTTCCTCTTGCATCATTAATCCACAGATGGCTTCAAAATGTTCAGATATTTTTCCTAGTCATAGTGAAAATCTGTATGCCACATGTCACTAAACTGATTCAACAAACTATATCAAACCTGTTATACTCTTGATGAAATTGCTCCTTTTAGATCTAGGTCAAGGCCTGAAACTAAACTTTACCTTTGGTTAGATGAGAACATACGAAACCTCAAGAAGACGTAGAAAAGCAGAACGAAAATGGAAAATGACTAAACTACATGTCCATTACATCTATATGAAGGAACTGCTATTATCTTATAATATGGCAATTAAGTATGTGAAGGCTAGGTATTGTTCTGAACTGATAGCAGGAAACTGTCATTACCCAAAGTTCCTATTTAGAACTATTGACTATGTTGTTCATCCAGCACCAGTCAGGGCCATGGCTTCAACTGCTGCAGACTGGGAAAAGTTCTTAACCTTTTTAATGAGAAAATTGCTAATATTAGATCTATGATAAACCAACTCTGCCCTGTATTGAAGTTCCTTACCCTTTGTACTCCATTTGTTTTAGAAGACCTTTTAGGTATCACATCTCATTTAAAATCCTCCCTTCGCCCTATAGACATTATTCCACCCAGACTGCTTAAGGAAATAATTGGAACAGTAGGCCCTGAACTACTCTCCATTATAAACAGTTCTCTCAGCACAGGTTGTGACCCTGACTATTTTAAGTCAGCATGTGTTGTGCCTCTTCTAAAAAAGCCTAATCTTGACAGCTCTGTTTTAATAACTACAGGTCAATTTCCAAGCTGCCCTTCTTATCCAAAATGTTAGAGAAAGTTGTAGCAAAACATCTTTTACAAGTGGTGGAACACAATCTTATTTTTGAGAAATTCCAGTCAGGCTTTCATCAGAAACACAGTACTGAAACTGCTCTTGTTAAGGTTACTAATGACTTGTTGAATGCTGACTCTGGAAAATTTTCAATCATGTTGTTAATGGATCTTAGTGCAGCTTTTGACACCAACAGACCACATCATTTCAATTGACAGACTTAGAAATTGGGTTGGGATCTTTGGGATTGCACTAGATTGGTTCATTCATATGTGGTGTTCCTTAGGTTTCCATCCTGGGGCTAATCCTGTTTATGCTTCCATTAGGTAGTATCATTCGGAAGCATGATATCTCTTTCCATTGTTACGCAGATGATGCGCAGTTGTATTTGTCAGTAAAGCCAAATGATTTGAGCAAGTTGAGTGTTCTGCATAATTGCCTTGAAGACATTACAAACTGGACATCCAATATTTTTTTTTGTTAACCACTGATAAAAACAGAGTTTTGATTATTGCCCCGCCCCCTCAATTTCGGTGAAGTTCGGTTGGCTCTAGGATTCCTGGCAAAAAATATTGTGCCTATGGCCAGAAATCTGGGAGTTTTCTTTTATCCAGACTTTTGAATATTATAAAAAAGAAACTATTGCAGTCATGGTTTCATCAACTTTACATTGCCAAAAAAAGATCGGTTTTATCTTTTGAGGACACTGAGAAAATGATACATGCTTTCATTTCATCTCACCTAGACTACTGTAATGCTTTGTTTACATGCCTCAACAGTGAGTCCCTAGGTAAACACCCAAGTTGTACATATATATACACATATATATATATATATATATATATGTTTTTATATATATAAATGTTCTTATTTTAATGTATTTCTATTTTATTGTGTGCAAAGAACTTTGTTTAATTGTACTAGAAAAGTGCTACACAAATATAGTTATTATTATTATTATTATAATCTGTACTGAACATTGTAACAAGTACCAAGTCATTTAGATCACATTTTTAAATGTGTAGTAAAACAAATAGTTTTCAAGCAAACCTGATTTAAAAAGATATTTTACCTGACATGGTGTCCTGGCGGGCTGTATATTTATGTGATTAGTAGCCTACTCCTCTCCAAAACCACTGGCTTGTGGACACATCCCAAAGTGTGAGAAAGGACCTTTTCCAAGATGGGGACTGAGTATTTCAAACCGTACCATCTAACTTACACGACTTTTCAACACTGAGACGGTCGAGGCTGGCGTGGAGGTCTCTCCACTCTCCCACGATGTAAATCATCTGGGTCTCATTCACAAATGACAATTGGGCGTTGCAGAAGCTGTTGTGGAGACAGCCGACATCTCAGTGACCAATGATTAACTCTTCTTCCCTCACAATCCACAGCTTACTCTAGGTGAAGAGTGATATATGGCAACTGTAAGATAAGGGAGCTGACTACGTATACACTAAATTAAATTTAAAAAATTTAAAAAGGAAGCAAGACAGCTCGGCACATAAAATAATAAAATGTGGTTATAAGAAAGTTCTTGGCCAAGGTTAGAACTTCTAGTCTGCAGTTCGTCAACAGGGAACAGGGGGAAAAACAATTGCTTTTAATTCTACATCAATTAATATGACCAGAAGTGTACGCGTAACTTCGCAGGCTCTTCACATGAAGCCCCCCGCCAGCGGCTGCCCCTGTATGATACTACAGACCCCTGTATAATGCTACAGACCCCTGCATGATGCTACAGACCCCTGAATAATGCTATAGACCCCTGCATGATGCTACAGACCCCTGAATAATGCTACAGACCCCTGCATGATGCAACAGACCCCTGTATAATGCTACAGACCCCTGAATAATGCTAAAGACCCCCGAATAATGCTACAGACCCCTGTATTGATGCTACAGACCCCTGTATAATGCTACAGACCCCTGAATAATGCTACAGACCCCTGAATAATGCTAAAGACCCCTGAATAATGCTACAGACCCCTGAATAATGCTAAAGACCCCTGAATAATGCTACAGACCCCTGTATTGATGCTACAGACCCCTGTGCGGTGCTACAGACCCCTGTATGATGCTATAGACTCCTGGATGATGCTACAGACCCCTGTATGATGCTACAGACCCCTGTCCTTCTAAATTCTGATCCGCTGAGGGTTGTAGCATCAGGAACCAGTCACAGAGATGAGGAAGTCTGGGCGCTAGCTGGGTATTCAAAGCAGTGCCACACAGCCATCTGTACTAAGGAACCTCTCACTAGCCAAGGCACAGTGGTGACCAGTAGGAGCAGACGCCCACACACCCCTCTTCCCACCGCCCACCACGACACCCTCCCCTGCACCCCAGTGAAGACGTGCAGTGGAGAGGCCGCGTTGTGCATATTGATCAGACCGGCCAGCACCGAATTTAAAGCCCTGTGTAGAACTCTCTGGAAGCCTTCCAAATGGAGGGGGGGGGGGGGGGTCTCAGCCAGCCTGGCTTCAACGGCATCACAGCTCCAACACAGCTCATCCCCACAGGCAGGTTCAGTGGAAAAGCCTAAAGAACGGAACAAGCAGCTCGCCGTCACACTAGTGGACATCACACTGGGGGCGGTGTGGGGGGAGGGGGTTCCAGAGGATCCTTCCTCAAACGTGTCACTCAAACTCTACTTGGAGTGTGACGGAGGGTCTCCTGGCACCTCTGCACTAGGTGGTGGGGGCCCTCAAATGTCATTTTCTTACAGAATTTTATCTGGTTTGTCTGTGTTGTCCAGCACTGTCGACCAGAGCATCAGGATGTCAAGACAAAGAGAATCATTTTTTGGGGTGTCAACGGAAATAACGGGGGATACTATTAAAAAAGAAGTTAAAAAGACCCATCCTTGAAAGGTACTCCTCCTCTCCTCTTCTCAAAAGAGGAAAATGGACCACTCGGCTAGTTCGGTTCCCGGCATGTGTGACAGCCAAGTCGCCCATGTGCAGTTTGCATGCTAACAAACACTTGCGAGCGCCATGGCAGAGTGCAGAACAGCTGTCTCACATCCCCCAGAGGAGGACACGATACCAGTTGTGCCGAGCGGAGGCCCAACTCCTTGAACAGCCCATGGGACACAGGAACACTCCACAGGAACACTCTCCACAGACCAACTGGTGCCCAGGATGCACGGAACGGGTCAGCCGTCTAAACACGTCGGAATAGACAGAGAACCAGGATGTTCGTCGGTTCAATTTCCCCAAACTGCATTTGCAAAAACAACTTATTTTACACTTTCATGACATGCGAGGCTGTTAACTCAGTTGTTGATTCTAAGGGCTCCTTACAGAAGTCTGAGATAATTGAATCGCTGTCTTGCTTCCTTTTAGGAAAATGTGAAAGAAACAGGAAACAAGCCAATCCCACTGATTCAGTTACCAGGTCATTGAAGACTGCGTGCTTAAGCCACTCACTTGATCCTATTAGAGAGAATTATAACCACAGGATATTTTTCTATGTATTTACTGTTTCACAGAAATGAAGTACACCGATCAGCCATAACATTATGACCACTGACAGGTGAAGTGAATAACACTGATAATCTCGTTATCATGGCACCTGTCAGTGGGTGGGATATATTAGGCAGCAAGTCCTCATTCTGTCTTCAAAGTTGAAGTGTTAGAAGCTGGAAACATTGGGTGTAAGGTAAGTGTAAGGATCTGAGTGACTTTGACAAGGGCCAAATTGTGATGTCCCTGGTCTACAGTGGTACCTATCAAAAGTGGTCCAAGGAAGGAAAAGCGGTGATCTGGCGACAGTGTCAAAGCAGCCAATGCTTATTGATGCACGTGGGTAGTGAAGGTTGGCCCGTGTGGTCCGATCAACAGACAAGCAACAGTAGCTCAAATTGCTGACAAAGTTAATGCTGGTACTGACAGAAAGCTATCAGAACACACAGTGCATCACAGTTTGTTGCGTACAGGGCTGCGTAGCTGCGACCAGTCAGGGTACCCATGCTGACCCCTGTCCACTGCTGAAAGCGCCTACAATATGCACATGAGCATCAGAACTGGACCACAAAGTAATGGAAGAAGGTGGCCTGGTCTGATGAATAACGTTTCCTTTTACATCACATGGATGGCCAGGTGTGTGTGCGGCACTTACCTGGAGAACACATGGCACCAGGATGCATTATGGGAAGGAGGCAAGCCGATGGAGGCAATATAATGCTTTGGGCAATGTTCTTTTGGGAAACCTTGGGTCCTTCCATTCACATGGATGTTACTTTGACACGTACCACCTACCAAAGCATTGTTGCAGACCATGTGTACCCTTTCATGGCAACGGTATTCCCTGATGGCATTGGCCTCTTTCAGTAGGATAATGCGTCCTGCCACAGAGCAAAAATGGTTCAGGAATGGTTTGAGGAACACAACAAGGAGTTCCCCAGATCTCAATCCAGTCGAGTATCTGTGGGATGTGCTGGACAAACAGGTCCGATCCATGGAGGCCCCACCTCACAACTTACAGGACTTAAAGGATCTGCAGCTAAAGTCTTGGTGCCAGATACCACAGCACACCTTCAGAGGTCTAGTGGAATCCATGCCCCGACGGGTCAGGGCTGTTTTGGTGGCAAAAGAGGGACCTACACAGTATATGGCTGGTGGGCATAATGTTATGGCTGATTGGTGTATATCCGTTACAATGGAGAACACCTTTCTCTTCACTTCCCCCTATAGAACAGTGGGGACTGAAAAAACCAAACATATATTTTCAGAGGTTTGATGACTCGATGCGAAAAGAGATGAAATTACTTTTAACACAGGACAGTATAAAGACTACTGTCCTTAAAATAGTATATCTTCCAAAACAAATGTTGTGTCAAACGTTAATAGCAAGTGTTTTCTGTACACCTTGCACCCTTTCACCTGGTCAAACCATTCAGCCTTTGACTCAGTCTGACTTAAGCCATCAGTCCTGGAAGACCTCTCAACTTTGTTTACTAGGAATCCTGTCATGGAACGCGCAGAGTCCCGGCTCTGCTTAGACTTTGTTCCCGCCTCGGAGCGGGAAGATGTGGTTGACGCTCCGCGTGTGGGCGTACGCGCCGAGGAGCCCGTGGAGTTCTGAGCTCCTTCTCGCTGTCTGAGGGGCGAGAGCATTTAAAAACCATCTGAAGCCGTTGCCAAGGTGGGCAACACTTCGGAAGGTCAGGCCGGAGGATGTACACACACACACACACTCACACACACGTGCAAACACATGAATACGCAGGCATATATATACACACACACACACAAATATACACAAGAGAAGACAGAATTACGCATGCATATACACAAACACACACACACACATGCAGACAAATGAATATGCATGCATACACACACACACACACACGAATACACACACACGCACACACACATGCAGGGAGACAGATAGGGAGCCTGAGATTCATCGCTCCACATTTTTCCACAACTCTGTGGTAATGGAAGAAAACAAGGAGACAGAAGCACAATGGCGATTATGATGCAGACGAGGAGGGAGAACGCTAATGGCACATCCTAATAGAGCAATTACAATGCACCAATGTCACGTCCTACATCACATCCTAATAGAGCAATTACCCTGCACTAACGTCACGTCCTACATCACATCCTAATAGAGCAATTACATGACACCAATATCATGTCCTACATCACATCCTAATAGAGCAATTAAATGACACCAACATCATGTCCTACATCACATCCTATAGAGCAATTACACAGCACCAATGACACATACAACACCACATTCCAATAGAGCAATTATACTTCATGAACATCACATCCTACATCACATTCTAATAGAGCAATTACACTGCACCAACATCACATCCTACATCACATTCTAATAGAGCAATTACACTGCACCAACATCACATGCTACATCACATTCTAATAGAGCAATTACACTGCACCAACATCACATGCTACATCACATTCTAATAGAGCAATTACACTGCACCAACATCACATGCTACATCACATTCTAATAGAGCAGTTACACTGCACCAACATCACGTCCTACATCACATTCTAATAGAGCAATTACACTGCACCAACATCACGTCCTACATCACATTCTAATAGAGCAATTACACTGCACCAACATCATGTCCTACATCACATTCTAATAGAGCAGTTACACTGCACCAACATCATGTCCTACATCACATTCTAATAGAGCAGTTACACTGCACCAACATCACGTCCTACATCACATTCTAATAGAGCAGTTACACTGCACCAAAGTCCCGTCCTAAATCACCCCCCCCACCCCCCTTCAAAAGGAACAAACCATGTGACAAATGGTAACGATAATCAGGGGCAATTATATGATAACAATCCTGCAGCCCCATTTGTGTGAATGTCTTCCTTAACCAGGAGCGTGATAAATGGTCTCCTGACACATCTACACCTCACCACTAGCGACATGGACTCGTGGACCTCCAACAACACTGGCGTCTGATTGGGGGGTTTTTCACTGGCACTGATAGATGTTGGTTTAGAGGCGACGCGTGCCATAGAGAGAGATTATGTAGAATGGCTGTCCTCACTCAAGCCAATGTTTCGCAACTGTCATAGGTGGATTGCCGTGTACTGCTGGGTCTTTCGAAAATAATCGCAGTTAGCTGCCTCATCGAGAGACCAGGGTTCCAGCTCTGTGATTGGTCCAGATGTCCCACGGAGGGAAATGCAATTGCCTCGGCGTGTCTTGCTTCAGCGTATGTGTGAGCTCAATCAGCACCTGCAGGGTGTGTTCCCTCGGGCGCGTGAGGATTTTGGTCCAGACCGCCCGGTTGATGAAGCCACGCGATAAGAACCAAAAACACATTGCATGTACTTCGGAAGACACATACAGAATCGAGTTGCGAGTTGCTCATTAAGAAGATTCTCATATCCAGAGAGGCGTGCAGTTTTTGGATTCATTTCATAGGATCTGTATGTGTCCATTTGTCCCTGTGACGTGATCAGGTCAATTCTTCTAAAAGCTTTGGGTCGTTCAAATGGGGAAAGATGAAACCTCAGCTGCTGAAACCCCCCGTAACGCCATACCAGTTCCTGTCTCTGTTTCTCATTTCCGTGGAAACCCCGGTGATTGACAGCAGGCCCGTTCTTATTCAGCATAGGTAGACGGGGAGACGGCCAAACAAGGATGTGGACACCACCATCACAAACGAGGCAGACAGCACACCTTATTGGTATCAGCTGCGGCTGAATCACCGGGATTTGCAAACTTAACCCTTCAGATTGCCTGACGCAGATGTCAAAGAAGCGTGCGAATGTTGAGGCATCTAAGCAAACACGTCCGTGGTTCCTGCATACGAACACATTCGCACACGAGCCACGTTTGACCGAACCGTGAAATCAACACACAGATTTCTGATCCGCATAACGTCTTCATACTGCAAAAGCTCAGGAGGGGATGAACCTTGTGTGTGATTGCAGATCTTATTGTTGCCAAGTGCTAAACCTATCAGACACAGGGACAATGGCCATTCAGCCACAATCTGTCTGCCGGGAGGAGCGTCACAATAGCCCTTTAGCCTTGAAGAGTGAGGAGCCACTTTCCCTGGTCGGCTTCACATTCAAATGAGAAAGAGGGCGCAGGAACAGCTTTCAGCAGAAACCGGGTGGGGGGGGGGGGGGACTGTAGTGTCATCTTCTATAGAAAAAAAGGTGACTCGCGCAACAATGACCTGAGAGAAATGGTGTCGCTAATTGAGTCAGAATTAATTTTTAGGGATGAAAAAGTGATGTCAAAGGTAGATTTGACTGATTTTCAATGTCTGAATGGTCAAAGGAATAGAGTCATGGTAAATGTTATAATAAAAGCTTCAGAAAGCTATAAAGCCATTTTCATCTTAAAATATGAATACTTAAAAGGCTCATTACCATTAAAAACCTGGTTATCAGCGAGGCAAATTAGTACATTGATCAATAGAAGCACCTTACAAAATTAGTCAACTGAAAAATGCAATGTACCAAGGTGCGTGAAAGTAATCTCCTTTTTAAACAGATGTCCTGTGTCTTTCTTGCCTTTGTGATTTATCTCTGCAAGGCTCCTGAGCTCAGTTATAATGTACTGTAGGTTAAAGCTGCATTTAAACTGGAATAACGGCAAACATGGAAAATGGGCCTGGAATCATTACTTCCTTTAAGTCATTGTGGGAGTCATTTGCATGCTCTGTCACTCGGGGAGAAATAGGTGGAGCTATCTTGAAAGGGGCAGGGCTGACTGGAGAGCTACATCACATGGTTATAAGGTTCCGCCCAATACTGAAGCACTTGACAGAAGTTCATGTAATAACGCAGAAAAGCTAAAGGTTCCGTCACAGCAAAATAAGAAATTGGGGTACCTCCAATCTATTGTGATACACGGCGTACACACATTGGTTGAGGGTTCACAAATGTAGTTTTCTGACTGAAGAGAAAAGGAAAGTAAACATTACCATTACACCATTAATAAAACATTACGGCACGTGATATAAATGACAATTTTGGAATTGACCAAAAACAGGTAGAGGATGAAAACAAGTGTTTTGGCCCTCAAGGACCGGAATGGTCTGGCGGAGTCTCCCGGCAAAATGAAGTATAATTAGAGCAGTGACCCGGATCCAACAAAAAATAAAATAACACAATATTATTGATACAAGTCAGATATTTTTTTTTATAGAAATGTGTACATTGACATCCAGGTCCATACAGTACAATGTCAACACATTCTCTGTAGTTAGTTAAAAGTCTATTGGTCAGTAGAGCTGCTCGGAGGCTGTAACTGTCAGTGTCTAGCACGCACAGATGTTCTTTCGAGTGGTAAAAGCAATCCAATCCCAACAAGCTGTTGCCAGAGTTTAAAGGGATTTGCTTGTCTCTTAGTCACAGATGTGGCATAACCCGGACAGAAAATCCATGCCCGAGCAGATGTGAGAGGTAAAAACAAACTCACAATCACTGTCACCACGCATTTAGATGTGGACATTTAGGTCATTTCTGTGCCAGCGTTAAGAGCCGAGCACATATTTGAAATGATCACTCAGTTCACAAGTAGAGAAATCTAGTGTCATTTCACACTAACCCAAAGGCTACAACAGTCTTGTCAGGATGACAAATTATACTAAAGATGAGCTTCTGGATCATTTCCCTGACAAACACCCTAAAATTACTTGTATAACGGCCATCTCAAATGTGCCATGTGAAATCTTAAACATATGTATTTACCTTTTAAATACACAACCTTTTTTGTCTTTGAATAAAAACAACATTTGTTAATAACATTAACGCCTGCCATGTGTCCTTTGAGAAATGCAGATGTTTAGTTAATTACTGGAATATCCTCTACAGCACTGTTTCCCAATCCTGGTCCACGGGACCCAAAGGGGTGCATGTTTTTGTTTTAGCTCAAGCACTCACACACCTGATCCAAATGAAAGACTTGATGACAGGTTGATTACGCCAATCAGGTGTGTGGGTGGTAGGGTAACATTTGAAACAGCAAAAACAAAAACGTGCACCCCTTTGGGTCCCGAAGGACCTGAATTGAGAAACACTGCTCTACAGGCATGTTTCTGCTGCTCAGTAAAGCACCCTCCATCCCACCACTGCCTTGCCTTCGACTACTGAAAATTACTAGTATAAATCGTAAAATATATCAGTTTCACTTAAGACCTTTGATAACAATGATTCAAGGAAGCTGCAAGCAGATTATATCCGCCAATATGATATTTGCTGATATGATATTTCATTTTAAGTGAATCTCTGTAGAAATGCTACAAATTGAGGGATTCAAGAAATTGTGAGGCATCAGAAGAGTCAATAAGAAGGTTGTATTGAGTAAGGAAAAAAATCTAACGGTTACATATTGGGATTTATCTCTTAAACCAAGGACAGGAATTGAGAAAGGATTTGATTAATGAATTACAGTGTGCTGTGTCTATTAACAACACGCTGCCACTTACATCTAAGGTTTAAACAAAATCTCTCTTTAGGTCCTCCAATCTGGAAAAATTATTTAGTCCCAAACCAATCACAATTCCTCTTTAAAATGTCTACATCTGTCATAAAATGTCAGCACAGTCAGAAAGTGGAACCAGGTACAAATGGGAATTCTGATGACAGCAAAGCCTGCATGCAGCCTAAACATATCATTTTTCTTCTTCAGGAAAGAGCACTCCACCCGCAGCCTCTAGATAGACAGACAGCCCCGCTCAGACACTGGCCCTCGGCAAGCTCTTCAAGGTCATTGCCTGACGAGTCCTGGTCGTCTCTGACAGCTTCTCTCACCATAAATGACACGGAGCGTTCACAGTCAGAGCTTATTCTCGCATCACTCCAAAAGACAACCATGAGAGACCATACTAACCCACAAATTATTATCTCACGTACTGGAGAGCTGATATATGGAATATTATTTACTGTATAAGGTAAGCACCAACCACCGCAGTGTCTTTGGGCATGGCGGTACCTAACCCTCAACAGGGCTGCTGTTGCACGAGGACCCACATAACAAGCGTATATCAACCAGGAACACATGAGCCAGTGGATTATGGGTTTGTGAGTGACATCAATCACAGCAACAAGCCCGGAGAACAGGGCCCGCGGGGGCACCCCTATCTGCTTACCCACGTCTCATCCAAGCAGACAGCCCGAGCAAACAACATCAAATACCGGAGGCATCAAACACACGCGGACAGACACCAGCTAAACCGAACGCCTCATTAATATTCCGGGATGGTTCGTCCGCAGGCGAAAAGCCGCGGCAGCAAAAGCATTGTGTTTTGCCCGATAATTAGCAGCGTTTGTAATGAACTCGTAGTGCATTACTCTCCCTCTGTCTTTCAAATTGAAAACATTTGCTCTGGTAACGCAAACAATGGTCTGCCGGAGTTACAGCCCACGCGCCGTGACCTGTTTAACCGGCCTCACGATTCACTGCACTCTGCGATATCGCCCACTGGGCAGCTCCTGTGCCAGCATGACAGCCCCACTTGAAAGGGGCGAAGCAATTGTTGTCCCTTGTGGAGCCGAAAAGCTAATAAAGAGAGTGGGGTGTAAAAACAGGATGGAAAAAAGAACATTAATCAAGGTTATTGAGAGAGAGATATCAGTGAAGTCAACATCCAACGGTATGTTTTTCGCTTCAAGTCACCCGTCTCACTGTTAGGCTTGCGAGGTAGAATCTCTCCCTAAAAGAAAACAACTTTGATAAGCAGGGGCAAAGTTTTTCCGATGTGCTGCGGTGAAGGGATGAAAATATCTCCATTCTGTGTCCTCTAACAGCTGGCCCCGGCATCTGCAGACTTTGTTTTTACAGCCAGGAAGGTCAAAGCAGAACAACAAGGAACTCCAGCAAACTACACTTCAAATAGGCTTATACTTTCTGCCCTCCCTTTCAGCCCCCTTTTGGATTTCCTGTTTTGACAAGAAGCTGGTCCATTACAGCACGGATCAACTACAGTTGTTGCCAGTGTAATTCATTTCAACATTCTTATAGTGTAGCCCTCACCTCAATATCAAACTTACAGTTTATCTAATATTGATAATGGACTACTACTGAACTACTAGCTTCCTATTTTACACAAAAGTGCAGTTTTAGGTGTATAAGTGGCGACATCTCAATTAAACAATTTGATCTTGAACTTGAACAGAAAAGAGGATTGTTTCATTGCTTCGCATCTTGTGATGGCGACTAAGCGGAATCATTCCTCACGTCTTGTGAAGACCAGGCACATCCTGTCTGGAGCACACGCCACTCTGTCCCAACAGCATGCTACCCCAAACACATCCTTAAACAATTAGCACAAACCATGAACAGACAATACATTTTGGGGAAGTACAGTGCAAAGGTAACCAGTTCTTTTGAGTCCGTTCAAAATCTTTTGTTTACTTGTTTCTTCCTTTTAGAAGAGTTGAGAAAGGGGCAACATGAAACATGAATTGATTCCAACTCTCACGAGGTCCAGAGAGACCTTCACTGACTAGAACCCCATTTCTGGAATATTGCAGACACACGTCCAGAGCAACTTACAGGGGCAATTAGGGTTAACTCAAGGATAGGAAAACAGATTTTTTCATCATGCCTGCTCAGGGATGCAATCCAGCAAACCTTTCAACAACTGATGCTATAAGGGCTAGTCTGTCTCCCTGGACATTTCCGTCTGTGCTGATATATACCCCACTCACTCTCAGAAGGCATGAGAGCAACTCCTGACCGCCTCGACCCATTAGTCAAAATGGTTAGAGCCTATTTCATGTACAAGGTACCGCGGCATAACTTTTCTGCTAAGCCACCATCCTGGAGACTTCAGAGACACTGGGGTCATCAAAGCGATCAGAAACATTTGAGCATCGTCCACTGAAGTTCTGCCAGCTTCCCGAACAGCAACATCTAAGCATTTATTTCACAGATCAAAAGTAGGTGAAAAAATACTGTTATCTCATAAAAACAGCCACAGCTGTGCTTCCCCTTCGCCCCCCACACCGCCACACCCCACTCCACCCCCCAAAAATGCCAATGGTCTGATCTCTGAGACATCACTGATGGCATCCTCTCTGAGGGACAAACAGCCAGAAGGCGTGTGACTGTGGGTGGGATGATAGAAGGGAGAAAGTGAAAGAAAACACTAACAAATGTCACTTATTTGAAAGTAAGAGTAAAACACTAACAAGTGTCACTTATTTGAAAGTAAGAGTAAAACACTAACAAGTGTCACTTATTTGAAAGTAAGAGAAAACACTAACAAGTGTCGCTTATTTGAAAGTAATTGAAAACACTAACAAGTGTCGGTTATTTGAAAGTAAGAGAAAACACTAACAAGTGTCGCTTATTTGAAAGTAAGAGTAAAACACTAACAAGTGTCACTTAAATGAAAGTAAGAGAAAACACTAACAAGTGTTGCTTATTTGAAAGTAAGAGAAAACACTAACAAGTGTCGCTTATTTGAAAGTAATTGAAAACACTAACAAGTGTCGGTTATTTGAAAGTAAGAGAAAACACTAACAAGTGTCGGTTATTTGAAAGTAAGAGAAAACACTAACAAGTGTCGCTCATTTGAAAGTAATTGAAAACACTAACAAGTGTCACCAATAAGTGACAATGAAGCTGACTATAGTGTTGGCCTGACAGACGAGCTTGGAGACAGAGTTCAAAGCTGGTTGAGAATTGACACGCCAGATAGACTGAGGCTCACCAAAGTTGGGATCCAACACGCTTTTGCTTTCGGTGGTTCCTTTTGAAGGCGCACTGTTGCGTCTCGGACATAGGGAAAGCATGTTCAACTAAGACTGTCAATTGATCTTCCCTTGGCGGTGGAGGTGCTGAGGAAGGCAAAAGGGTGGATGGGGGTTGTGAAAGGAGGTGTGACTATGTTCCTGGTGTGAACGCGGGATAGTGACGCAACTTGAGAGAAGCGCTTGGAAAAGTAAAAGTAACTTGAGTACTTGTGTCGAGTACTCACGTATGGTGAAATCGCCACCAGTCACCTACAGTATAAGGGATGACTGGCATGCTATTGTACACTGCACCACTTCACTGGTGATTGAACTCTTCCTGAAAAAGGGCAATGATCATCTTGGACCAGAACGGAATAAGTCCCCCACAATCCTGGCAAAACTGTACGGCGTATTTTAACCCCCTGTAAGGAAGGAGTGGCCCCGGCTTCTAAACCCTGAGAGGGGTGACCGGTCAGACAAAACTGCATGTAGTGAAAGTTCAGCGTTGTTGCGATGAAGCCGCTGGGTCCTTCACTGTACTGGCACAGGGCAGCCGTTACGGACTCCAGCTGTGCCAAAAGAAAACAACGCATGAATGACGAGAAAAATCTGTAATCAGGAGACTCCAATTTGGCAATGCACATAAATGCTATGAGGACAGAGGGCAACCACACTGAACGTCTGTATCTGATAGCTCAACACATCCCTGACCAGACAGGATCAACACCAATACGCTGTACTGATTTAGACTGACATGAAAACAAAGTGTTGACCGACCAAACGCGACTTCACAAGCCCCGACCGTAAACTTTGTCATACGCACGTTAAAGTTCAAAGTTCAAATCTTAATGAAGGCAAATGCATACCGACATACCTGCTTTAGATGCAACAGAACTAAAACCATCCTCAACACCTCTGTCTAAGCTCTGTCCGCCACGGTACATATGTCCCTATGCTCAACGTCCCCCATGAATGAAAAATAAAGGTGGGGGGCTTGTGATGTGATGATGGAGTTTTGGGACTTTGTGACAGTCCAGAATTAAGACCATGAAAACGGAGCGGCATTGATCTGCCTCACGGCTCGCTTAGCTTGTCAATCTCACGCGGGCGCTCTTGGGCCCTGCTTCCAACAGGCTTATCTGCTCATTCACTGTCTCCAGTCTTCAGGCACACCGCCCCCCAACGCCCCCCCACACTCCCCCCTAGGTCCTGGCAGACGCAGCCAGACTGCCCCCCCCCCCTCCTCCTCCCTCAGCCTCAGGTTAATGACAAGCTCTGATGGTAGCAATTACAGACCTCTCTATCTATCTATCCTGCCCTGCCTCTCTCTCTCTCTTTCTCTGGCTGCCTCATCGCGGGATGACTCGCTGCCTCTCTGCCATCATCCGCCCCGGTTCACTTTCTCAGCCTGTTCTTCTGAATTACTTTCATTCTCTACCTTCCATCTACTCTCCCGTTGCCCTTTCTTTCTTGTAATCGCATTCATGCCTCATCCGTGAAAACACTGTCAGGGCAATAACCCCCCCAACTCATACACCATCATCCATCACACTCTCCCGTACTAACCTCTGCATTAACCCCCCCCCCACCCCCACCGACATTACTTGAGTGTGACATCTCTCCATCTTCCCTTGTTTCGAAGTGTTCACTGCAGCTCACAACCCTTTTCATGGTGTCAGTCCCTACCTTGTCCTTACAAACCCAGAAACCACAATGTCTCCCTGATTTCTACGTGTGCGTGTGTGTGTGTGTGTATGATTTGTACATGTGTGTGTAAGTTTTATTACCCAGGAAACAGAAAGTATTTATCTTACTTCAGACTCATTTTAAATCCTTATGCTATTGCATGAATAATTTATTTCAGCTGAAAGATTTCTTTTTAACTGTATAATCTTTAAAATTGCTGCATGTTGTGTTTAGGTTTTGGTTCAGTCTAACATATACTTAACAAACTGATATTGGAGTAGGAATTAAAAGAAAACCCACGCAGCAAGCCACTAGCACACACCCAAACAAACAAGGTGGAGGTGAGACGTCTGGTGAACGTCTGGACGTTCACGAATAGCAGTGCCCACTCATGTAACAATCCACCTGACCGGTAACGTAGTTCAGTGTTAACTGTTCGGCTCACATTTCACAAACTCCAAGCAAAGCTGAGGAAAAATAAACTCCAAAACAGCTTCAACTGTCAATTTCCTTTGTCTCTCTTTTCTGACACCCGAAACCATCAAGCCAAAACCTCACTGTACAAACAAAACATGCGTATTCCTCACCCACCCCCAAATAATTGTCAGTTACAATAGGGAATTGAGAGCCCTCTTATTATTTTTGTTAGGGATTGCGAGTACCCCCTCCTGTTAACACACTGGCACAAACACACCCCTTGAAAGCACCCCAGCCGGCGCGCCGCCAATCATCTGCCATAATCACAGGTAACCGAACAACCTCACCAAGGTGGGCCCATCCATCTGCCTCCAACCAACCCACCCCCTTCACAAACACAAACGTTCTGGGGAAATTCCGGTAATAAAGCCTGAGAGAGCGACAGAGCAGGGATTCAAGCGCCTGTCCATCATAGCAGCAGCAATGGAGACAACAGCGCCAGCAATCATAGCCGCCATGATTGGTCTCTGAAGGATGTAACCCCACCCCATCTGGGCTAGATGTAACCCCGCCCCATCTGGGGTAGTCATCGTAGTCGGAGGTGTTCTGGAAACTATGTCAGGGATGTCCTAAAAAAAACTCACATCAACACTACAGCCATAGCCACCAAAGAAACATAAACCCTCTACAATTGCTCCTAAGCAGGTTTAAATATGTGGATCGATTATACGGCACAAGTCAAACCACATTTGTCTGGTGTCCCCAGTTATCTGGAAACAGCAGCCTGTCAAACTTTAACCAGACGCGCGGGAATGCACATGACTTCCTTGTTAACTAACGATACTCAACAGAAGTGCCAATCAAAAGGCCCATCATGGTTTTCAGAAGAGCGCTGATGAGCGGCGGTAATAGCTGAGGGAGACGTCACGGTCCGTTTAGTTGACAGGCGTACCAGCAGCAGTGCATGACTCACTGATCAGGACCAATCAAAGCACTCCGGGTCCAAGGCCAATGGAATTTCATTGGCTCCTAATCTGAGAGTCACCGGTCGCACGCAGCGGGTCAACCAATTAGGCGGTTTGCGGGGTCGTCGCTCAAGCATCACAGTCAAAATGATGAAGCTGACCGCCCAGCTGGACAGAAAATGAACGCTTCAGATGCCCTGCCCTGCCCCAAGCACTCAGGGTTACACAAGTGACATCCTCTCTAAATTACATTTCAGCCAGATTCGATTTATACCCGTGCAAATTAAGAGAAATGTCACACTGACTCACACACAAACTCACCTATAATGATCAACCTCATTGCAGATTTTTTGTTGCATTGACGCAGCTAAAATTCATTCCATTTCAGTCCTATTAGGAGGCGCGGGGCAATTGACCTACCAGTGGTCCGACCCGGAATCGCATCCAGTTCTCCAGTTCAGTCTCCTGTGGTGTCTGGGGTGTGGCGTGTAGGACAGAACACAGAAAGACTACTGAGAGATTTCAGCTGGCCAGTAATAACAGAAAGACCCCTGACAGATTTCAACCGACCAGTGATACCAGAAAGACCCCTGAGAGATTTAATCTGGCCAGTGACAACAGAAAGACCACCAACAGATTTCAGCTGGCCAGTGATAACATAAAGACCACTGACAGATTACACCCGGCCATTGACACCAGAAAGACCACTGACAGATTTCAGCCGGCCAGTGATAACAGAAACACCACTAACAGATTTTAGCTGGCCAGTGATAACAGAAAGACCACTGACAGATATCAGATGGCCAGTTATACCAGAAAGACCACTGACAGATTTCAGCCGGCCAGTGATATCAGAAAGACCACAGACAAATTTCAGCCGGCCAGTGATCCCAGAAAGGTCCGACTGCAGAGAGACAACTGTGAAAGCTGAGGAGGTTCTTTGCCAAGGTGTCACAGGTCAACGCCAGCGCAACAGACAGAAGTTGGGTGTCAACTATCAGAGGACTTTGCTTTTGTAAATTGTAAAACAGACGCAGCCCAAATGTAGCCTCAGTGATGAATGCAAACAGTAGCCTTGGAAACGATGATGGATGCAAACAGGAAACACCTGAAATCAATTTCAAGTGCTGTAGCGAAGGGTCTGAATACTGCCAGAACCAAGGGGTCTGAATACTTCCAGTACTGGTCAAATGTTTGGATACATCTAATCATTCAAGATTAGTTCTTTAGTTTTACTATTGTCTGTTTTTTGTCTGGATTTATTATATCTGGCTCTCTGTTGGACACGTGCTATTTAACTGAGATTCCCAGACTAGATTCATAAATGTGCTATTTAACTGAGAATCCCAGACTAGATTCATAAATGTGCTATTTAACTGAGATTCCCAGACTACATTCATAAATGTGCTATTTAACTGAGATTCCCAGACTACATTCATAAATGTGCTATTTAACTGAGATTCCCAGACTAGATTCATAAATGTGCTATTTAACTGAGATTCCCAGACTAGATTGACGGTTAAGCATCCAAAGTCCAAGGCTTCATACCCAGAACTCAGTACAAGGCAAAAAAAAACAAGAAAGATAGATATAACAATGTTTCTTTCTTCCACCATTGCAAACAGCTCTGACTATACACACAAAATCCTGCCGATCCTCCAAACATCACCCGGTCTTAAGAGAAACGTTTACGTCGCTGTTACTGATGCTTTGATGCAGCACAAGGTACAGGGTTTTGTGATACAGCGCAAAGCACATGTCCTGTGGATTCAAAGGGGTTCATTTCACTTAACCTTGCTCCACGTACTGGAGCCTCACATCACTGTCTGTCTCCTACAGTACCAACCTATTCAGGGTCTTCATAAATATATACCACTCACTGCAATGTGTAGCAAACACACGCGCACACAACCCCCAGACCAGTAGCCTTTCAGGGAGCATAGATTCCATACACATGGCGAAACACACATGCAGAGACACGCGTGTAGAAACACACATGCAAAAACGCCCTCTACTTGGTTTGTGGAGAGAGAAGTTTTATGTTCTTCCCCTCACCAAATACGAACAAGAGAAGCATATTGGAAGAGTGCTGCGACAAACCCTGCTGCTGCAAATAACATGGGATAACATGACCTGCGTCACCTACTGTACATGTACACAACACGCAGAGTCCAAATGGTGTTCAAATGCTGGCAATACACGTTCCAGACTGGGGTTACGTCTCTAACAAAATAAAATGTGTGACCACCTCAACAAAGTTGCTGGCCCGGCTGTTAAACTGAAGGTAGATACGACACGGAAAATCTGACAGTATCTGTTCATTAAAGTCAGTGGATTAGAAGCTTGGTTACAAATACATTGTATTTTGTCTACATCTATGGTAATTAGAACAGATGTAGGATCAGGTTAGTGGAATATTAGTAGAATAAGAACTTTTGATCATGATTATTTTGATACTGACTGAAGGTAGCAACTGGATAATATCTGGGGCAAATACCAGGTAGGCAGCTCTTTCATGTCAGATACAAAACCTCAATACATACATACTTCAGAGCCTTCCAGATATTCAGTATGTATTATTTTTATCGGACCGCGTAAGTGGAGCCAGCCAAGACGAGCAAATGTCTCTGACTGAGTGAGTGAGTGATTGAATACCCACTGTTAAATAGTGTAGTGGTTAGCGATGCAGTCTGGCACACCGGGGACCAGGTATCAAATCCAACCAGGGACAAATCAAATTAGGATTAGTTGAGGATAAACTAGAACTTCACTGGCTACAAGCTTCAGTAACTCCATATAGTAAGGCCCAAAGTAAAACCGTTTATGGTTATGTTGCGATAGTTGAAATACAACCAACATGTCTAACAACATAAAGTGTTGTCTTTTGTCTTTAGAAACACACTGCTCTCTCATCCAGGAAGAGCAGTTTAGAGTGCGAGGAACAAAACATATTTCTCTCTCCTAACTAAACTTTGAAATAACTACATGAAACACTAACAACAAAAATATATTATGTTGACGGACAAATGTATAGGCTAAGTAGTGTTGATGTAAATGTATAGGCTATGTAGTGGTGATGTAAATGTATAGGCTACATAGTGGTGATGTAAATGTATAGGCTACGTAGTGGTGATGTACACTCACCTAAAGGATTATTAGGAACACCATACTAATACTGTGTTTGACCAACTTTCGCCTTCAGAACTGCCTTAATTCTACGTGGCATTGATTCAACAAGGTGCTGAAAGCATTCTTTAGAAATGTTGGCCCATATTGATAGGATAGCATCTTGCAGTTGATGGAGATTTGTGGGATGCACATCTAGGGCACGAAGCTCCCGTTCCACTACATCCCAAAGATGCTCTATTGGGTTGAGATCTGGTGACTGTGGGGGCCATTTCAGTACAGTGAACTCATTGTCATGTTCAAGAAACCAATTTGAAATGATTCGAGCTTTGTGACATGGTGCATTATCCTGCTGGAAGTAGCCATCAGAGGATGGGTACATGGTGGTCATAAAGGGATGGACATGGTCAGAAACAATGCTCAGGTGGGCCGTGGCATTTAAACAATGCCCAATTGGCACCAAGGGTCCTAAAGAGTGCCAAGAAAACATCCCCCACACCATTACACCACCACCACTAGCCTGCATAGTGGTAACAAGGCATGATGGATCCATGTTCTCATTCTGTTTACGCCAAATTCTGACTCTACCATCTGAATGTCTCAACAAAAATCGAGACTCATCAGACCAGGCAACATTCTTCCAGTCTTCAACTGTCCAATTTTGGTGAGCTCGTGCAAATTGTAGCCTCTTTTTCCTATTTGTAGTGGAGATGAGTGGTACCCGGTGGGGTCTTCTGATGTTGTAGCCCATCCGCCTCAAGGTTGTGTGTGTTGTGGTTTCACAAATGCTTTGCTGCATACCTCGGTAGTAACAAGTGGTTATTTCAGTCAAAATTGCTCTTCTATCAGCTTGAATCAGTCGGTCCATTCTCCTCTGACCTCTAGCATCAACAAGGCATTTTCGCCTACAGGACTGCCGCATACTGGATGTTTTTCCCTTTTTCCACCATTCTTTGTAAACCCTAGAAATGGTTGTGCATGAAAATCCCAGTAACTGAGCAGATTGTGAAATACTCAGACCGGCCCGTCTGGCAGCAACAACCATGCCACGCTCAAAATTGCTTAAATCACCTTTCTTTCCAATTCTGACATTCAGTTTGGAGTTCAGGAGATTGTCTTGACCAGGACCACACCCCTAAATGCATTGAAGCAACTGCCATGTGATTGTTGGATTGGATAATTGCATTAATGAGAAATTGAACAGGTGTTCTTAATAATCCTTTAGGTAAGTGTAAATGTATAGGCTAAGTAGTGTTTCAGAGTAGATACCATCACCCCACCATCTCTCCATAGAGTAGATCCTATCTCCTCCATTTCCCACTCCCCTGAGAAGATCCCACCCCTCTCCCTGGAGTAGATCTCACCCCCTGCCCTCTCTCTAGAGTAGATCCCATCCCCCACCCCTCCCCCAGATTAGATCCCATCCCTCACCCCCTCTTCCCAGAGTAGATGCCATCTCCCCCACTTCATACTCCCCAGTGAAGATCCCATCTCCCACCAGCCCCATTCCCTCAGTATGGAAATCTCACGGGCCATCAGATCTTTAATGGATGTGCCCAGGGACAAACTGATGTCCTATAGCCTGAAGTCAAAGGTTAATAGAGCGCTAAAGATTGCTTGTTATATTAGCTATAGGCTCCTAGGACCACAAAGATCTACTTAGCACATATTCTGTCATGACACTGAGGAAGTGAAGATGAAATGGCTTTAGGCGATGTTTGTGAAGATGTTTACCCATTCTGAGAAGGCTCAGCCAGTTAGAGGGTCAAAACACTTAGTTCAGACCTTGACACATGATACACAAATTATCTAGAACAGCTGCAAGATCTGTTGCATTACTGAAAGCTCACACAAAATCTAAAACAAATAATATGTCAATTAGTTTGCATTATGCACAAGGTGAATCTTTTTGTCAGTCCATCTTCATCTGTTTCAAGAGCCGGTCAGAGTTGTAGTACTCAAGACCGGTCTTGAGAACACATTTCAAGGATCTTGGTTTTGTCTCAAACTCAAATATTTTTTACTCTTGGTCATTGAAGACTCAAAATCTTTGGAATCTATATGAAAAGTAAATTAAGAAAATATTTTTTGTTCCACAATAAAGGCCACCTCATATATGTTTTTTTCTGGTCACCTTTAGCTGTGAGATGATTGAGGGCAAAGGAGCAACTGATCCTTCCTAAATAATTGTCAAAAGACCAATAGATTCAAATGTGAATCTAGTGGCATGAGAAATCCAGTCATGTCAGCGAAGTCTGCAATTGTACGTTTCACCTTCCAGCAACACAGAATGTTTTGTGAAAAACTAAATAAAAAAAAGCCCACTGGCATTTGCATGTTCTGCAAAATAAACATAACAAATACAGCAGGGACAACATCCAATTTCTATGGTCACCTGGAAAGAAAACACAAGGAAAAGTAAGTTGACATAAGCTAAATAGCTAAAAGCTTTACATAATATACTGGTTACAGCACCTCTGTAATTATGACAGTGCATCCAAACATTTGGTTCAAATAAGTTTTATCAAACCTTTTGGATTTGAAATCTGACAGTACACAATCATTTACTTGCGTTTGGATTCATAATATATCGAATGAACCCATTATGTTCTTGTGAAATAGTAACAGTATAGTGTCAGTATAGTGGGGAAACTGACTGAATCTGACCTGAATTAACCTAGTCTTGGTCTTGACTCAGACTCCACCCCCTATGGTCTTGGTCTTGACTCAGACTCCACTACCCCACGGTCTTGGTCTTGACTCAGACTCCACCCCCCACGGTCTTGGTCTTGACTCAGACTCCACCCCCATGGTCTTGGTCTTGACTCAGACTCCACCCCCCCGGTCTTGGTCTTGACTCAGACTCCACCCCCCATGGTCTTGGTCTTGACTCAGACTCCACCCCCCATGGTCTTAGTCTTGACTCAGTCTCCACCCCCCATGGTCTTAGTCTTGACTCAGTCTCCACCCCCTATGGTCTTGGTCTTGACTCAGACTCCACTACCCCACGGTCTTGGTCTTGACTCAGACTCCACCCCCCACGGTCTTGGTCTTGACTCAGACTCCACCCCCATGGTCTTGGTCTTGACTCAGACTCCACCCCCCCGGTCTTGGTCTTGACTCAGACTCCACCCCCATGGTCTTGGTCTATTCTCAGTCTTGACCTCCGACAGTCTTGGTATTGACGGGAACTCGATTTGGTCCGACCTTGGTCTTGAATCGATCTCGCTTCACATGGTCTCGACTACAACACTGGAGCCAGTTATCACAGTGTGGATCCAATGGGGCCACCTTGGAACAAATTAACCAATACTTCCAGGACAAATATAAAAACAGAACTCAAATACAGAGGGTGTCAGAGCAATTATAAAAAACATTAAGCTTGCTGATCTTCCTTGAACAATAATCTTAGTTTTTGTGTTTCCCCACACAGACACATCCGCCCAGACATATCCGCACAGTCAGAACCACACAGACACATCCGCACAGTCAGAACCACACAGACACATCCGCCCAGACATATCCGCACAGTCAGAACCACACAGACACATCCGCCCAGACATATCCGCACAGTCAGAACCACACAGACACATCCGCCCAGACATATCCGCACAGTCAGAACAACACAAACACATCCGCCCAGACATATCCGCACAGTCAGAACCACACAAACACATCCGCACAGTCAGAACCACACAGACACATCCGCCCAGACACATCCGCACAGTCAGAACCACACAGACATATCCGCCCAGACATATCCACACAGTCAGAACCACACAGACACATCCGCCCAGACATATCTGCCCAGACACATCTGCACAGACATATCAACACAGACATATCAACACAGACACATCCATAAAGACACATCTGCACAGACACATCCACAGACACATCTACAAACCAAATATATTAAAAGGAGGATTCCAGCAGGTTGTAATGTGCATCAAATAGCACCATTACACATCCGGGCAGCCCATGACCACTGAGATATGAGAGGTTTATGGACATAACTTGCTATAGCCAACTTCATATAAAACAAGTTTCCAGCCAACAAAGGAAATGTATAATCTCTATGGACACTGCTTACAAATATAAAGTGTTCCTGGATAGCAACAATCTTTCCCAACCACCTTGGCATCCACACAGACATACATCGCACACGTTATAGAAACTTGTCCACTCAAACTTAAGCTTCATCCAGTTTAAGCTATGAGCTATAATAACCCATGTCTGACAGATTAGACTCCCATGAACATGTACAATGCACGTGAGAATGTAAGTACAAAAACAGAAAGGTTTTGCCTTCTTTCTCACCCTATCCATTGAGTCTACCAATCACATTCATCTTTGCCTTAAGGGCAGATCTGCTTCGATGTTTATGTTTGAGTAAACTTGACTGGGGTGAAGAAAAAAACTAATTTGCGGGTGGTCAAAGTGTTATCGCCTAAACACAAACACAACACAGATTCTCCGAGCTACGCTCTCTAAAACAATGCCCTGTATTGATTTAGCTTCGGCGGAAAGACCAATGCAAACAGATGTGATATAAGAGGACGATAAACAGAGCACACAGACGAGGAGGGAAACTTTATGAATATAACACTGCCTCTCCCTCGCTGCCCTGGACCTGTGGTTGAGTATAGCAGAGAGTGTAGCGAAGAGCCCACATACAAGGATAGGCTTCCGGTAGACAACGAGAGATGCATCATCAGGTTGTCAGACAAAGTGAGACATGTTGGTCCTTTTTGTCATCTCCGTCCTCAGCCTGCTGTCAGGGGAACTGGCATCTCCTCTCTACTGTGAAAACCTATTGAGACCACTGGAGATGAAAACTACAGACCATGTGAGTATTGTCTGTCTGCTTGTCTCTCTGTCTGCCTGTCTGTCTGCTTGTCACTCTGTCTGCCTGTCTGTCCGGTTCTCTCTCTGTCTACCTGCCTGCCTGCCTATCGTTCGGTCTGTCGGTCTGCCCTGGTTAATGCTTTTATTTACCATTTACAGATTTTGGGTAAATGGATCCTCATTGCAGATGCCACTGAGATGCCCGTAAGACAGAGAGGAAGCAGCAAGGGTATTGATCACTGAGCCCCAGAAAAAGTCTGTTGATATACTACACATGACAAACACGTGAGAAAACGCTCTGTACATTTGCTGCACGCTAAATAACACAATTTTAAAAGATATTAACAAACCTGCAAACCCAGCTTGCACAAAACATTGTAATCATATTCTGGGAGTGTTATGGGATAACTTCTTGACTTTGGAACATTCTCGGCGCATTTAGGGAAGTTCACAACCGTTTGAGTCGGACACCAAGCAGTCACACCACTTGACAAGTACAACTGTTCACATAACCTCGGAGCAATAGATTTGCATATGTTACTAGTCATTCAAAATAAGGATATGTAAATATAAATTATTACAGTCCAGAGAAAATCTTAATTCCAACGAACACAAATTTCAACCTGAAAAAAACATTAACAAAGTCCATAATGTATTTTCGTTATTCCATTTTTGGGGGAACTTCTAGGTATAACATGGTGAATCAATAAAAGTATAAACATCCCTAGTAGTTGAATCTTTCTGTTATTCAACAGAGGAGGCAGATGCATGAGCATGGAGACCAGCGGGATCATGGAAAACAACACCTTTAACTAATGTGATTAGAGCCATTATAATCACAATCCATGTGTGATGTGACTGGGTACTAAAATACGGTGTTAAGGAAGTGTTATGTCACGCTGAATGAAGTGTGTGTGTTCATGCAATAGTGTCACTTTATCCCATGACCATAACTTTCCTGAGTACCTGCCTTGACTGTCTACTCCACCAAAAGATCTCACTGGTTGGCAACTACAGCACTACAGTAACACAAATACAAAATACTTTGAGAGGAATTTAAAAAGGTCAATTTAGCATCCATAATGCAAAATTCCCAACGCCGTCTTTAAAATGTTAGTACCACTTCACCAAAGGAACTTAGACAATGTGTCAAAATATGTACCAGTAATGAGTTCATTTAAAATCCTTCGGCTGATATTATAAGAGAAAGGAACTGACCTCTGTTGAACTGGGAATGTTTAGGAAACAGATGGACTGTATCAATCTGCAACCAGCTTTGTTTACAAAACATAGGTGAGCACCTTACCATATATATCACATTTTCACCAGAAAGGGTTTTCAGTGACTAAGCTAATAAGAAATACTATATTTTTTGCAAAGGAAGCATGGTGGGCTGACTGAGTGATACAGACATTAGCGTCACATTCCTGCAATCTTTCATTGCAAAAAAGTTCAATTGGTGACCATTATAGTGTTGTTTTCCATCCTGGATTTAAGAAACACCAGTCATTACAATGCCTTAATCCTCAGAGGTGTCTATACAGAACCCTGGATGGGGATGTGAATACTATCTGGCGGAAACAATATGTTTTGGACGACTCTAGGTCAATTTATTTTCATTTGCCACATAGATCCCTGTCCAGATCCAACTGAGGACAAGGAAATCCTGGACCTGTCAAAAGCCATGCAACTGTAGGAGGACAATAATGTTCAGTACATTTTTGGAAGCGCTAATAGGTTCAAAATTACGACAGGTTAATAAATCAGATGTCACTAGAAAGAAGCCTCTTCTGTCAACAAAGAACCAACCTGCCCTTAACTTTGGCAGAGACCACCTGGATAAACCTGAACCATTCTGGAAGACAATTCTCTGGACAGATTAATCCGAAATTAATCAGAAAAACCCAACAATGCCTACCACCTTAATGGAGGGAGTGTCAAGATCTGGGGCTGCTTTTCCTCCTTTGGATCTGGTTAACTGCACATCATTAGGGGAACCAAGAATTCTGAGGTAAACCAGTAGATTCTTGAACAGAATGTAAGACCATCAGTCCAGGAGCTAAAGCTCAGTGGGAAACAAATCAAAGCATTCAAGCAAATCTACCAAAGAATGCCTCAGGAGAAAGAAGATTTGTGTTTTAGATTGGCCAAGTCAATGTTGTGACCTTAATCCAATTAAATGAAGGGGTTCACTTATTTTGCACCTGCACTAATACCTTTTAAATCTAGTTTTTTACTGAATGTATATTTTTCCTCTAAACTGACATATGGAATTGTTAACTATATACCTGTTATGTCAAGGGGTATAGATACTTTCAAGAAGCACTGTATGTTATATAAAGTATAATAATAATATATATGTCTGTGTACATATATGCATACTAAATCGAGGGGTTTATCGAGACAAAATAAGGGTGACTGATTCTAGCCCAATAAAACAGAAAGTGCCCCTCCTCTCCCGAAACAACCTGCTGACCTGCTGCAGAGTCGAAGGTCCAAACATATTTCCTCAGTAGGACATCTTGCTTAGCCTAGTTGTGTTTCCCGCACGTGCTCACTGGGCCGGGAAGTGTTCGTCAGTACACGAGCGACGGAGGAGAGCGCATCCCCTGCCATGTGCAATGACACATGGCAGCCCTGTCGGTCATCCACCCGTCCACCCCATGCAACGGTGAGCTAATCTACGCTGCCCTCTGCTGGGCACTTAGCCACATAACGTCCTGCTTTCAAGGCAGAGCTGCATACAGAAGAGGATCCATGATGAGAAACACTTATAGCCAGGAGCAGTTCTAATGGTCCCATCTGACTCTGTGACTTGGAGAGAGATCATGTTTCTGGAATCTAAGTAGCGTAGATGTAGGTTTCATAGCTGACTACTGAGAAGAAGTGTGTGGCAAATACTAATGGATTCACACTGATGACTGTTTTGATCCCACTTCATGCTTGAAGGTGTCCAAATTCCACACACTTTGTGGGATCCCCATTGCTATTTATAAAAGTGGCTGCAATAATGTGAAACTTGTGAAGTCCATCACAATCTGTCAGATCCTCTTCAAATATCCAACACCATTAGAAGGTGAATATAAAACCGCCACGGACAACAAGCATAAGACTGGCATTTCATCAGCGTTATCTTGATACCCTTAGTGATGGTAATGGGCATGACGGACTCCGTTTCCAACGTTCAGCACTTTCTTTCCTGGCTGATGGGGACCCGATGAATGCCATTGCTCACGATGATGAGCCCATAAAGCACTTGCTGACTAGGTCACCTTTGCGTGCTGGGCAAATAACGCCGTTGCGTCATAAACGGCACCTTCCCCATAGTGTACTGCTTTGACCGGAGTCCTGTGAGCACCGGTCTGAGGTAGGGCACTGTGAAGGCAGGAAGGGGGGTATTTGGGATGCTTGTCTTGACTGCTGAGAGGAGCAGAAATCACACGCTATACGGAATGTAAACCAAGACGGGCTACATTGCGGTCGGTAGATGATGAAGAGGAGGTTGAGGAAGAGGGGAATGAACATGAGGAGGAGGAGGAAGGTCAGATATAAGGAAGAAGGAGGAGGAAGTGAAGGAGGATATGAGAGAAGGTCAGAATTAAGGAAGCCCGTTGTTTTGTAAAGATGTTGACTAGCAGATAACTGTCTGGAAAAGTTCTGAAATCTGAGCAAATACATTCTTGCTCTCTCCTCATCCCACGCTCTCACACACGCTGTCTGACTTAATCTGTGAAACTCACACAAACTCGCTAGCTGGGTAGCTAGGTACATCTAACGGATCGGACAAGCTTTGCCTTCGCTCTGAGGAGACGGGAGGAGAGAGCAGTGTAAGAGTGTGCAACGGGTCCATGAGCAATGTCCCCGATCACAGTTTGGATGTGAGTGCTCTTTGTGGATTACACTCAGCTTTAAAAACCTGACAAAGGACCTCAGTGTCAAATGCCGCCACATTTCTACATTCTCAATGACTGCGGCTTGTAGCTTTAAAACAACCATTATGCAAAAGTCCCAAGGACTTACATTGGAAATCATAGTCTCTGGTGGTGTTCCTGGACATTTGAAATGGGGTGCCTGAACGGGTCCAGTAATTATGTTGGGGTGGCCTAATTATTGACAGAAATCCAATAAACTAAAACTCTGGTCCCACCCCTGCTCCCTGCCCCTCTGGTCCCACCCCTGCCCCTATCCCCTCTGGTCCCACCCCTGCCCCTATCCCCTCTGGTCCCAACCCTGCCCCCTGCCCCTCTGGTCCCACCCCTGCCCCCTGCCTCTCTGGTCCCACCCCTGCCCCTCTGGTCCCACCCCTGCCCCTCTTCCATCTGGTCCCAACCCTGCCCCCTGCCCCTCTGGTCCCACCCCTGCCCCTCTCCCCTCTGGTCCCACCCCTGCCCACTGCCCCTCTGGTCCCACCCCTGCCCCTCTGGTCCCACCCCTGCCCCTCTGGTCCCACCCCTGCCCCTCTGGTCTCACCCCTGCCCCTCTCCCATCTGGTCCCACCCCTGCCCCCTGCCCCTCTGGTCCCACCCCTGCCCCTCTGGTCCCACCCCAGCCCCTCTCCCATCTGGTCCCACCCCTGCCCCTCTCCCATCTGGTCCCACCCCTGCCCCCTGCCCCCTGCCCCCTGCCCCTCTGGTCCCACCCCTGCCCCTCTCCCATCTGGTCCCAACCCTGCCCCCTGCCCCTCTGGTCCCACCCCTTCCCCTCTCCCCTTTGGTCCCACCCCTGCCCACTGCCCCTCTGGTGCCAACCCTGGCCCCTGCCATTCTGGTCCCACCCCTGCCCCCCCTCATAATGGTGAACAGTAGTGTACTCAAAGTCACAAACCTTTAGTGATGCAGGGTCAGCCAGGGCGAGAGCTTGCCTGTCCAGCTCTGTTGCAATGATGTGACATCGTTGGCACAGGGTCCACTTGCCTGCTCCCTCCTCCCCATAGTTCCTCAGCTCCGTGACAGACACTGACCCAGCTCCCTCTGGGTTTGGCCGGCCACTGGGTTCCACATCCTCTGTCGGCGCCGAGTGGAGCCTCTTTCTTGCATTGGCGCCCAAAGATATAGGGGTGTCCCCCTCAATGACCTTACAAAAAAAGAAAAAATACAACTTTACTTTGTGTAAAGGGATGCGTCTGGGTGCAGTTTCCAACGCGAAGGCATTTGCACAGTTGTCCGAGGAGGGGGGGGGTAAAGACATTTCAGTCAGGCGTATGGCCAAGACCTGCGACACAACGAGGAGAGCCTGGATACAGCTCTGAGCAGTGGTATGTTGTTCATGAGCCCAAAAACCCCTGAGGTGTCCTATCGTTAGTATAACCCGGTTACCAAGCACAGTAGAACTGTAAACAAGTCATCTCGCACCATACGTGCAATATATTGCCCAACCGACCTGCGATATCGCCCCAATCAGCATCCAGGATTTTGAATCAACTGTTTGTAATTGTCCTCATTAACTGAGTGGTCAGAACAGAGAATGCTGGTTGTCTGAAAGCTGCGGTATATGAGACCACACAGAACAGTTATGACATCACATTACTTTTCACTTGTCAAATGATATTGGTATCTGGCTTATGATAGCAATTAGGCACCTCAGAGGTTGTTAATATATGGACAGTACACTGGGACTAAGGGCTGTATACAGGCACTCCCAGTCTTGTTGTACATAACAACAGCTTATAGCCCTGGTATATTGGCCACGTACCACAACCCCTCAGGTGTCATGCTGTTTTTATAACATAGTTACAAAAACAATTAGAACTGTTGAAAGTAATATGTTTTCGGTCTCATGCACTACGGCTTTCAGCTAATCAGCATCCTGGAGAAAATAGTTTCAATAGTTCCATAGTATCAATGCACTGGTGTACATAAAAGTACACAATTTAATCACTCCTAAAATAGTAAACAGAGCTGGAGTTGCAAGGGCAGGCTGTTCATGATATCTACATTTTAGATTTATATAATTATTTGTGAGAAAATAATATTAAAACAGGGTTATTTTCTGAGTTCTCATGATATGGTAGTTGAACTAATCTCATCAGACATTGATAAGGTATAAGGGGTGTAATGAAATAAGGGGTGTAATGTTTCCAACAAATGTATCGATTGCAGATTCACCAATAGGTGGTTTTCAAAGTTCCCCTAATTAACAAAAACAAAGTCATAGCCCATAGCGGATATCTGACGTTATACTCTATACACTGCATAGCGAAGTAATATAATGAACTCAACTTATACATCTAAAAAGTCATCCATCGATTTTCTCAAGGGATCTCACCGTATATCGCCTGTAGTCTGGTTTTCGTTCTCGAGCGGTATTCCAGTAATGCGAGTACATCTCGTCTGTTTTCCTACCAACTCCCAAACACTTCGATCCAACCTCCAATAACCTATCTTATGCTATTGCCTGCCGTTCCCACGTTCATTTGAGGCGATTTGGCACTTCAAAATCTCGGTAAATCCCTCAGGAACATGTATTGCAAAGAGATAGTCCTTGCAGTAGTCCCTTGGCGGTTGCATTCATGTCACAGCAAGTTTGACAGCAGTGGAGTTATTAATTCAATTTGGTGGGTGTTCGGTTGAAATAAAGCATTAAATGGATGGGTGGAGCTCTTGGTTTAACTTTGGATGGGACGGTTGACTACTAACGGTTATGATGCGCTCTGTCAAACATGTTCAGCTCTACAATAATATACCGCATATATAAAAACCTAATTTAGAACATAATAAACAAGAGCTGATTTGATTGACCACATAAACGATTACTTACTTACTTCTAAAAGATGTATCTTTATATTAATCAAATTGCGTGTGCTAAATGCACTCTTGGGATTATAAAATTAAGTTGAAAATGGACAAACGTGCCTAGGTAGCTAAAACGAGCGACTTATGTTTGGCAGTCAAATAAAAACATAATGAATGGATCTTGTTAATACCACTGTAGAACGTAATACAAAATGTAAATTACAAATTACGGAAAACACAAACCACTAAATCCATGAAATTATGAAACAATACTGGGGTTATTCTAATACTAACTGGTTTACAAAACATTATCTACTACCACAGAATTGACCTCGTATTACTTTTCCAACTGGGTCTGATACAGGCTCTATACTTTTCATTACAATTATTAGGTCTAATATTGTTTTATGTATACATTTATTAATTCATCAAGTCATGACCTTATGCCCACCTGCCTGCCCGCCCATCAAAAGGCTACTGTATCTACTCTGGTATTATCCCGTCTGTTATAGGCTAACCAGACAAAGACGGTTGTTCGTATTGCTCTGGCGCCCTCATCTGACCATTATCAGACAATTAATCGTTATATATTCAGCTACTGGTATCCACGTTAACATCTGATGTATCAAGATGGCCATAACTAGTCATAACTAGTCTCCAAGGCCAACATGTGTCTCTTGAATAGGTAATCGTTAAGCAACTGTCAGCGGCTGGCCTCGAAAGTGTTGAAGTGTTTCTGCCTCGAAAGTGTATAAGTGTTTCTGCATTGGGCAATTAACCTATTTATTATAACCACACAGGAAATAAACCCATTCATAACCAGCCATAGCTTATTTTACCAGGAAAAGTTTAGCAAATATGGCAAGTCTACTCTCATATCTCATATTGTGTCAATTAACATAATGGATATTGCCCTAAAAGGTTTGCTTATGTATTATTTTGCAAACAGCCAACGCTGTCTTCACTGTTCAGCCTTCTCAGTTTGCGAAGAGTCTGCTTGACGTGAATCCAAGAACACAGCCAAGCAACACGCTCATCAACGGATGAGTGGGCACTGTTCGGGGTGCTGAATCTTGTACAGCGAGTTCGCAAGTAAACTTTCCTAATGTAATAGTTTCCATAATTGCATATGCACTATTTCCATTTATGGCATTTTAACTAATATTTAAGTATTGCGCTTACCTGAGCTTTTCTTCGCGTCAGGTGACTGGTACATCCAAATATATAGCCATGTGGGAAGCCATCGGCATCCATATAGAACGCACCTAGATCTTCGTAAATGGGTACCTTCTTTTCCACCTCAGAGGTCACATCAGAATTCTGTAAAGCCATGGAAAGTCCCCCCTTAAAACCCTGTCACACTGACAAACCAAGTATTATTTCATATTTCTAATCCTATATTTTTGCTGATAAAGTCATCTTTCATGACAGAATTATTCCTGACCGCATGTTTCTTTTGGCCGAGTTCGAAAGTTCCACTAGCAACAGAACTACATAAATCCATTTGTATTTCCAGAGTCGGTATCATCGACGTTGAGGTGGGTCTTGTTTCTGACCCAATGCGGCCGCCCTCGTTCTGTCCCAGATGAAAGCATATGAGCGCACAGCGCGTAGACCACCTCAACGTATCCGCCCCCTGCTCGTCACCCACTCACTCACCACTCAGTGTCTTCAAACAACTGTTGTTAAATGCCTGCTCCAGGCGCATGCATTGGCCAGGCGCTCACTTATCATGCATTGACAATTCCTTTTGTGTCCTCTGTCTCTCATATATATGAGATTACATTAAATATATATATATATATATATATATATATATATACATATACACACACATATACATATACATACATACTGTATACATATATATTTCAACACCAATCAGCCATAACATTATGACCACTGACAGGTGAAGTGAATAACACTGATAATCTCGTTATCGTGGCACCTGTCAGTGGGTGGGATATATTAGGCAGCAAGTGAACATTCTGTCCTCAAATTTGACGTGTTAGAAGCAGGAAAAATGGGCAAGTGTAAGGATCTGTGTGACTTAGACAAGGGCCAAATTGTGATGGCTAGACGACTGGGTCAGAGCATCTCCAAAACTGCAGCCCTTGTGGGGTGTTCCCGGTCTGCAGTGGTCAGTACCTATCAAAAGCGGTTCAAGGAAGGAAAAGCGGTAAATCGGCGACAGGGTCAAAGGGTGGCCAAGGCTCATTGATGCACGTGGGGAGGGAAGGTGTGGTTCAATCCAACAGACATGCTACTGTTGCTCAAATTGCTGAAAAAGTTAACACTGGTACTGATAGAAAGGTATCAGAATGCACAGTGCATCGCAGTTTGTTGTGTACGGGACTGTGTAGCCGCAGACTAGTCAGGGTGACCATGCTGACCCCTGTCCACTGCCGAAAGCACCTACAATGGGCACATGAGCATCAGAACTGGACCACAGAGCAATGGAACAAGGCGGCCTGGTCTAATGATTCACGTTTTCTTTTACATCACGTGGGTGGCCGTGTGTGTGTGTGTCGCTTACCTGGAGAACACATGGCACCAGGATGCACTATGGGAAGGGGGCAAGCTGGCAGAGGCAGTGTGATGTTTTAGGCAATGTTCTGCTGTGAAACCTTGTGTCCTGCCATTCATGTGGATGTTACTTTGACATGTACCACCCACCTAAGGATCGTTGCAGACCATTCCCTGAATTCCCTGAAGGCATTGGCCTCTTTCAGTAGGATAATTCACCCTGCCAAAAAGCAAAAATGGTTCAGGAATGGTCTGAGGTACATAACAATTAGTTCAAGATGTTGACTTGGCCTCCAAATTCCCCAGATCTCAATTCAATTGAGCATATGTGGGATGTGCTGGACAAACAGGTCCGATCCATGGAGGCCCCATCTCACAACTTACAAGACTTAAAGAATCTTGGTGCCAGATACCACAGCACACCTTCAGAGGTCTAGTGGAATCCATGCCTTGATGGGGCAGGGCTGTTTTGGCAGCAAAAGGGGGACCTACACAATATTAAGCAGGTGGTCAACATTTTATGGCTGATCAGTGTATATATATATTGCAAATCACACAGCTCAATGGCTTAATGTACTCTGAAATTAAAGCATAGAATAAACAATTGGAGGCAAAAATTATACAATGGAACTGGTTTGTTTAACAAAACATTTTCAAGTGAAGCCAAATTCCCATTGGGATTGAGATTAGGTAATTGACTGGGCCACTGTAGGACATTGGCCATTTTACAGTATTGCTTTGGCCTTGTGTTTGGGTTTGTTGTCCAGTTCAATGCTTGAATGTCCTCCCAAGCTTCAGTGACTGTAGCGGATTGTATTGCAGTATTTCCTTGTATTTTGTTCCATCCATTCTTCCTTACATTTTAAAGAGATGCTCCCTCAAAGTGATTGTTGGTCTCAAAAATAAAATGTAATGTGCTGTTTGTAATTCAGTAAAATTAGGTAAATGGTAAGTTTGATTACATTTGAATGGACCTGTATATTTGAATAGCATTAAATTGGATTGTTGGCAGTGCCACTTCCTACAATTGATTATTAAATAAGTGTGTGTCTGTGTGTGTATATATATATATATATATATATATATATATATATATATATATATATATATATATATATATATATATATATATAGCATCCATCTCGTTTTTTTGGCCTATACAGTCCCCACATCCTCTTTATTTGACCATAATTCTGTAACTGTTTGGAGTGTAACCTTTACCTAGCCTTTGGGAGATTGCCTCTTTGGAATTAATCAAGAGGTTCATGTAGGTTTTGCTCAATAGCATTTTCTTTGTGTTGGGTTTTTAACAGCCTTTGTTTCTGGGCCTTGTTGATTGATGCAGGCCCAAGCCAGCTGCCCCACAGATAAAACGTTAAGTGATTTTAAATCAGTCAGGGTTTTCGGTGTTTTTTGTGTTGCCAGAGATGGAGGAACATCCACGTGTCATTCGATCACAATGCTTAATTGAGAAGATAAAGTATATTTTTCTTTGGAGGTTTACAGGCGAACGAACTGTAAGACATTACATCCGGACTCCCAATAAAAATCTTATCGCCCTAACACAGAAAGCTCGTTTCAGATAAGCAGGAGTCCATTACGGGCGAAAATAAAGTCCTTTCTGTCTAACGTCCTCTATTGCTTCGTCTCCCAGCAATTTAGGATTGGTTTGTTTGCTGGGGTCAATTATACTCTTTGAGACCTTGACAAAATGGCTGTTAATAAAGTGAAACGATCATCTGGAAATAGTGAAGTAAACAGTACACAGGGCTAGTGCTGTGACTTAGACCTATGCCTTCTGTAAACGTTTCGCTTTAAGTTTGATTACATTTTCACGTCGAGGACGATGCATTCCGTCTGGGATTTCGACGTGTTTCGAGGGCTCACAATAGTGCCCTAGCATTGATTCAACCGGCAGAATAGTTAAGAGAAACAGAGATGTTGAATATAATCTTAACACAGCACTCTGAATGGATGCGGAGTCTCACGCCTCCCTTGGGAAATGCTGGACCCAGATAGCAGTCCGCAAGGTCCAATGAACTGGCAGACACGCATGAGTATTAACATTCATTGATATTAGGTGCCCCCGCCCTCATCCCACAATCAATGAGACAATCAGGAGAAACACGCAAGTCGTTCCTAATCCTTGCATTATTTTTTATTTCGGTTACGTCATTATTTGGCAATGCCTCAACCTGAGTAGCCGGTCTTCGTGTGCCTGTTGATAGCAGCCCTCTCACTCAGACCACCGGATGCACACATGACACCTGTCAAGAGGGTTAACAAAATTTACATTTTAAGGGATTAGCGGGGTCCAGTGGCAGGTAAAAATGATTTAAAATGTCCACCCGTCGGCCGGAGCAGACTGGGCCTGCGCTGAAAGCTGATGAAAATCCCGAAAAGCGCGTCCCGCGGGACCATGCAGATGTTAACCGAACCAGCTCGTATGATCTTGCAAGGATTTTTCTTTAATGAACACTAACTGAAGCTCTGGAAATGAATTATTTGTCCATCTTCACAACCTTTAGTTTTCCCCCAGGAAATAAATAAATAAATACAATAAAACAGTAGTCACAATGGGCTAAAAAAACATAGGTCATATGCCAATTTTATTCCTGTCGATCGATTTTGGCTGTTTAGTTCATTTTTCGACAAGAACGTCTACCAAATACAATGGATGTTAATGTAGCCTAGGTCTATATGGGTTTTAGGCATTTGTTGCCCGAGTAATCAGGCAATTCAAAGGCGAAGCTAATCTTTATGCACGTTTTAACGTTAGGGTGACTGGAGGTGAACATTAAAATGGACAAAACCGTCAATTGATTATTCACACTAGCTGCCTTGCAATAACCACAAAATCATTGATGTTCACAGTCTGACGATCAAAGAAAAGCAATTTGGAGCGCATTATAATACCGGAGACAGTTGACGGACGGGTACAAATGAAAAAAAACAATTGGGCGCAATTATTTGCTTGTTGTTCCGTGTTAAGGGAGCAACTCCTCGAATTTTAGCTTTTTAAATTCCTGTTTGCAAAGGCATGATGAGGGAAGTCCTTTTCTCTCTGGGCTGCATTCCATTGGAGTTTATCAGGTTGACCGCCTGTTGTTTCGGTTGACTGAATGCCGCGCTTGGCCAAAACCACTTTGACATTAAAGCTGTTCATCTATCTGAAATAAGTGCTTGACATCTGGCTTTAAAAAAAAACTAGAGTGACATGTTTGAGGAATGTGGTCCCTATTGTAGCCTAATCCTTTGGAGGCCGACTAAGATCTTAGTGTTCTGCAATATTGTACCTTCCAAGTTGTCCTTAGAATAACCCCAAGGTTTCCCAAAGGTCAAGAGTCATCGGGTGAAAAAATATGTTAGGTCCTTCTTTAGATCTGTTCGTGCCTGCGCCCGGGGTCAAAACAGAGCGTCCCCCAGCAAGCTTTTGTCAGACAGCTCCGCTCAGGTTTAAAGCCGAATGATTGTGGGCACTCACCAGCTTCACATCACCGATTTATTAAGGCCTGTTAAACCCACTGACATGAAGGGGTAAAAATATACCAAGGGTTGTGCACAAATATCTGGGTCCTCCACACAGGAGGTCTCTGAGCCCCTTTATTCAAGATTCAAACTTTTTCGAGGGCCTGTCTAGACTTTAGGGTCCTTTGTACTTTGTACTTCTTTTCCCCGGTCTGACACCACTGCATATAGCATACTGTAAATAAACGGCAATTCACAAAACGAGACGTTTTGTTTGGTCTAAAAGGCTAATGTTGTCACTAGGTTTGTTGGGGGCAACTGAGTCGTCTCGGGCTGCATAGATACATAATCTTTGCACTCGCATTTCCTAATTCCTTGGAAACAGATTGATCTGGATGTGATGGAATGACTGAAAGAAACACACAATATCTTGATTGGCTTCAACCATGCAATGATGACAAAGCACTAAAGCATTTTTGTATTGACAGATTTGTTACATTTATTTAGAAAATACCTAGACATTCACTTTACAATAGTTACAATTAAGTTAAGTGAAAAATTGGAAACATTCTCAAGCATTGTTTATTTTTCAGGAGTGGCCTTGGGGAAATCGTCAAAAAACTAAGCAAACTAGGTTAACCTGTATAGACCAATGAAAAGACACTCCTAACTTATAATGTTGCATTTGCATATAATGGCAGCAGCACATCTTGACCACTGAAATCATAATCAAACAGTGTCAATAAACATCACAGATGGCCTACATTAACAAACAAAAAAACTGTTAATTGTTTAGTTAGCATTATGCTTTGGACAAAAGCTGAAGAATTTGAACCAAGGAATGATGGGAATGTCCTCAATATTTGCTGGAAGTCAGCTGAATTTGAACAGTCTTGTTAAGTGAACTAATGAACTGATGTCTGCTTAAGGCGACTTAAAGACAAAATTAACATATTCACCATCATCCTTACCTAAATTTGTTTTTCAGAATATATTTTTATCAATACGTGTTTTTGAATTTCATATGGTTGATTTGTCATGATACACAAACTTTTAAACTATTCATGTTTCCAAACAAATTGTACCAATATAGATATTTTGATTCTGTTTTGATTCCAATAGAAATTAAAAATCAGTTTGCAAGCCAGCATAATGACTTGTAGGCTTGATTAGGCCTGTAAAACATGCATACAGACTGCTGTTTTGACATTGTAACAAGGCCCTCAAAGACATATATAATGTAATGTCAAAATTATTATTTTAAATATAACATTAACTTAGACACACACAACATTTAAAACCACTGAATAAAACACTGTCTCATTCACTAACCAATACAAACAAGGATGTAAACTACATTCTAAAGAAGAGGCACTCTAGGAAATATACAAATAAAGTAGAATCAATTCTCAAATCAAAGTACCTATATTCTGAATTTGAGTTAATACACAATTCAAGTTGAAAATTAATTAAGTTCTACACAAAATGTTCACAGTTACATCACTCAATACTTATGCAGTTGATTGCCTTAAAAATTCATGTTGAATCAACTTCAGCATTTATTTTGTTGAAGGTACTTCTAATCCTGTCATGTCTGTTTGTTTTACAACTGTACATTCAATCAATATACTTGGTAAAAACAGTAAATTCATAGCAGGGTACCTCCATCGTTCCACTTGTCTTTGCACATGTCCTTCTTCTGGAGCGATGAAAGTCCAGTGGCTGAGGTAGAACATTTCCTTGTGCTAATCTAGTGGTCCTAAACATTTCACAATTTCGGTAAAGACTGTTGAACTGTCAAGAACCACTAGACTAAACAGGCATAATCATTCAGTCTTCAGCCAAAAGAAGGTGTGCACGAAAAAGAGATATCTCGAAGATCCGTAATGTCTTGAAGCTGGCTTCCTGTATAAGAGTTTGGCATTCTCGTCTTCATCCGGAGACAGTGAGTTTCTCAGGACGCAGGTCTTGACAGTGCCTCTGTAACCAACTGCATTATATATACACCCAGACGTTGGTCGTCGGCTGCTCAAACAGGTTATGATCTGGCAAGGAATGAATCTATGAGCGGTTCGACCAGTCAAGCCAAGGTCCATTCACGTAAGCAGGGGCTTTCAAAGACAGGCTTGTCTATACCAGTCCAACTGGTCCAGTGAGAGAAGACACACCTTCAGTTAAATTGGTGTGTAGCTTTAGTGTTATTGTCTTGTGAAATCAATCACTATCAGGGTATATTGGTCGCTGACTCGTCAAGGGTGACTGTGAACATTATTAGAAGTTCTTACAGGATATGCCCATCCATATTCCACTAAGCACAAACAGGGTGAATCAAAGATGTTCCAGCGTCATTTAATCAGTGTATCGTGACATGAAACCTTTGTGTAAAAATCCAGTGTAAAAATCCGGTGTAAAAATCCAGTGTAAAAACCTTTGTGTAAAAATCCAGGATTATTCAATTTCAATGTTGAAACAACACGGTGTGCACAGAAGGACCCTCCCAAAAATGACATGTTGGGAATTATTCAATAAGGTAAGCTCAGTTGACAACAGTCAGATTAGTCCTCTTTCATTTCATTGTATTTTTTTGCCCCAAACTGTTGTCCGCCATCAGACGTATCTTAGTATGTATGCTTTGAATATGACAAGATATGTTTCACGTCCGTGACACCTTGCACTTGTTATTAGTGCCAAAGAAGGAAGTGTATGTGTTTGTATTCATTATAGGTAGGGCCTCTCTCCACTCACACTTCGTGAGATTCTACTGTGTAAATGGGTGGACACATTATTTTTTAGCATTAAAGATGAAAGAAATAGGGGGGCAACGACGAACTTGATCCATTCATAATATGAATGGAGCATTGACAATTACAGTTGTCAGTTGTACGATATTTTTCTTAAGTGTCAGGAAATTGTGTTTTTTGTTCAATGGTTTCCAATCAACTACTAAGCCCCGCTGTCAGTTTCTGTGATGCCTGTCAGGCCAGTTGAACCTGCAGCTGGGTACAAGAGGAAGTCTTGATGGACAGTATTTGGTCGGCTACAATGAGTGTTGGCTACCACTGTCATGGTGTTGTTGATTTCCTCCAAACCTCTTGGCAATACTCTGGGCCTTGTCATATATTATTTCCTGAAGTAAACAGAACGAAAAGGTTACAACTAAATCAGCAACTGCAATTGGACTGCAGTTCTGCATTTTATTTGAATAGATTTATAGAATTTTATTTGAGTGGTTTTATTTGAATTTTATTTGAATAGTTGTTCACATTTGATTAATTGGACGTCTTGATGTTGGACATTCCTGTCACGGCACATACCAGACATTCCTTCATTACACTAGCATGATGTGGTGACCACAATACCGGTGATTAAGCCAATCACAGGGCACTTCCTGTTCTCATCCATCCAATTAGTACCTCCATTTATGTTTCTCAAATGATCGGTTTACTTGGAAGTGTACTGGCAGCATTCCCTTTGTTATAGGTGTGAGTTATTGACAGGTAGGTTTGGGGTTATTTACCTTCACAGTCAGGTAATACTGGACTTACATCTTTGGTAGAAGTCACAGTGAGAACGACAGATAGGGGAAAACATGTCTACTATGCAACAATAATACACATGAAGACTGAATACAAGAATATCATGCTCAGATTTGTCGGTGACATGAGGTGGACTAGAAGATTTTCTATTTTTATTTGTGCATAAGCCTGTCATGCATTCACTGCGTCAAAGCATCAGCTGTGTGAAGCTTATTGTCCCCTCTTTGAATGCTATGCATTCAGTGCATTAGTTTCTATTTGCTGCTTGCTCTTTGGGGTTTCAGGCTGGATATGTGTATGAGCACTTTAGGGCGACTGCTGATGTAAAAAGGGCTTTGTAGTATACATTTCTTTAGGCTTTAAGAGTGTGAGGCTAATTTGATTTAAAGCAAGGAATTCACTAAAGCATAATTTCTTTGATGTCTTTCTTTACACATCGGTTGAATTCAGTGCACTCTTTATATTACATTTAATTTATTTTTTACAGACTGCATGTCACAATCCGAAATGCTGGTAAATATTATAAAAAATTATCTCATGATTCCGAATGACCCACTGCTTGTTTATCGATTCTTTGGCAATTTGAACAAAGAGCCTTATGGAGCCAAATGTGCTGTCTCAAATAGGTGGGCGAAGTTACATTTGAGAAGATTTTGAGTGGCATCATTTCATTTAGACATAGAAGCATATCATGTGGCAGAAATGTATACAGCTACCAGGACAATTATTAAAAAACATTCATAAAGTCGTACTACATTCTTTGAAGACTTTGGTTTCGCTTGGCACAGTAGTTTTCACTGAAGCCTTTTTCCATTTAGGGATTAAATCAAAAGGATAGACAACACAGGCAGAAACTTAAAAGATTAACAAAGCACTAATAAGAGACAAACCAAGCACACATAATTACACCAATAAACTATGAAGCAACTAACAAGCAACTTTAAAACCATCACATTTAAACCCACACTAAACTATGAAGCAACCATGAAGAAACATTAAAACCATCACATTTAAACCAACACTAAACTATGAAGCAACTACCAAAAAACATTAAACGTAGCGCATTAGAAAGAACACTAAACTACAAGGAAAAAATGCAGAGCATGACAACAGCACTAACAACAGACCTAAACATATATGATAAACATAGTCCTAACAGCAGACAATTTAAAAACGATATACCGGTAGAAAGATCTCAGGGCAGGAGCACAATGAACCGTCATCCCAGGAAGCAGTCACGGGTTTCGGTAAATGTGTTGGAGATTTAGTTTTTGGATGTAGCAACGGGACACAAACGTTGATAGTTCCGTTGTTTTTTTGTTGTCGATTCCAATTAGTGGGTGCTACAATGGAAGGGGGACCGACCCGAGGATGTGCTGGCTTTCGGGATGTTTAACTGGATGTGTTTAGCAGAACGAGTGGCGTAGATGTGGAGGGATGTAATATACATGTACTTCATACTTAATCATTTTCTGCCCTCTTCTATTTGTACCTCTGGTTGGATGGTGAATGCACTTCTTTGTACTGTACTTGTACTTGTTCAGTGACAATGATGTTGAATCTAATCTAATCTACTATAACGTAGAAGACATCCAGATAGGAGGGAGAGAGGCCTAAGAGGGCTTTGTAAATTAGAGTAAGCGGCTGGATTTTGCGTTGGGTATGCAGTGATGTCCAGGTTATGGTGCTGTACGGTGATGAGTCCGGTGAGGGTCAACCGGGGTAAATCTGATGGCTGAGTGGTAACGTCCTCCCTTACCCACGGACCTGCAAACTACATCTCCAAAATCTAGGATGGCCGAGCCTTCTGAGGCAGGGTGAGTTTAGCTGGTTGGGTGAGAGATGAACGGTTACGGTAGAGAAAGCCAAGTCGACTCTTAACCGTGGCCTGTAGCTTAGTGATGTGATTGGACAAGGAGAATGTGTTGTCGAGCCAAACCCCCAAATACTTGGTGACTTTCTCAAGCTCCTTACCCTCAGCCTGTAGTTATCACACCAGGGGAAAATGGGCTGTTCCTCCTACCAAACCACATACATTTTGTTTTGGACATGTTTAATACAAGGTTAAGGGCAGAAAGGGCTTTCTAAATATGAATAAAACGATTCTATGTAATGGGTCTTGATTAAAAGAGGGAGGGGTTTTGGGACTTGAGCAGCTGGGAGAAGTGGACATGTTGGATGGACTAGGTGTTACTGAGGGAAATAGGGTTTCAGATTTAATGAATTGGTGATTGAAGAGCCCTGCCATAAGGTCCTTGTCTGTAACCACCACATCATCAATGTTAAGGAATGTCAGCAGCTGTGAGCAGGAGGTTTTACTTTCCATGCCTTTCAATATTTCCTAAAACCTATTGGTGTTAGACCCACAAATATAACGTGTTTCTTAAAGTAATTCATTTTAACTCAACGGACAACTTGAGTGCATTCTTTCTCATCCGCCGGAGTGATTGACCAATCAGCCTGATAATTGGTGTGCCGAGCTTTGCGCCAAATGCTCTTCTTAAGGTGGTGCAACTCTGCCAAATCACGATCAAACCACGGGCTAAATCTGTTTTTAATTCTAATTTCCTTAATGGGGGCGTGCTTATTGACAATACTATTGAACGGGTCATGAAAGAAGAGCCAGGCATCTTCCACAGAGAGGATCAAGCTGATTCTGACCCAGTTTACAGAGAACAGGTCATAAAGGAAGTTCACTGAAGTTTTTCATTAAGCGTAAAGCAGATCAGGACAGGTCGTTTGACTGAGCAGCCATTATGCACACAAGCAATAAAACAGTGATCACTAAGGTCATTACAGAAAACACCAATCTTATACTTATCTGGGTCATTTGTGAGGATTATATCAAGGATTTTTGCATCTTCAGGGTGTTTACAATCATACCGTGTTGGATTGGTTATGATCTGAGTGATTAGGGGAGTCCCATTCCGTTGGAACCTGGGCAGATGGTTTAAGCACGTCTCAGTTTAGATAATCGAACAGCACAAATTCTGCTTTAGTGCAAGGGGCCAATAGAGAGCTTCTGGCAGGTAGAGTGCAGGCTGGTGCTGAAGGAGGACAATAACACCCAGCAACAGTCAGCAAAGAGTTATTGGAGATGTTCATGTTTAAAACCAGCAAATCAAATTGTTTGGGGACAGACTTGGAAGAGACAACAGACATGGACGAGACAACAGACTTGGAGGAGACAACAGACATGGAGGAGACAACAGACATGGAGGAGACAACAGACATGGACGAGACAACAGACTTGGAGGAGACAACAGACATAGAGGAGACAACAGACTTGGAGGAGACAACAGACTTGGAGGGGACAACATACACGGAGGAGACAACAGATTTGGAGGAGACAGACATGGATGAGACAACAGACTTGGAGGAGACAGACATGGATGAGACAACAAACTTGGAGGAGACAACAGACATGGAGGAGACAACTGACTTGGAGGAGACAACAGACATGGAGGAGACAACTGACATTGAAGGTGTTCCTTTGTGTAGGTTGCCACTCCACCCCTTTTAGAGGATCTGTCATGAAGATTATAGCCAGAAATACAAAAATCAGCACTCAGGACACTTTTTCTCAACCGGGTCTCTGTAATAACCAACACATCAGGAATGGAACTGTGGACACACACTTTCAGTTGGTCAACATTTTTACAGGAACAGAAATCAGCAAAGCTCGTAACATCAGAACATTTTGTTTTGTTTATTTTTCAACTAAATCACAGGTCAGAGTTTGAAGTATTCTCAGTAAACGGGCCCGGATGCATACGGACATTGCCAGATAACATCAGCAGTAAAACAATCAGTGCAGGGGAAATCACATGGAGCAATTTACAGAGTTTTTAAAATGACATTTGAATGGTGATCCCACGGCACTACGATTAGGTTAGAAAGAAATGTCATTATGTAGCATGAACATAACCCTTGTGAGAGAGCCTGAGTGACCAGGAAAGAGTCAGAGTCTCGATTGTTGAAACAAACATTGTCTGTCCCGCGTTCAGAAGTTTGTATGTTGGTTTGTATGTGCGTGCAGCCAGTCAGTGAAGTGGTCCGGAGAGGGAGTGTGACGCGAGCACTTGCACCAGAAACAGTAGCAACAGGTCAGGGCAGGCGGGGGCAGACCGCCGGGAGCAGTAGGAGTTCATCTGCTTGAAAGGAGCCTTTCCCGGTCAGTAGACAAGGAGGCCTTCGACCGACAGGTGCTCTGATAAATAGACGGCACAGGAGGAGGAACGCGCTGGAGCAGAGAGCGATTTTAATCAGTTTGCTGAGCTATTACATACTATTGCCAAGTAACTAGTTGGCTGTAGATGGCATATTGTTTTGAATTAATGTAGCGATAAACATTCGCAAACAAATAAACGAACAAACTGAAAGAGAGACTCACGTAGAGCCACCAGATGTCATCACCTCAAACTGGTTTCTTGGATGCTGGGAAAATATGTCTAGTTTACATTTTCTCTATAAATGAATTGAGCGTTGTTGTTTGCAGCAATGACCCGGTTAGCAATTGGGATTGACATCCTAAAATAAACCCTTTGAACTAGGACAGAAGGATAGATTTATTTCATTTGTCGGGTCAGGGATTTGACCTAACAACCTTTTAGTATCTGGTCACGTCCTCAACCCTAAAAAGAAAAGAAAACATTTCAAAAACGTGATTCAATGGACGATGTGATTATCTCTCTGTCTGTGTGTGTGTGTGTGTGTGTGTCTGTAGCATGCAAAAGCCAACACTCCTGAATAACCAGTTCAAGCTGCAAAGCTGCAGATGAAAATCAAAACACAATCCACAATTCAAACATTCAAATCACTTTACAAAACCAAAGAGCTCATTCACCCACACATACCAACATACCGCCTTCTCGCTAACTAAACATTATTTACCTTGGGAGAGACAATGCATACATCACTTTAAAGAGATACATCCGTTACCACCCCAATATGCCACCAGGCACCAGCATATCATGCCCCAAGGGGCTCTGGGTAATTTAGCAGCGCGGAAGCCTCCGGTGTCACTCGTAGCATTAAAGCTGGCATCTGGAAATTAAGCGGCTGATCTTTTACGGGGACACAGAGGTCATAATGGATGTGAATAGTGTTCAGGCGGCGGTGTGCCGTGTGTCCGGGTTGACTGTGCAACATTCCCTAAACGACGGGTGTTTGTTTTGGCAGATAGGAAAGGTACCCCGTTGGGAGGGGCGTGTTTGCGGGTGAATTATTGGGCTTTACGGCTTGGATTATTTATTAGTCTTTCTTGGATTCTCCATTAAATACAGATGCAGTGATGTTTTTTGTTGTTGCACGCATTACAGATTTTTCATTTATATTTGTGCCATTGAGCAGACGATGTTACCTCAGAGCGAATTCTCCATTAATCTTACAAACAGTGGACGAGACGACCACACAACCCATTACCGTCGCAGCCGTTAAATATGTTTTACTACATGAAATTGAAATGAAAGATGTTACACGTCCTCTGCACAACTAGGCGTTTGACTCTGGATTGTGGATGTGTTTCTTTGAGGTAAAGAAGACTATGAAGTCTACGGTGACAAGACAATACAAGACCTTTTTGTGTTCATATTTATCAGGTTATCCATTTCCCCGGTTAAATTATTAAGTAATTTAACGTGTGTCTGACATTGTGTTTTCTGCATAAATGTTCACATACCATACAGATACCAGTCATTTTCTGCGCACAATATATCATGTTATTTTAATAAATAAAATGAACCTGCCCGACATCAATCCACTAAATTCCAGGGAAATGTAGGCCAATGGGGAGAATGTCCAATCAATCTTCAAAGGTCCATTACCTCTCTGTACCAACCCTAACCAGGAGCAGGGACGGCTCACAGCCGGAGTTTAAAGATCCCCTCCTGAATGGGAACGGATGGCACGGCGAGCACTCAGGTTTCTACGACAGCTCCCCTTTGATGGTGATTAGGCACGCCTCGTAACCGGGCTCGTTTTATCATGGCTAAGGCCTGCCAACGCAGCCCACGGCCGGCCTGCTGCACCGGCGCTGGAAGGGGGACAAGAGGACGACGCCGGGTGGACACTTGGGGGGCATGTTTTGAGGGATAGTATTGGGTGATTAAAGCATGGGCAGAGTTCTGACTCAACATGTGTACTCGTGAAAAAACCCAAAGTCCTGAAATGACATGGAATGAAAGGTTGCCGTTTGCGTCGCCCTTTGGAACCGATCATTTTGGTGACATTGCCTTGGTTGAATGTCTAACTTTGATGTCCAGTAGTTCCCCTTTAACATGCCCAGGTCGCTGTGCCGTGACGTTTTTCATAGTTAAGAGTATGTAGCCTACAAGGGATTGTAAATGTAGTGTTTTAGACTGGGTGTCTGCCCTAAATCCTCTTTGACCGGCTCTCTCTCTTCCCTCAAACCCTCTGCAAGTGTTGCAATACTGTTATTGTCTCAATTTTGTTCAATTTCTGTTCAATTTTCCTCAGTCAAGAATTTTAAATCAGGGTCAGTAACTGAGTTATTATAAAAGTTTTTACATAATACTGTCAATTTATGATTTAATGGATGGAGTAAATTTTTACTGCATCTCATCTCATCTTCATCCGCTCATCCGGTATCGGGTCGCGGGGGCAGCAGCTCCAGCAGGGGACCCCAAACTTTCCAGAGCCACATTTGCCAGCTCTGACTGGGGGATCCTGAGGCATTCCCAGGCCAGTGTCGAAATATAATCTCTCCACCTAGTCCTGGGTCTACCCCGAGGTCTCCTCCCAGCTGGACGTGCCTGGAACACCTCCCTAGGGAGACGTCCTGGGGGCATCCTTACCAGATGCCCGTACCACCTCAACTGGCTCCTTTCAATGCAAAGGAGCAGCGGCTCTACTCCGAGTTCCTCACAGATGGCTGAGCTTCTCACCCTATCCCTAAGGGAGAAGCCATCCACCCTTCTGAGAAAACCCATTTCAGCCGCTTGTACTCACGATCTTGTTCTTCATAACCATAGGAGTGTAATGACCATAGGTGAGGGTAGGAACGAAAATTGACCGGTATATCGAGAGCTTTGCCTTCCGGCTCAGCTCTCTTTTCGTCACAACGGTGAGGTAAAGCGAATGCAATACCGCCCCCGCTGCTCCGATTCTCCGGCCAATCTGCCGCTCCATTGTCCCCTCACTCGTGAACAAGACCCCGAGATACTTGAACTCCTTTACTTGGGGTAACGTTCCCTACACGGAGGAGGCACTCCATCGGTTTCCTGCTGAGAACCATGGCCTCAGATTTAGAGGTGCTAATCCTCATCCCAACCGCTTCGCACTCGGCTGTGAACCGGTCCAGTGAGTGCTGAAGGTCACAGACCGATGATGCCATCAGGACCACATCATCCGCAAAAAGCAGCGATGAGATCCCCAGCCCACCGAACTGCAACCCCTCCCCACCCCGACTACGCCTCGATATCCTGTCCATAAAAGTTACAAACAGGATTGGTGACAAAGCACAGCCCTGGCGGAGTCCGACTTACTACCGAGAACCCAAACACAGCTCTCACTTTGGACGTACAGGGATTGGATAGCCCTCAGAAGGGACCTCCTCACCCCATACTCCCGCAGCACCTCCCACAGTATCTCCCGGGGGACCCGGTCATATGCCTTCTCCAGATCCACAAAACACATGTAGACTGGATGGGCATATTCCCAGGCCCCCTCCAGGATCCTTGCAAGAGTAAAGAGCTGGTCGGTTGTTCCGCGACCAGGACGGAATTAGGTTTGTGGCCATCGCCCTCACTTTGATATTAGAAATGAATTGACAAGAAGCATATGTTTTCAATGACTGCAACTGGGTTAAAACTATTTGCTAAAATTAGCTAGCCACACAGCCAAGCCCGCTAACTTAATGATCTTATGATAAAAGGAATTATCAGCAGAGAGTTTAGATGTTGTACAGAAACAAATGACATTGTGCTGGTTACACAACCGTCATGATTTCTCTAGTTACCAACGGTAATAGATTTTTTAATTTGCCATCAGACCAACTATTTTGCTTCGTCACCCAGAGCAACACTGTAAAAGAAGAGCCTATTCATTGCAAACATCTTTGCTAATCATCACAATGGCCATCATGCCAGCATACAGTGTTAGTACGGGGTTTTATTAGTCAGCTGTGTTAGTACACAGATTTACTAGTTATCTGTGTTAGTACACAGATTTACTAGTTAGCTGTGTTAGTACACAGATTTACTATTTAGCTGTGTTAGTACACAGTTTCACTGGTCAGCTGTATATGAACAGGGTTTTACTAGTCAGCTGTGTTAGTACATGGTTTTACTAGACAGCTGTATATATACATGGTTTTACTAGTCAGTTGTGTTAGTACACAGTTTTACTAGTCAGCTGTGTTAGTACTGGGTTTTACAGTCAGTAAAATAACATTGATGAAGAGAAAGGAAATGTGTGCTGAAGATGAATTGTTTTATGAAATATTTTAGCCAGCGTAAAATCTTCCTTTTGATGTTTTAAGTCTGTACTGTACATACAAAAACAAAATGGCATTTATTCAACTGCTAAACAATAAGAGGATGCACACATCTCTATCTCTATCTGAAATCACAAGGGTCAGACACCAAACCGGTTGAACAGATTCTGTCTGACACGGACTGTTTCTACCACCTCATGGTTACCTTATGACAAAAAAAATAGGGGAAATATTATAGGAATGCTGCCTCGCCACATCCACCCACAGCGGAATGAAAGTGTTTTAACATTCCATTCATTCTCATAGCCACCTGCAATTATTTTAAATAATTACTGGACATTTCTGGAGTAGAGGTCTTTCCAGGTGCGTTTGAACCAGGTTTACCTGAGAAACAACATCCTAACCTGCCTTACAGGTCTGGGTTGTGTCCTTTCTTTGTCAGTGGGTCTCCAGCTACAGTTGCCGGCCCCAAGTGGACCCAAAAGGACCCAATCGGAGCTCTGCGCGGTCTGAAGCACAGGCATTTTAATTTATTTTACAGTTAACAGTGGAAAGTGTTGACTAACAAATGGCCCGGCAACCAGATGAAGACCCGTTTGCTCACCAGAAGAACTTTCTTGTCACTTAACCATAGTCAGGTCGGGTTTACAGCGGGCAGTACCGAGTAGCTCACCCCGTCAGACAACACCACCCACGGTAGGGGAGACCCAAAGATGGAAGCGGGTTTCCTCTGAGCTCATGTCGCCAAGCCCTTCCCATTCTAATCACACTGCCCTCTCGACCCAAACTTGATACCGAAACCAAGACAATATGCTCTGGGTTTCGACTGCACTTTTAGAGAGTCGGTTTAAAGCTGGGCTGCGTCCCACCCGTCTCCCTCAACAACAATGCTCAGCCGATGCCATTTCACTGCCTTCGGTGATTGAAGTGTCACAACGGAACGGATGGGGATTTACTGTGCACCCTGGAGGGGAACTGGGGGGCTTTGGTGGTAATGGTCGACTGCCCCGATTGGCTCGTGGGAGGAGGGGGTGGGTTCAGGTGGGACTGTGTTGTGGATTGTAGGGATCGTGAATGGACCTTTACACACCACAGATTGGCTGTCCTTCGTGCTGCCATTCATGAAGTAGTGTGAAATGTAAAACAATACATATAAAAAATATAAAATAGACCTTTAGTAAAATGTTCAATGTGAGGTCACATCCAGGTTGGCTCTTGGCCTGTGAAGGAGGACGGGTTCAACAACCCATCGAGGATTAATTCACTAATGTGTAACTCTTCAACTTGCGTGACAAGATATTACACTGTCTATACTCATGGCCTACAGGGATTCACATAGCACTCGTGTCACGTCCTCCCTCCCTTGAGGTGCCTTCTCTCGGTTGTCGGGGCAACGACTTAGGGTGCGGGGCGTCACTCCTTGGAGTAGAGACGGCTCCAGCTGTCCCCAGTTGCTGATCACTCACCTGTTCCCGCTCGGCTCATCACCGGCTGTATTTCTGAGGAGCCCTGACGTCGTACGTGTTACGTTTGCCCCAGTCTACTGCTAGAATCCGCTCAGTTAACGCCCAGTCAGTGTTGTCTGTTGCTTACCTTGTTCCCCTGCGACCACAGGAAACCCACTACTCCCCCAACCTTCCCCACTACTTCCCCAACCAACCCCACTACTCCCCCAGCTTTCCCCACTACTCCCCCAACCAATCCCACTACTCCCCCAGCTTTCCCCACCACTCCCCCAACCAAACCCACTACTCCCCCAGCCTTCCCCACTACTCCCCCAGCTTTCCCCACTACTCCCCCAACCAACCACACTACTCCCCCAACCAACCCCACTACTCCCCCAGCCTCCCCCAGCCCTCCCCACTACTCCCCCAACCTTCCCTGCTCTCAGGAAACACACATTGTTGCACCTCACTCGTCCGGTCTGTGTTTGGTTCCTACCAGTGCTGACAACTTGGATGATGGCAGGTTTCATTTAATGGTTTAATATATGCCTTTTTTATACCTGTCATACCAGTATCACTTCAATCCCAAGTTCATACTAATGTTCTGTTCTGAACAATACATAGAATATTTAGAATTTATTTATGATGAAATTATTTATTTTATCCAGTATTTCCCCTTTGCAAATATTGTGATGTCCAGTTCATGAAAACAGCCCTGTCTAATATGATATTTTTACATTTTCCTTTCAGCACCGGCGGTCCGGCCCGTGTGCGGCTCAGGTTGACCTGTTTTTAGCCATGCAGTGGAAATCAGGCCCAGCCTTTCAGTACCACTCAGGGGAAACACTGTGTAAAGGTACACATCCACGCCCAACATTCTTCAACAAACTGCCACCACAGAGCAGATCACATGTTCTGTGTTGCATTAATTGAGACTTCCTGGTGTTCTTATGAGACTTCCCCCAAATGACAGGAGTGTTATGTAGATGTGAAGCGGAATGACGTACTCCAGCTGGCGTGTTAGTAAATCAGATAGGTGGTATTTGAAATTGATCTAATATGAGTTTTGTTAAAAAGCTAAACCTCATAAAAAAGTTAATGTAAGCTTGTTTATTTCAATCGTTGTTATAAATATAAAAAAATAGGAAACATTGTTTCAGCTTCAAAATGTGTTTAATCCCTCAGCTTCTTACAAAACGGAGCTGAGGTGTCCGATTTCGTATCGTTTGAAATAAGGAGTCCTCCTTCTAATGAATATGTATTTGACAGGTTAACTAAGGACATATGATTTTATTATAGAATAGGCTATATTTGGAGTAGAAATAAACTGAATCCTCTATGTTGGTTTTTTAGAAAGAAGGTAATTCCCTGTTAAAAAGCTTTTGCGTGTAATATCCTTCTAGACCTCAGTGACACACATAACAGGAATAGTGCCAGAGTATGCAAATATAATAAAATGTACTCCATGTTTATGTCCATCCACATGAAAAAAACAATGTGATATTTCAGATAGGCGATGCATTTCATAATGGCTTCTCTGGTAGATTTTGGTCAATTTTGTGTTCAAATGGAGTCCATTCGATGGAGAACAAACATTCAAAACTGAATGTTTCTCAGAACTAACCACGGAAACATTTTTAAACAGGCATGTGTTCACAAAAACACTGGATTGGGGTAAATAGGTCAGAGTGATACAGATCTTTCAATTAAAATTTCTTGTCATCCCGGCTGTCATCCAAATTGCTGCTCATTAACCCCTCACTCTCAGGGCTCTCTACACCCCTCCAAGAAATCAAGTGGATTTCTCATTAGCCAGCGCATTGGATCAAATGACTTTCGGTGTGTATTGATTTCCTGACTGGTTGCTTGTCACAGAGCCTGCCAGGGACTAATGATCTCGCCTGAGGACTCTGAGACCAGAGTCCTTCGCTGCTCCATCATTCGACAGATGCTTCAGTCACCAGCCATTGGAATAGGCAGCTTTAAGCAGTGGCCACTATGAAACTTTTATTTTATCTGTATCCTGGATTTCTAATGGGGCTTGCCGGAGTTCCTGGACAGCAAATTTTACAGAGTTTTTGCAGAAATTCAAACTTGTTTTCACTAACGAAGCTTGGAAATGATTGGCTGACAAATACATTTGCCAATTACCACAGTCCACATATGCACAAGACAACAAAACAATATTTGTCAGTTCCACTTTGGTTTCCGTTCTTGCTGGCTGCAGTGTGTGGACGTAACCTTACGCAAAAATATTCTGGCTGTGGCCCAACTAACAACTATCTGATGTCAGTTAGAACGGTTTGAACCTGTTTGGGTTGTAGAGAGTGTCTGGGAGGTGTTCAGATCAAGACTTGTACAGCAAGTTGGGTTTTCATTGCACAGTGGCCCCAGATGGAGATTTCACTTGACAATCAATGTATGAAATGTGAATTCTCCACACACTGAGGAGAAAATTACACCCTAGGGACTCATCGGTTGTCTTTCTTTAAAACAATAACAATGAGAGCTGTGGGACCAACAGTTAAAACAAAGAGTTGCTATGTCCTTAACTATGTCCCTGACTACGTCCTTAACTACACCCTTAACTATATCCTTACCTATGTCCCTGACTACGACCTTAACCACATCCTTATGTCCTTAACTATGTCCCTGACTATGTCCTTAACTACATCCATAACAATGTCCTTAACTACGTCCTTAACCATGTCCCTGACTATGTCCTTAACTACGTCATTAACTATGGTAATTAATTATCCTAACACAAGTATAGTTATGTGGGAGGCTGTGAGAGCTCATCTCCTGCTTCTACAGCATGTTCACCATTTTCACTAACCTTCACTCCTCTCAGCAGAGTGTCACCCAAAAATTGATCTGATTCCATTTTCATAGTCTGTGGTATAACGAGAATCTAAGTCGCGACCTTCCAATCTCAGACATCACAGATTCAACTCTGGGCCACTGAGGTGGTTTGTGGGCTTAAGCCCTGTGTACAAGGACATATCCCTGTGTACAAGGACATATCCCTGTGTACAAGGACATATCCCTGTGTACAAGACATATCCCTGTGTACAAGGACATATCCCTGTGTACAAGGACATATCCCTGTGAACAAGGACATATCCCTGTGTACAAGGACATATCCCTGTGAACAAGGACATATCCCTGTGTACAAGGATATATCCCTGTGTACATGGACATATCCCTGTGAACAATCATCCCTTGTCATTTAATATTTGCATATATATATTTTTTTGTATAAATTTAAACACCAGAATATACTATAGATTTATTTATAAGCGCCTCATTAATTTACATTTATATTTTACATTATAGTCACTTAGCAGATGCTTTCATCCAGAGCGACATACAGTTTGAGATAAGGATCATGCTGTGCGTCCAAAAATAGGAGTACATTTAACAAATATCAAACTGCACTGTATTGTCACACTTGACTCACGATATTTGATGTATTTCTTTACGATAGCAATTGACTATCTATCTATAGTCTAAACATTATGAGGGTGCTGGGGTCTATTCATAGTAGCATCTGTGGCTGAATATGTTTTGTTACACAACATAACATTTCTATTTAACGGGTCTCTCCCGGTTTGGTTCTGTTGTTTTTATTTTTGTTCCTTTTGAAACCTGTCGAATCCACCCCTGAGTATCATTGTGTTTCTGTGTGTGAACACTGGAGGGAGCCATGGTCCTATAAATTGGAGAGTCACTGCCTGTCACTGTATCTAACAGCTGATGAGGTGGAAAACTATTGTAGACTATGACCTTTGAAGTGCTGTTTAATATGTTAGAACCAGATTAAACTGTCATAATAAAAATTGTGAAATTAAGTCTCTCTCTCTCAGTAGATGTGAACACTGACAAACATAGTAAAAGCGCATGACCCTTTTTTTTTATATTTACGATAAAACACAAAACAGCTGAGGCAAAGAAAAATTCAAATAACCCACTGTTTAAATAATCCAGTTGACTAAATCCACCCACTGACCAAAATGTTGAATAATATGCTTTTCAAAAGATTTCACGGCGTTGGAAAACGAGCCATTAGGTGTGTATCAGCAGCCGTTTCTTTTCAACTCAAAACAACTTCACACAAGTACTTCTAGTGATCTTCTTGTGTGTAGATGACATTGGGTAAGAAGCTGTGTGTCCGCAGTGAGCAGTAGGTGTTGGGGGGAGGGCAGGGGGGGGTTAAAGACAAAGTTATCCTGAGCTGAGCTCCAGCGAGTGGTTGTTCTGTTTTCCTTGGTGTGCAGAAGAAGAGGGAGTGGCAGAAAATCATAGTTATGTCAGAAAGGGAGAGGAAGGGGTGAAGAAGTAGGGAGAGATTGCCACAGGGATACGGAAACACTCATTCCTGAAAAGTAATTCACGTTCCTCCTCCCTGAATACAAAGTGCTTCTACATGTTGAAAAAGGGGAGCCCCTTTTAGAAGTAAAGGACAGGGTGAAAAAGCAAAGTGCACGCCAGAAAAACATTCCACACTGCTTTGGTTTCTGATTGGCTGGGAGAAGAGCCAGTGGTGGGACGGCCAACTGCAGTTTCAAACCACTGGCCAATGGTCTTCAACTGCATAGTTTCTGTTTAACCAAACCCCGCCTCCCTCTGAATGTTTGGTTGAAGCCTACGAGTTGTAACTTTTCCTTTGGCATACCTTCCTCTTCAATTTAACCCAATAACCTTGTCTTTCTAGTTCACGTCCAGTCCAGAGAATGCAAGAATACTGCAGGAAACCTCACAGAACGATAAGATACTACTGGAAGCCTCAGCAGCTGGACTGAGAGAAACGCACATATTTAAAATCTTACACACACAAACACACACACACACAAAGACACAGAGTGTACATACGCACACATACGCACACGCATGCCTGTATGCACTCATTCACACACTCGCTAACTCACAGAGTTAGTGATGAGCTGGCTGACCTGCTCATCAAAAGACCGCCTCCACATCTGTCCTTCCAGAACATCTGGTAAGTTATTTGTTCTGTGTCTCTTTTGTTCCAACCATTAGAGTAACATAGTCGTAATGCATTGTTTAACCTATGGCTTACCTCTAACCCGTTGCAACACAACATGTTCAGTGACTGCAACCATATTCATGTTCGTGTAGTCAGATGTCATACCCTGTGAGGCCATTGCATGTCTAGGTGGCCAATGTCTCACACTACAGTTGAATATCTAGCAGCACCTGTTGAATATTCTGAATATCCACAGCTGGACGGTGACACACTCTCAGTCCTCTAAAACCCTCTCATTCACAATCTGTCCATTGTTCTTTGAAACGTACCAATCGATTCTTCCATCCATTTATGAGACCATCACATATCTTCCATCCATTTATGAGACCCACCCAACCAACTTCAACTACTTATTCATCTACTAATCATCCTTCCATTTATCCATAAACACATCCATTCATCCATCCATCCATCAACCCATCTACCATTCATCCCTTCATCCCTCCATCCATTTATCTTGCCATTCATTGATCTGTCTGTCCATCCATCCACATCCAGTTGTCAGCCATGCTTTCCTTTTCTGGCCACGCCCTCCGCCTGGGGTCGACAGGATTCGCAGGGGTCAAGCGCACCGCGGCGACGGTTGTCTCGGGCAACAAGGTGTCCAAGTGAGTAGCCCAAAATGTTGTCACTGTCGGAATGAAGGGGCCTAACAGAGGTCAGCAGGTCACAGATGTCATGGAGTTTGAAGGGGTGACATTTTATGCCAAATGTTACATTTTTCTTTTGCATATTTCTAATACATTTTTGATACATGGAGAGTGTTATCAATCTTAGATGTGGTTGTTCTTGTTCAACTCTAGGCTTGTGCGGGAGAGGTTGAAGAAGGACGTGGAGAAGATGTGGATTCAGTTCCCTGGCTTCCGCCCAGGACTGGTAGTTTTGCAGGTTCGTATTGTGGAATCTGAGCATTAATAATTACAATGTGAATGTACGTTTCCTTGGAAGTGAATGTGACTGGATAATGAGAACAACATAAAACTCTCTGTTTAGATTCTCTCTGTAGGTTTCTCTCTGACCACAGGAATGTTTACATTGACCATTTGGCATGGGGGTTACTGTCATGGAAACCTGATGTTTGCTAGGTAGACACACCCTTCAATGTATATATCAGCTTGTAACCAACATTACAGTGAGAAGAGATTGAGTGAGATGAGATTGAGGTTGTTTAAGGAAGACCAGGTCCTTAACCTCATGAACAAGACTATCTAATGCTGCAATAAATCATTGAATTAATCTCTCCCTTAACAACCGGGTATGCGATAATTATTTCAAACACTATATGAAACGGCTGATTTCTAACAGTATCAAACACTTTTCAGACCACGACCGTAGAACGGGATCGCCCAGTCAACTCAATGTTGGCATGTTCTATTATGTGACCGCTT